>NC_057804.1:492127557-492427557 GCF_018294505.1 Triticum aestivum
ACTGAGCCTGTACAATTGGCTTCTACACCTGGTATGACGCCTTTAAAGGTCGTCTTGGTAGGTTTAATCCTTGAGGGGTCTATGCCCATTTTGCGCACCGTGTCCTGATAAAGCAGGTTTAGGCTGCTGCCGCCGTCCATCAGGACTCTGGTGAGATGAAATCCATCGACGATTGGGTCTAGAACCAATGCGGCGAACCCACCATGGCGAATGCTGGTGGGGTGGTCCCTTCGGTCAAAGGTGATCGGGCAAGAGGACCATGGATTGAACTTCGGGGCAACTGGCTCCATCGCGTATACATCCCTGAGTGCACGCTTCCGCTCCCTTTTGGGTATGTGCGTGGCATATATCATGTTCACCGTCCGCACCTGTGGGGGGAAACCCTTCTGTCCTCTATTGTTCGGCGGTCGGGTCTCTTCCTCGTCGTCGCTATGTAGCCCCTTGTCGCTGTTTTCGGCAATTAACTTGCCTGCCTGCTTGAACACCCAACAGTCCCTATTGGTGTGGTTAGCTGGCTTTTCAGGGGTGCCATGTATCTGGCACAAGCGGTCGAGAATTCGGTCCAAATTGGACGGACCCTGAGTTGTTCTTTTGAATGGCTTTTTCCGTTGACCGGGTTTAGAGCCTCTGAATCCGGCATTGACTGCCGTATCCTCACTGTTATCGCCGTTAATGCGGCGTTTGTTTTTGTTGCGACGCGACCTGCCACTACGGTCCTTGATATCCGGACTGCCAGAATTTTTGTTGAGGTTGTTGCTGCGTGCTAGCCAGCTGTCCTCACCCGCACAGAAGCGGGTCATGAGTGATGTAAGGGCTGCCATGGATTTCGGCTTTTCCTGTCCCAGGTGCCGGGCAAGCCACTCGTCGCGGATGTTATGCTTGAAGGCCGCGAGGGCCTCGGCATCCGGACAGTCGACGATTTGGTTTTTCTTGGTTAAGAACCGTGTCCAGAATTGTCTGGCCGATTCGTCTGGCTGCTGAATTATGTGGCTTAGGTCATCTGCATCTGGTGGTCGCACGTACGTGCCTTGGAAGTTATCGAGGAATGCGGCTTCCAGGTCCTCCCAACTCCCGATTGACTCTGCTGGCAAGCTGTTAAGCCAGTGCCGGGCTGGTCCTTTAAGTTTGAGTGGGAGATATTTGATGGCGTGGAGATCGTCTCCGCGGGCCATGTGGATGTGGAGGAGATAGTCCTCGATCCAGACCGCGGGGTCTGTTGTGCCATCATAAGATTCAATATTGACGGGTTTAAACCCTTCTGGGATTTG
Source organism: Triticum aestivum (assembly GCF_018294505.1). Classification (NCBI taxonomy): domain Eukaryota; kingdom Viridiplantae; phylum Streptophyta; class Magnoliopsida; order Poales; family Poaceae; genus Triticum; species Triticum aestivum. The sequence continues at coordinate 492,128,826 of NC_057804.1, forward strand.
ATGATCCATTACCTCATCTGTGAAGCACAGTGGGTGTGCGGCGCCTCTGTACTGGGCGATATCGCGACGGAGCTCAAAAGAGCTTTGTCTGTTGTGTTCGGCCCGGCCGGACTTACTGTGTCCGGGGTGACGGTGATCGTCACGTATCGTGGGGCGCCCACGTGATCCATAGATCGATCTTGATTGTCTTGCCTTATCCTCCAATATGTCGCGCAGGTCCGGAGTGTTCCCCTGTGGCCTTGTGCTTTTCGAGCGATGCCGGGGTACGGGTCTAGTGAAGGGCCTTGAGGCCTCTCTGTCGCGACCACGGGGTGGTCGATCAGCCGTATTGTCTCCTGGTGAAGCGGGATCATATGCCTCCACCTCTAATCGGGGGAGCAGCTTACGTTTGGGGTAGCTTTTGGAGGGGCGTTCGAGTTCATGCTCTTCGGCCGCGAGGACTTCGGTCCATCTGTCGGCTAGCAGATCTTGATCAGCTCTAAGCTGCTGCTGCTTTTTCTTGAGGCTGTTTGCCGTGGCCATAAGCCTGCGTTTGAAACGCTCCTGTTCGACGGGATCCTCAGGCACGACGAATTCGTCGTCGTCGAGGCTTGCCTCGTCTCCGGAGGGAGGCATATAGTCCTCTACCTCTTCTTCGGCCGCTCTCTCATGAGGGCTGGCGTCCCCCTCCTCCTGTGCTGGATCTTGCTGGAGTGGGTTGTCTTCGGCGCTATCCGGTGTATTATTGTCTCCGGTGCCGGAATCCTCATTCTTGCTATGGCGGGATTTAGAGCGGCGCCGCTGACGCCGGCGCTTGGGCTGTTTCTTGGAGGGGTCATCCTCCGCTATTCCTTCGCCGTTCCCATCCTTTGGGATATCCACCATGTATATGTCGTATGAAGAGGTGGCTTTCCAGTGCCCGGTGGGCGCTGGTTCTTGGTCGTCTCCGGCATCGTCGTCCATACCGTCGATGTCCTCAGAGTCGTAATCTAGCATGTCGGTTAGGTCGTCGACAGTGGCTACCAAGTGGGTGGTGGGTGGGCTCTGAATTTCTTCGTCGTCCGCATCCCAACCGTCCTGGCCGCAGTCCGGCCAGGCCTCTCCTGATAACGAGAGGTACTTTAGCGAACTCAAGATGTCGCCAAAAGGTGAGTGTTGAAAGATGTCCGCCGCGGTGAACTCCATGATCGGCGCCCAATCGGATTCGACTGGAGGGGGCGCGGGAGGTCCGGAGTCCGGCAAGGAGTCCGGCACCTCGGAGTCACGAGCTTCATGGGGGACAAGATCGGTGTTCGGCTCTATCGCCGTAGAGGTTGCAGCCCCCGAGGTGGTGTCTAGCCATCCATCCTTGGTCTGCGCAGCCGGCTCCGAGTCGAAGATCGGAGCGGGTTCGAGTGCGGCCTCCAGGGTACTGTCCGGCTGCAGAGCTAAATCATGCCCATCGTGACAGTACGGCACGCTCGGCTGTGGCTCGAATCCGTCGAGGATCAAGTCCCCGCGGATGTCAGCCGTGAAGTTCAAACTTCCAAATCTGACCTGACGGCCAGGGGCGTAGCCTTCGATCTGCTCCAGCTGGCCAAGCGAATTGGCCCGCAGTGCGAAGCCGCCGAATACGAAGATCTGTCCGGGGAGGAAGGTCTCACCCTGGACTGCATCGTCGTTGATGATCGAAGAAGCCATCGAGCCTATCGGTGACGACACAGAGGAACTCTCAATGAAAGCACCAATGTCGGTGTCAAAACCGGCGGATCTCGGGTAGGGGGTCCCGAACTGTGCGTCTAGGCGGATGGTAACAGGAGACGAGGGACACGATGTTTTTACCCAGGTTCGGGCCCTCTTGATGGAGGTAAAACCCTACGTCCTGCTTGATTAATATTGATGATGTGGGTTACAAGAGTAGATCTACCACGAGATCAAGGAGGCTAAACCCTAGAAGCTAGCCTATGGTATGATTGTTGTTCGTCCTATGGACTAAAGCCATCCGGTTTATATAGACACCGGAGAGGGCTAGGGTTATACAGAGTCGGTTACAATGGTAGGAGATCTACATATCCGTATTGCCAAGCTTGCCTTCCACGCCAAGGAAAGTCCCATCCGGACACGGGACGAAGTCTTCAATCTTGTATCTTCATAGTCTTGGAGTCCGGCTGATGATGGTAGTTCGGCTATCGGGACACCCCCTAGTCCGGGACTCCCTCATAGGTAAATGATAAAAATAGAATTTTTGTGTGGAATGCTACCTAGCATATTTCTCAATGTAATTTTCCTTATTGTGGCATGAATGTTCAGATCCAAATGATTCAAAATAAAAGTTCATATTGACATAAGAAATAGTAATAGTTCAAGCATACTAACTAAGCAATCATGTCTTCTCAAAATAGCATGGCTAAAGAAAGTTCATCCCTAATAAATCATATAGTTAGGCTATGTTTCATTTTCATCACACAAAATACACCCATCATGCACAACCCCGGTTTCAGCCAAGCAATTCGTTCATACTTTTTAACGCGCTTCAGCCTTTTCAATTCTCACGCAATACATGAGCGTAAGACATGGATATAACACTATGGGTGGAATAGAATATGATGATGGAGGTTGTGTGGAGAAGACAAAAAAGGAGAAAGTCTCACATTGATGAGGCTAATCAACAGGCTATGGAGATGCCCATCAATTGATGTCAACATGAGGAGTAGGGATTTCCATGCAACGGATGCACTAGAGCTATAAATGTATGAAAGCTCAACAAAAGAAACTAAGTGGGTGTGCATCCAACTTGCTTGCTCACGAAGACCTAGGGAATTTTTAGGAAGCCCATCATTGGAATATACAAGCCAAGTTCTATAATAAAAAATTCCCACTAGTATATGAAAGTGACAACATAAGAGACTCTCTATCATGAAGATCATGGTGCTACTTTCAAGCACAAGTGTGGAAAAGGATAGTAACGTTGTCCCCCTTTTTTTGGGCCTTTTTTATTATTATTTGGCCTTTTTTGGGCCTTTCTTTTTTTATAAGGGACAATGCTCTAATAATGATGATCATCACACTTCTATTTATTTACAACTCAAGAATTACAACTCGATACTAGAACAAGATATTACTCTATATGAATGCCTCCGGCGGTGTACCGGGATGGGCAATGACTCAAGAGTGACATGTATGAAAAATTATGCATGGTGGCTTTTCCACAAATACGATGTCAACTACATGATCATGCAAAAGCAATATGACAATGATGACGCGTGTCATGATAAACAGAACGGTGGAAAGTTGCACGGCAATATATCTCGGAATGGCTATGGAAATGCCATAATAGGCAGGTATGGTGGCTGTTTTTAGGAAGATATAAGGAGGTTTATGTGTGATAGAGCATATCGTATCACGGGGTTTGGATGCACTGGCAAAGTTTGCACCAACTCTCAAGGTGAGAAAGGGCAATCCACGGTACCGAAGAGGCTAGCAATGATGGAAGGGTAAGAGTGCGTATAATCCATGGACTCACATGAGTCATAAAGAACTCATATACTTATTGCAAAAAAATTATTAGCCCTCGAAGCAAAGTACAACTACGCATGCTCCTAGGGGGAGGTTGGTAGGAGTTAACCATCGCGCGCCCCCGACCTCCACACATAAGGAAGGCAATCAAAAGAGCGCCCTATGCAATAAATTTGTTACACAACTTTTACCATACGTGCATGCTACGGGACTTGCCAACTTCAACACAAGTATTTCTCAATTTCATAATTACCCAACTAGCATGACTCTAATATTACCACCTTTATATCTCAAAACAATTATCAAGCATCAAATTGATCATAGCATCCAGTTCACTTCCTATGATAGTTTTTATTATACCCAACTTGTATGCCCATCATTCTAGGACCAACTTTATAACCATAGAAAATACCATGCTGTTCTAAAAGACTCTCAAAATAATATAAGTGAAGCATGAGAGATCAACAATTTCTACAAAATAAAACCACCGCCGTGCTCTAAAAGGTATAAGTGAAGCACTAGAGCAAAAACTATCTAGCTCAAAAGATATAAGTGAAGCACATAGAGTATTCAAATAAATTCCAAATCATGTGTGTCTCTCCCAGAAGGTGTGTACAGAAAGGCTGATTGTGGTAAACTAAAAAGCAAAGACTCATATCATACAATACGCTCCAAGCAAAACACATATCATGTGCGAATAAAAATATAGCTCTAAGTGAAGTTACCAATAGACGAAGACGAAAGAGGGGATGCCTTCCGGGACATCCCCAAACTTAGGCTTTTGGTTTCACTTGGATCATCTTGGGGTGCCATGGGCATCCCCAAGCTTAGGCTCTTGCCACTCCTTATTCCATAGTGCATCAAATCTTTACCTAAAACTTGAAAACTTCACAACACAAAACTCAATAGGGAATCTCATGAGCTCCGTTAGTGCAAGAAATAAAAACCACCACTTAAGGTACTGTAATGAACTAATTATTTATTTATATTGGTGTTAAAACTACTGTATTCCAACTTCTCTATGGTTCATACCCCCCGATACTAGCCATAGATGCATCAAAATAAGCAAACAACACACGAAAAAACAGAATCTATCAAAAACAGAACAGTCTATAGCAATCTGTAACTTTCGAATACTTCTGGAACTCTAAAAATCCTACCAAAATAGGAAGTCCTAGGCAAGTTTTCTATTGATCTACTGCAAAATGAATCAACTAAATATCACATTTATGTGATTTATGAAAATTATTCTCTTGCATGCAAAAGTTTTTGTTTTTCAGCAGAATCAAATTAACTATCACCCAAGATGATCCTATAGGTTCTACTTGGCACAAACACTAATTAAAACGTAAACCACATCTAAACAGAGGCTAGATGATTTATTTATTACTAAACAGAAGCAAAAAAGCAAGGAACAAAAATAAAATTGGGTTGCCTCCCAACAAGCACTATCGTTTAACGCCCCTAGCTAGGCATAAAAGCGAGAATAGATCTACGTATTGCCATCTTTGGTATTCAACTCATAAGTGGCTTGCATAATAGATTCATAAGGTAATTTGATTTTATTTCTAGGAAAGTGTTCCATGCCTTTCCTTAATAGAAATTGGAATCTAATATTTCCTTGCTTCATATCAATAATTGCACCAATCGTTCGAAGGAAAGGTCTACCTAGAATAATAGGACATGAAAGATTGCAATCTATATCAAGAACGATAAAATCTATGGGCACATAATTCCTATTTGTAACAATAAGAACATCATTAATCCTTCCCATAGGTTTCTTAATAGTGGAATCCGCAAGGTGCAAGTTTAAAGAGCAATCATCAAATTCATGGAAACCTAGCACATCACATAAAGTTTTGGAATCATGGAAACACTAGCACCCAAATCACACAAAGCATAGAATTCATGATCTTTAATTTTAATTTTAGTAGTAGGTTCCCACTCATCATAAAGTTTTCTAAGGATAGAAACTTCCAATTCAAGTTTGTTTTCATAAGATTGCATCAAAGCATCAACAATATGTTTGGTAAAAGCTTTATTTTGACTATAAGCATGAGGAGAATTCAACACGGATTGCAACAAGGAAATGCAATCTACTAAAGAACAATTATCATAATTAAATTCCTTGTAATCCAAAATAGTGGGTTCAATGCTATGTAAAGTTTTGACCTCTCCAATCCCACTTTTACCAAATTTAGCATCAAGATCTAAAAACTCTGAATCATTGGGACGCCTTTTAACTAAAGTTGACTCATCTCCAGTCCCATCATTATCAAGATTCATATTGCAAAACAAAGACTTAATAGGAGACACATCAATAACTTTTAGATCTTCATCATTATTTTCCCCTAACCCTTTTGGTTTGGCAGCAATCTTATTAACTAAGGTGGCTTGCTTATCAGAAATTTGGGCCAGTGATTTTTCAGGACGAGCAATCTGAGAATTCAAACCATCAAATTCTATAGACATATCATCAAGCTCTTTATTCATGTACTCCATAAAGCTTTTTCGTTTTTTAAGCTCGTTTCTAAAGAAATTATTATGCTCAAATTGTAAAGTCATAAAGCTTCTAATGTTTAATTCAATCTCTTCTAACCTTCTAAGATGAAGATCAGCATGTCGGTGTTCTGGGAACGGGGGTCCCCAGACTTGCCTACATGCGGCCTACTGCGTGGCTCAACCAATGGCCCAGTATGGCCTGTATTCATCAACCAACACTCAAGACCCTCGCGAGGGGCCAAGCCTGGAGGGGTGGATTATGCAAGGCCTCCTTAGGAGTGGCCTCACTAGGCAGGCTCGCGAGGAGGCGGAGAGATCAAGGCAAGGGGTACCTCGCGAGGTCTGTGACGCAAGCCATGACGATCGAGGCGAGGCGGGCACCAGGCGAGCGTCATCCCGCGCAGCGTCCTCGTTTCCTCTTTGGTGCAAAGGGGGAAAGCGCAGGCGCGGAGTATCGAGGCATCAGGAAAAGGTTTCCATATCGGTGCAACAAGACCAAGACCAGCAGGACGGTAGGACGGAGGTCACGATGGAGCCCAAGACAGCGTCTTCACCAGCACCTTTGGCAGGTGAAGACCACCTTTAGTCAGGATCGCTTGTACTAGTTGTCCCCTTTCAAAATGGCCGTTGTTGGATCCCTTCCCGCTCAACATTTGGGAAGAGGACCAGGGCCTCCATAAATAGGGCCAGCCACCACCATAGAGAGGACAGATTGATTCCTCCCCAAGCACACCACCAAGCACAAGAACACCTCTCCTCGCGAAGCTGTTCTTCCTCTATACTGTTCATCATCAGCCCAGGAGGCAATCCACCAGCACACATAGGAGTAGGGTATTACACCACAACGGTGGCCCAAACCTGTATAAATCTTGTGTCTCCTGTATTGTTCATCGACCTAGCTTAGGGATCACGGCGAGGCTGAGAGCGAGATTTGGTAGGAGGAGATCTTCGTGCGCACCCCAAAGTTTGAACATTAAGGGTTTTGCCGGAACCTGATATCCGACATTTGGCGCGCCAGGTAGGGGTGCGCGGAGTCTTCCTTTTCTCGATCTGCGTTCCACTGCTTCATCGCGTCCATGTCCAGCAACCCGATGACCAATGCCAACCGTTGGGCAGCATGGCCAACCCGTGCCACGCTGCCTACCCAAGGTGACATCAACCCCGCACCCAGGCAGCCCACGTACCGCAGAACGTTGTGGGGCGTGGGTGACATGGTCAAGCACTGCCTGCCCTTACTCCGCGGCAGGTGCGATTAGCCGCAAGGGCCTCAAGCCACACCACGGCCACGGCGCCGCACACCTGATGGGAACAAGCGAACATGAGGGCCACGCTCACTGTGGCTCGGGAGCTGCTGCGGTGCAGGTTGCAGGAGAGCAGCCGAGACACGTTGCTGGAGCGCGTTGCAGAGCTCCTAGATGCCGTAGCCTCGGGGCACCACCCTTCAGTTTCCAGCATCCATCCCAGGCCCCAGTCGGATCATGCGGCGGGCCTCTCCGCGCCCGCGCGCCCCAAGGCTTCATCGACACCAGCTCAACCATCGACGCCGGGCGTCAAGCTGAACCAGCACCACCTCCGATGAACGAGGGCATGGGCATCGCCGCCTATGGCCCGGGCGGGCTGCTGCCCCACCATCCTCAAGACGGCGCGTTGGTCCAGACCACATGGAGCATGGGGCACTATCGCGAGGTCTTCGAGGCGGCGGCCTCAGAGGCTTACGTGCCCCACATGGTGGAACGGGAGTACGTGCTGGAAGACGACACTGGCTCGTTCCTCGGGTCAGGCTGGGAGGAAGAGACGCCAAAAGCCGAGCCTTTTCAGGAGCCTCAACAAAGCCTCACCAACCACACTGGCAGCAACAGCTACCGGGTACCCCTAATTCCTCAAGAGCAAGCTTATGCTAACCATGGGTCGTAGGAGGTTCAGGTCACTGCAGCGGAAGGCTGCCCCAGCACAGCAGCCTCCCTTCTGCCAGGAGGAGTGCACTGGGGGCTGTAGGAGAGGGGCCGGGAGCCAGGCCCCTCCCCACGGGGCATGGAGCAAGGCATCCCCTGGAGGTAGGCCCTCTGCCAGGGAGGTACTGCAAAGCCTACCCCTGCCAGAGGACCCGTGGTCGCCGAGGGCACCGCTGGCGCCCCCTTTGCCCCATGGTGTCATCCTTGGTCTCCGGCCGCCGTCAAGGGTGGTCGAGGGTGGCGCAAGGCAGGGCCCTCGTTTGGCGATATCAAGCAAGGACCGGTGCCTGTGAAGAAGGCCCAGTGCCTGTGAAGCTCGCCGCCCGCGACACTCTCATGTAATAATGAGTGGGGTTGTACATGCCCCGGAGTCTCCGGAGAGCCGCCCTTGGGCCTCGGGGGCTCCCTCCCATGCAAGTTGCAGCACTTAGCTCTGCGCTGGTGAGAAGACGTTGAAGACTATACTAGGCGCCAGGCGTGGCCTTTTGCTTTTTGCCTCCCTTTTCTATGGTCGAGCTTCCTTGCTTCGGATTTAAGTTGAAATTGAATTTGCATTTGCGTATGCGGGGGGGGGGGGTGTCTTTTCTCGTTCGTGTGATTTCTTGTGTTCTGGTTTTTGCCCTAGTTTGGAGTTTGCACCAGCTACCTCCCCCTCGCGAGCCTCTCAGGGACGGGGCTGGGTGAAGCGCACGTGCACTGCGCGCATGCCGTACCGCGGCCAGTACTCGCTCTCATGAGGCCCTCATGACCTGGTCAACAGGCCCCTCAGGGGACCCTCGGAGGCTCACGGCCTCGCGAGCCTATTTAGGACTTGTCCTGGCTAAAGGTAAACCACAACAACAAGCTTGCCGCAGGGCCCGTAGGATCATGGAGGCACGTGTTCAGCATCATTCCTAAAAGCATACAGACGGCGATCTTTTTACATGAGGGGCTTCCCCTCTCAAAATGCTCTTAAAACCTTTGGGGGCCGCGCCCGAGCTTTTGTGTGCAGGATAAACAGCAGAGAAACATGGGTTCAGTCAAACATGTCACTCACAGCATCCTCCTGGTTGCCTCCAGACACATCGCTGGCGCCGCTATCACTGTCCTTGGCATCACCATCACCGGCGCCACCGTCACCACCATCGACCACATCGCCGCCATCCACCGTGCCTACCCCCCCCCCCCCCCCCCCCCCGTCGTTGTCGGAAGCAAAGGCCCTAACAAGCGCATCCACGTTATCCTCCACCCACCGTGCTAGGTCACCTCGGATGGCCTCGGGCACCGGGGCTATGATGGCGTCAAAGTCAAAGTTGGGATCGGTGTTCTGAAGATGGCTGAAGACGCGGGAAAATGCACGCCCAAGCAGGCTGCAGCTCCTCTCCTCGACAAGTTGGCGAGCTCTCTCAGAGCGGTTCTCCAGGTGCGTCACCACATCAGTGAAGAAGCGGAGATGAATGGCATAGTTGGTCATGTGAGGATGCGGGGCGTCCTCATCGCAGATATTGCCTAGAGCTGTGTTGGCCCTGTTCCCGAGTTCCGCGAGCATGGGGCCGCGCATGTGCTCCATCGTCTGTCATTCAAGCACTTCCTCTCTATTCTGCCGCGCAATGGACTCAGCATCGTCGACCCGCTGTTGGAGAGGAAGCATCTCGGCACGGGCGGAGGCCAACTCAGTCTGCGCCAAGACCAGGGCGGCTGTGGTGGCCTCCGCCTGCCGCTCCGCTTCAGCCAGCTTCGACCTGAGGGCGGTAGTCCTGCCCGCAGCCTCGGCCTCAACCAGCTTCAGCTTCAGGTCATACCTGCTCACAAGATCTGCGCGATCCTCTGCCATGCGGCGGTCGACCTCCTCCTGGACTCGAGCCTCACGCGTGCCAACATCGTCCTCCGCCTGGGTAACCTGGCGCTCCCTCGTCTCCAACCGCTCAAGATCAAGATTGCGCTCGGCGGCCTCGAGCGTTAGCGCTTCCTCACGCATGTGGAGCTCCTCCTCCTCAACACGCGTCCCCTTCAGCGATGCAAGGGCGGCCTAACTCAGCTCCACTAGCTTCTCCAGGGAGGTTTTACAGGCTTGGAGCTCCCACGCGCCCTTCTCTACAATCTCGCGACGATAATCTGCTTCTCGAGCCTCCTTCAGGGCTCGGGAGCAGGCCTCTCATGAGGCCGCAAGGGACGCCTCGGCCTTTGCATTGTCAAGCTCGTGCTGGTGGCGCGCGAGGTTGATGGCCACCTTCAGCTTTCGTCGCTCCTCAAGCAGCCACAGGCCCTCAGCTTCAAGGCGTGTGTCCACATCCGCAAGCTCTCCACTAAGCTGGCCCATCGCTTCCATCGCCTTCCGAAGGAACTCGTGGCGGACAAGGCTTCGTTCGCGCGCAAGCTTGAGCACGCTGCAGATGTCGTCCTCCATCATTGGCGCTGTCGGCGGGCCCTGAAGAGGATCGCCCCCTCTCGGCAGGGGGGCTGGGGGCTGGCGCCCCCACAATCGCTGGCCGAACCTCGCAAGGGACCCGGACAAGCGCAAGCTGTTGGAAATATGCCCTAGAGGCAATAATAAAATGATTATTATTATATTTCCTTGTTCATGATAATTGTCTATTATTCATGCTATAATTGTATTAACCGGAAACAGTGATACATGTGTGAATTCATAGACCACAACATGTCCCTAGTGAGCCTCTAGTTGACCAGCTCGTTGATCAACAAATAGTCATGGTTTCCTGACTATGGACATTGGATGTCATTGATAAAGGGATCACATCATTAGGAGTATGATGTGATGGACAAGACCCAATCCTAAGCATAGCACAAGATCATGTAGTTCATTTGCTAAAGCTTTTCTAATGTCAAGTATCAGTTCCTTAGACCATGAGATTGTGTAACTCCCGGATACCGTAGGAGTGCTTTGGGTGTACAAAATGTCACAACGTAACTGGGTGACTATAAAGGTGCACTACAGGTATCTCCGAAAGTATCTGTTGGGTTGGCACGAATCGAGACTGGGGTTTGTCACTCCGTATGACTGAGAGGTATCTCTGGGCCCACTCGGTAATGCATCATCATAATGAGCTCAATGTGACTAAGTGGTTAGTCACGGGATCATGCATTATGTAACAAGTAAAGTGACTTGCTGGTAACGAGATTGAACGAGGTATTGGGATACCGACGATCGAATCTCGGGCAAGTAACGTACCGATTGATAAAGGGAATTGTATACGGGATTACCTGAATCCTCGACATCTTGGTTCATCTGATGAGATCATCGTGGAAAACGTGGGAGCCAACATGGGTATCCAGATCCCACTGTTGGTTATTGGCCGGAGAGCTGTCTCGGTCATGTGTATGTGATTCCCGAACCCGTAGGGTCCACACACTTAACGTTTGATGACGCTAGGGTTATTAGGAAGACTTGTATGTGATTACCAAATGTTGTTTGGAGTCCCATATGAGACCCCGGACGTCACGAGGAGTTCCGGAATGGTTCGGAGGTGAAGATTTATATATGGGAAGTTGACATACGGTCACCGGAAAGGTTCGGGGGCATACCGGTATTGTACCAGGGCCACCGGAAGGGTTTCGGGGGTCCACCGGAAATGCCCACCTCTCCAGGAGGGCCTCATGGGCCGTAGTGGGAAGGGAACCAGCCCTTAGAGGGCTGGGCGCATCCCCCTTGGGCCCATCCGCCTAGGGTTGGGGGGGGGGAAACCTAAAGGGGGCGCCCCCTTGCTTGGGGGGCAAGTTCCCCCCCTTAGCCGCCGCCCCCCCCCCCCTCTAGATCTCATCTAGAGGGGGACGGCCCCCTTCCTCCTCCCCTATAAATAGAGGGGCGAGGGGAGGGCCGCACACACACCTCCAAGGCGCAGCCCCTCCCCTTCCCAACACCTCTCCTCCTCCGCAGAAGCTTGGCGAAGCCCTGCCGGAGTACTGCCTCTCCACCACCACCACGCCATCGTGCTGCTATTGGAGATCTCTTCCTCAACCTCTCCCTCCTCCTTGCTGGATCAATGCACGGGAGACTTATCTGCTCCGTACGTGTGTTGAACGCAGAGGTGCCATACGTTCGGCGGTAGGATCATCGGTGATTTGGATCACGACGAGTACGACTCCATCAACCCCATTCTCTTTAACGCTTCCGCTCGCGATCTACAAGGGTATGTAGATGCACCTCTCTCTCTCTCTCGTTGCTAGATGACTCCATAGATTGATCTTGGTGATGCGTAGAAATTTTTTATTTTCTGCAATGATCTCCAATAGTGCTATCATGAGCTAGGTCTATGCATAGTTTCTATGCACGAGTAGAACACAATTTTGTTGTGGGCGTAGATTTTGTCAATTTACTTGCCACTACTAGTCTTATCTTGTTTCGGCGGCATCGTGGGATGAAGCGGCCCGGACCGACCTTACACGTACGCTTACGTGAGACAGGTTCCACCGACTGACATGCACTAGTTGCATAAGGTGGCTAGCGGGTGTCTGCCTCTCCCACTTTAGTCGGATCGGATTCGATGAAAAGGGTCCTTATGAAGGGCAAATAGAAATTGGCATATCACGTTGTGGTTTTGGCGTAGGTAAGAAACGTTCTTGCTAGAACCCTATAGCATCCACGTAAAAACTTGCAACAACAATTAGAGGACGTCTAACTTGTTTTTGCAGCCTATGCCTTGTGATGTGATATGGACAAAAAGGATGTGATGAATGAAATATATGTGATGTATGAGATTGATCATGTTCTTGTAATAGGAACACGACTTGCATTTCGATGAGTATGACAACCGGCAGGAGCCATAGGAGTTGTCTTTATTTATTGTATGACCTGCGTGTCACCGAATAATGCCATGTAATTACTTTACTTCTTTGCTAAACCGTTAGCCATAGTAGTAGAAGTAATAGTTGGTGAGACAACTTCATGGAGACACGATGATGGAGATCATGGTGTCATACTGGTGACAATGATGATCATGGTGCCCCGAAGATGGAGATCAAAGGAGCAAAATGATATTGGCCATATCATGTCCCTATTTGATTGCATGTGATGTTTATCATGTTTTTGCATCTTATTTGCTTAGAACGACGGTAGTAAATAAGATGATCCCTCATAACAATTTCAAGAAAGTGTTCCCCCTAACTGTGCGCCGTTGCGAAAGTTCGTTGTTTCTAAGCACCACATGATGATCGGGTGTGATAGATCCTAATGTTCACATACAACGGGTGTAAGCCAGATTTACACGTGCAAAACACTTAGGTTGACTTGACGAGCCTAGCATGTACAGACATGGCCTTGGGACACAAGAGACCGAAAGGTCGAGCATGTGTCGTATAGAAGATACGATCAACATGGAGATGTTCACCGATGATGACTAGTCCGTCTCACGTGATGATCAGACACGACCTAGTTGACTAGGATCATGTATCACTTAGATGACTAGAGGGATGTCTATCTGAGTGGGAGTTCATTAAATAATTTGATTAGATTAACTTAATTATCATGAACTTAGTCTAAAAACTTTTGCAAAATGTCTTGTAGATCAAATGGCCCACGCTCATGTCAACCTCAACTTCAATGCGTTCCTAGAGAAAACCAAGCTGAAAGATGATGGCAGCAACTATATGGACTGGGTCCGGAACCTGAGGATCATCCTCATAGCTGCCAAGAAAGCATATGTCTTAGAAGCACCGCTAGGTGAAGCACCCGTGCCAGCGAACCAAGACGTTATGAACGCTTGGTAGTCGTGTGTTGATGATTACTCCCTCTTTCTGTGCGGCATGCTTTATAGCTTAGAACCAAGGCTCCAAAAGCGTTTTGAGCAGCACGGAGCATATGAGATGTTCCAAGAGCTGAAAATGGTTTTCCAAGCTCATGCCCGGGTCGTGAGATATGAAGTCTCCGACAAGTTCTACAGTTGTAAGATGGAGGAAAATAGTTCTGTTAGGGAGCACATACTCAAAATGTCTGGGTTGCACAACCGCTTGTCCCAGCTGGACATTAACCTCCCGGACGAGGCGGTCATTGACAGAATCCTCCAGTCGCTCCCACCTAGCTACAAGAGCTTTGTGATGAACTACAATATGCAAGGGATGGTGAAAACTATTCCTGAGGTATTTTCAATGCTGAAATCAGCAGAAGTAGAAATCAAAAAGGAACATCAAGTATTGATGGTCAATAAAACCACTAGTTTCAAGAAAGGCAAGGGCAAGAAGAACTTCAAGAAGGACGGCAAGGGAGTTGCCGCGCCCGGTAAGCCAGTTGCCGGGAATAAGCCAAAGCACGGACCCAAACCTGAGACTGAGTGCTTTTATTGCAAGGGGAACAGTCACTGGAATCGGAACTTCCCCAAGTACTTAGCGGATAAGAAGGCCGGCAACACCAAAGGTATATGTGATATACATGTTATTGATGTGTACCTTACCAGTACTCCTAGTAGCTCCTGAGTATTTGATACCGGTGCAGTTGCTCATATTTGTAACTCAAAACAGGAGCTGCGGAATACGTGGAGACTGGTGAAGGACGAGGTGACGATGCGCGTCAGGAATGGTTCCAAGGTCGATGTGATCGCCATCGGCACGCTACCTCTACATTTACCTACGGGATTAGTTTTAAACCTCAATAATTGTTATTTAGTGCTTGCTTTGAGCATGAACATTGTATCTGGATCTCGTTTAATGTGAGATGGCTACTCATTTAAATCCGAGAATAATGGTTGTTCTATTTATATGAGAGATATGTTTTATGGTCATGCCCCGCTGGTCAATGGTTTATTCTTAATGAATCTCGAACTTGATGTTACACATATTCATATTGTGAATACCAAAAGATGTAAGATTGATAACGATAGTCCCACATATCTGTGGCACTGCCGCCTTGGTCACATTGGTGTCAAACGCATGAAGAAGCTCCATACTGATGGACTTTTGGAGTCTCTTGATTTCGATTCATTTGACACGTGCGAACCATGCCTCATGGGCAAAATGACCAAGACTCTGTTCTCCGGAACAATGGAGCGAGCAACCAACTTATTGGAGATTATACATATTGATGTGTGCGGTCCAATGAGCGTTGAGGCTCGCGGTGGCTATCGTTATGTTCTCACCCTCACTGATGACTTATGTAGATATGGGTATGTCTACTTAATGAAACACAAGTCTGAGACCTTTGAAAAGTTCAAGGAATTTCAGAATGAGGTAGAGAATCAAGGTGATAGAAAAATAAAGTTCTTACGATCAGATCGTGGGGGAGAATATTTAAGTCACGAGTTTGGTATGCACTTAAGGAAATGTGGAATTTTTTCACAACTCACGCCGCCTAGAACACCTCAGCGTAACGGTGTGTCCGAACATCGTAATCGCACTCTATTGGATATGGTGCGGTCTATGATGTCTCTTACTGATTTACCGCTATCATTTTGGGGATACAATTTAGAGACAGCTACATTCACTTTAAATAGGGCACCGTCTAAATCCGTTGAGACGACACCATATGAATTATGGTTTCGAAAGAAACCTAAGCTGTTGTTTCTAAAAGTTTGGGGATGCGATGCTTATGTCTAGAAAATTCAACCTGAAAAGCTCGAACCCAAGTCGGAAAAATGCGTCTTCACAGGATACCCTAAGGAAACCATTGGGTATACCTTCTACCTCAGATCCAAAGGCAAGATCTTTGTTGCCAAGAGTGGGTCCTTTCTGGTGAAATAGTTTCTCTCGAAAGAAGTAAGTGGGAGGAAAGTGGAACTTGATGAAGTACTGCCTCTTGAACCGGTAAGGAGCGCAGCTCAGGAAGATGTTCCTGTGGTGCCTGCACCAACTAAAGAGGAAGTTAATGATAATGATCAAGGTACTTCGGATCAAGTTACTACTGAACTTCGTAGGTCCGCAAGGACACGTTCCACACCAGAATGGTATGGCAACCCTGTCCTGGAAATCATGTTGTTAGACAACGGTGAACCTTCAAACTATGAAGAAGCGATGGCGGGCCCAGATTCCAACAAATGGCTTGAAGCCATGCCGAGATAGGATCCATGTATGAAAACAAAGTATGGACGTTGACAGACTTTCCTGATGATCGGCGAGCGATAGAAAAAAAATGGATCTTTAAGAAGAAGACGGACGTGGATGGTAATATTACCATCTATAAAGCTCGACTTGTCGCTAAGGGTTATCGGCAAGTTCAAGGAGTTGACTACGATGAGACTTTCTCTCCCGTAGCGAAGCTGAAGTCCATCCGAATCATGTTAGCAATTGCCGCATACTATGATTATGAGATATGGCAAATGGTCGTCAAAACGGCATTCCTTAACGGCTATCTTAAGGAAGAGTTGTATATGATGCAGCCGGAAGGTTTTGTCGATCCTAAGAATGCTAACAAGGTATGCAAGCTCCAGCGATCCATTTATGGGCTGGTGCAAGCATCTCGGAGTTGGAACATTTGCATTGATGAGATGATTAAAGCGTTTGGGTTTATGCAGACTTATGGAGAAGCATGCGTTTACAAGAAAGTGAGTGGGAGCTCTGTAGCATTTCTCATATTTATATGTGGATGACATACTTTTGATGGGAAATGATATAGAACTTTTGGACAGCATAAAGGCCTACTTGAATAAGTGTTTTTCAATGAAGGACCTTGGATAAGCTTCTTATATATTAGGCATCAAGATCTATAGAGATAGATCGAGACGCCTCACAGGTCTTTCACAAAGCACATACCTTGATAAGATATTGAAGAAGTTCAATATGGATCAGTCCAAGAAGGGGTTCTTGCCTGTGTTGCAAGGTGTGAAATTGAGCTTATCTCAATCCCCGACCATGACATAAGATAAAGAAAAGATGAGTGTCATCCCCTATGCCTCGGCCATAGGATCTATTATGTATGCCATGCTGTGTACCAGACCTGATGTAAACCTTGCCGTAAGTTTGGTTGCAAGACACCAAAGTAATCCCGGCATGGAACACTAGACAGCGGTCAAGAATATCCTGAAGTACCTGAAAAGGACTAAGGATATGTTTCTCGTTTATGGAGGTGACGAAGAGGTCGTCGTAAAGGGTTACGTCGATGCTTGCTTCGACACAAATCTGGATGACTCCAAGTCACAAACCAGATACGTGTATATTTTGAATGGTGGGGCAGTAAGTTGGTGCAGCAGCAAGCAGAGTGTCGTGGCAGGATCTACATGTGAAGCGGAGTACATGGCAGCCTCGGAGACAATGCATGAAGCAATCTGGATGAAGGAGTTCATCACCGACCTAGGAGTTATTCCCAATGCGTCGAGGCTGATCACTCTCTTCTGTGACAACACTGGAGCTATTGCCCTTGCCAAGGAGCCCATGTTTCACAAGAAGACCAGGCACATCAAACGTCGCTTCAACTTCATTTATGAAAATGTTCAAGATGGAGACATAGATATTTGCAAAGTGCATACGGATCTGAATGTCACAGATCCGTTGACTAAACCTCTTGCGCGAGCAAAACAAGATCAACACCAGAACTCTATGGGTGTTCGATTCATCACAGTGTAACTAGATTATTGACTCTAGTGCAAGTGGGAGACTATTGGAAATATACCCTAGAGGCAATAATAAAATCATTATTATTATATTTCCTTGTTCATGATAATTGTCTATTATTCATGCTATAATTGTATTAACCGGAAACAGTGACACATGTGTGAATTCATAGACCACAACATGTACCTTGTGAGCCTCTAGTTGACTAGCTTGTTGATCAACAGATAGTCATGGTTTCCTAACTATGGACATTGGATGTCATTGATAACGGGATCAGATCATTAGGAGAATGATGTGATGGACAAGACCCAATCCTAAGCATAGCACAAGATCGTGTAGTTCGTTTGCTAAAGCTTTTCTAATGTCAAGTATCAGTTCCTTAGACCATGATATTGTGTAACTCCCAGATACCGTAGGAGTGCTTTGGGTGTACCAAACGTCACAACGTAACTGGGTGACTACAAAGGTGCACTACAGGTATCTCCGAAAGTATTTGTTGGGTTGGCACGAATCGAGACTGGGATTTGTCACTCCCTATGACTAAGAGGTATCTCTGGGCCCACTCAGTAATGCATCATCATAATGAGTTCAATGTGACTAAGTGGTTAGTCATGGGATCATGCATTATGTAACGAGTAAAGTGACTTGCCGGTAACGAGATTGAACGAGGTATTGGGATACCGATGATCGAATCTCGGGCAAGTAACGTATTGTTTGATAAAGGGAATTGTATACGGGATTACCTGAATCCTCGACATCATGGTTCATCCGATGAGATCATCGTGGAACATGTGGGAGCCAACATGCGTATCCAGATCCCGCTGTTGGTTATTAGCCGGAGAGTTGTCTCGGTCATGTCTGCGTGATTCCCGAACCAGTAGGGTCTACACACTTAAGGTTCGATGTCGCTAGGGTTATTAGGAAGACTTGTATGTGATTACTAAATGTTGATTGGAGTCCCGGATGAGATCCCACACGTCACAAGGAGTTCCAGAATGGTCCGGAGGTGAAGACTTATATATGGGAAGTTGACATATGATCACTAGAAAGGTTCGGGGGCATACCGGTATTGTACCAAGGCCACCGGAAGGGTTCCGGGGGTCCACCGAGAGGGGCCACCTCTCCCGGAGGGCCTCATGGGCCGTAGTGGGAAGGGAACCAGCCCTTAGAGGGTTGGGCGCATCCCCCCTTGGTCCCATGTGCCTAGGATTCGGGGGAAACCCTAAAGGGGGCGCCCCCCTTGCTTGGGGGGCAAGTTCCCCCCCCCTTGCCCCCCCTCTAGATGTCACACCCTAGCTAGTTCATGCATTAGAGTGTTGCATCATGTTTATTCTTTCGTCAGAAACCTGAAATGGGGATGACAGAACCCCCAGCCCCCTCTGAAACCAACTAGGGTTACTAAAAACTTTTTCAATGAACCTGAAATGCCCTTCTAAAATGCCCATCATTTTTGTCTTGGTTCAGAACCTCTGCCAGAAGTGATGCACATTTTCCTAGGCCATCTTAGGGTTTTTGAATTAAATCATAAATATTTGAATTTGGGCATTTAAAATTATATAAAATATTTAAATGCTCAAACATCTCCAAACTAAAATGTTTCATGTTGGAAATAATCCAACTATGGACCAGGAGTAGTTTGGTGATTTTAGGAGTTGCCTAAGTATTTTAAATAATTCAACAAAGTTGCAGAATTATTAAAAAAACAGAAAACAGGAGAAATATAAAAACTTACCTAGCGCTAGCACCCGGCCCACCTGCCCATGCGCCACGCAGCTGGCCGTCGCCCTGCTTCACCTCCTCGCCTCGGGGCCGGATGGATGAGCTCCACGTCGCGCCGTGAACCTCCAGGACACCTCCATTCTCCCCCAACCCCTCTCTCTCGCGCTTCCCCGCCATGGCCGACGCCATCGCCGCCACCCCCTCGCCGTAGCCACGCCCTCCGTCAACCCCACGCCATGCTGCCGTGTCCAGGAGCTCCACTACCCTCCTCTCCTTCGAGCAAGCCGAGCCCCGAGCGCTCGCAAGGCCCGAGCCCACCGCATCGACCTCGACCGAACCGCCGTTGCCGGAGATCCCCTTCAACGCCGACGTCGCTCCGGCCCATCCCCGGCCGCACCAAGTGCTTCGTCGAACTCCCCGTGAGCTTAGCCATCTTCCCCTCCCTTCTTTTCTTGCTCCCGAGCTGTGTAGCGACCTCAAGGAGCTCAACCGCACCCACCGCCGCGGAGCTCGTCGCCGACGTGCTCCTGGTCACTCTCCGGCCACAAACTGGTGTCCATCATGTTCACCATGTCACGTAGCACCTAACCAGCTACTCCCCGCACCTCACCGACCCCTCTAGCGTCAAGTTCGTCTTTGGCCGAACTCCGGTGGCTGCCAAAGTCGTCGCCGGCGCCAACTCCGGCCACCCCGACCCCAACGGACTCCACCAAGAGCTGCGGCTCGTCCTCAGCTCCACTCCGATGGCCTCCGCGACCCATTTGGTGGCCGGAACGGCCAAAACCACTTCCACCGCCGCGTCGCGCTCGCCGGCGGCTAAACGCGGGTGCAGCCGACCTGGGTTTGACCACGGGTGGGCCCTGGTTGACTCTCCTGAGTCAATGACAGGCGGGACCCACTGTCAGGTTTGACCCGGACCGTGTCCCGTTGACCTGCTGATGTCACACTGACGTCAGGCTGACGTAGTAATTAATTTTCCGGATTTAATCTAATATAGGAAATTCCAGAATATAGTTTAAACTTCAAAAATTCATAACTTTTAATCTGTAACTCCAAATCAGACAAGTTATATATGAAAAGTGATTAGAAAAATCCAATCTATCCATCTGTACTATTTTCATGCATGATTAAACAAGTTAAGTTGATGTTTAATGCAGAACAAGATAAAACACTTTAAAGGGCCATGTATGAGTTTGAAATTTGAATCTTTGGTTCAAATTGGTTCAAACCCTTCTGGTCTTAGTTGCATTAGCCCAACACACTCATATTGCCATGTTTCATGCATGCATCATATTGTTGCACATTGTTTGGTGATGGTTGTGTATCGGTGTTCTTTGCGGCAGGTTCTGCCTCCGAGGAGTACCGTGATTACCCTAACGAAGAACCGTATCAGTGCATCGAACCATCAGGCGAGCAACCAACCATTTGATCATATCGATACAATCCCATGTTCTCGCTCCTGCTCTCTTTTACTGCATTAAGACAACGCGTTTCAAACTGCTGTGTGTTACGGTAGTTGAACCCATTTCCTCTGCATGACCTGTCATTGCCACAGTAACTAGATGAAACCCACTAGCATGTGTAGGAGTTGTTTGAGCCATATGTATGTGTTGTTCCTACCTTGCTATGCCTGCTATGCTTAGAGTCGTGTCAGGTCTGGTTCATCTGGGTGATGGACTAGATCGAAATGATTATGTCGGTAATGAAAGTGGTGTGGTGAACATGATTTGGTAAAGGTATCAATGAGAGGCCATGTAGGAGTACATGGTGGGTTGTTTCATTGAAGCCGACCTTAAGCACTGAGATCTGTATGTGTGATTTAAGATTCAGCTACTACCATGCATTGGGCCCAAAACCAATGGACCCTCTCGACTTCTTATTCACCCTAGTTCTCTATCCAGGAGTTGCAAGTAGTTTCTGGTGTTTGTAGCCTACTGGAGGTCGTGGACAGCGCTGACCGTAGGGGTGGGCTGTGATGCGGTAGGTACGTGGCACGGTGTACCGAATACCCGTTAGGTATCTTGGGAACCCTGTTCACATCGTTTGGGGCTGTGAGCGAAACCTCGGCCGGATCTCCTCATGGATGGAACCCGAATAGGCGATAAACCTGGACTAGAGACTTAGGTGATTAGGTAGGTCGTGGCCGACACCCATGTTGGGCTTCCGCTTGAAGGTTGCCGAGTACATGTCGTGTAAACGACGGTAAGTGGTGAGAGCGTGTATGAAGAAGTACACCCCTGCAGGGTTAACATAATCTATTCGAATAGTCGCGTCCGCGGTAAAGGACTACTTGGTTGCCTATACAGTTCATAGACAAGCAAATGGAAACTACTAAAAGACTCAAGATAAGTGTGAGTGCCGAGGATGGCTCTTCCGTAGGAAGACGAAGGTGGATCCTCGGTAGTGTATTGAAGTGGTGAGTAGTGGACTCGTGTGCGCAAAACCATTTCAAGTTGGAGTCTCGTAGGATGCCCTAGCCAAGAGTCAAAGCTGGCTTGCTGCAACAACTCCACCAACCCTTCTTGATAATGTGCATGTATGTAGGATCTGATGTAAGTCTTGCTGAGTACCTTTGTACTCATGTTGCTATAATTTACATTTTTTTACAGAAGACGCTGCAACCCATTCTGATGGGTTCTTCGTAGACGTTGACATCAATGAGTAGGCTAAGGACCAGGTGGTGATCCTGAGCTTGTGAAGGACCACGTAGTATAGCTAGGCTTTCCAAGCCTCTTTTATTTTACTAGTTGTCTGTACCCAGACAAGTTACTTCCGCCGCTGGTTTGTATGACTGTATGACTTGAATGCTGGGTTGTGTGACCCGTACCTATGTGTATGTTATGTATGGCTCTCTGAGCCTTAAATAAAGTACTTGTGTCGTAGAGTCATGTTGTGATGCCTTGTTGTATTTGCACATATCGAGCATATTGTGTGTATGATTGAAATGCTTGGTATGTGTGGGATCTGACTATCTAGTTGTTTATCTTTAGTAGCCTCTCTTACCGGGAAATGTCTCCTAGTGTCTCCACTGAGCCATGGTAGCTTGCTACTGCTCCGGAACACTTAGGCTGGCCGGCATGTGTCCTTCTTCGTTCCTGTGTCTGTCCCTTCGGGGAAATGTCACGCATTGAGTACGGGAGTCCTGTTAGCCCGCTACAGCCCGGTTTACCAGAGTCCTGCTAGCCCAGTGCTACAGCCCGAACCCTTGCTGATGACCGACACGTTCGTTGCTGGGTCATGGATGCCTGTCCCTGTAAGTCTGTGCCACTTTGGGTTTACGACTAGCCATGTCAGCCCGGGCTCCTTATCATATGGGTGCTAGCGACACTATCATATACGTGTGTCAAAAGGCGCAAACGGTCCCGGGCAAAGGTAAGATGACACCCATGGAATACTGTGCGTGAGGCAGCAAAGTGATATGAGGCGTTACATGCTAGACCTATGTGGCATCGAGTCCGGGTCCTGACAGCGTTGGCATCAGAGCCGGACTGCCTGTAGGTTCTCCAAGCCAAACTGGTCGATGTTGAGTCTAGAAATTCTTTAGTTATATGTAGGGGAATTGTTTGTGGGTTGGAACGTAAGGCTCTTTTTACTTCTTTATCTTATGACATTCTGATCTGGGTCAGTCTATTCTTCCACCGGGGGTTAAGGAATTAGGATCTTTTCTCTCTATCAGGCTCACGTGTTACTAATCAGTAGTACCTTATAGGTTTGATGGATACAAGCCTAGTTCAGTTTTACTACCACATTATGTTGCTAGGATGGACTCAGAAATTTGATATGATGTTGTTGAGTGTGTATGAAATCCTTTGTCAAATGTCTCAAAATCCTTTTTGAGCATTTACAGCTGTTATGCTGCCGAAATTTGCTAGAAATTCTAATGCCTTTGTATTATGGTCGTGCTTTCAGATGACCACTCGCGACCTCAATCAAGTGGTTCGCCTGACTCGATGCCTAGATGTACCCGGCCATACCGCCATGTTGGTCAGGGTAATGACTGAGGCTGGATACCGTTGGTATCCTGAGTACACGGTCGAAGAGCAATTTCGAGACTTTAATCAAAGCCAGTATCTCTGCACTGTCAGGATATTTCCATCTTATCCTGGATCCACCGAGCCCCTTCACTGCTCCTATGGACTAGGGGTTACTATTGAGATGGCCGTGCAGGATGCCGCCTACTCTATGATGACCATCATGCGAGTCAGATCTGGCCTATTTCGGGACTCTGATATCCGGTATATGCCAGGATCACTTCCGGGAGCACAAGGGTATCTTCAGGCTATCTATGCTGACCCCACTCAGGAGGATTCACGGACTCGCACCACTTCTGAGATGCTCGAAGATAAGGACCGTGAAAATCGGGCCTTGAGGCTAGAGCTTTTCAATACCGGTGCTGACCATTGGGCCACGTTGACTCGGTTCGCACCGGCTGTGCAAGCTGGTTATTCGGATATGCACGATCTCTATCCTGTGAGATCTGCTCTGCCAGACGTGATGGGTTGGCGTGATGTAGGAGGCATCACCCCACCTCGCGGTCCCCGCAGGCCACCGTCTGTTGGTCCAAGACCTCATCCTAGCCCCTATGGTCTGCAAGCTCCGCGAGATCGTCTGTTCCCGGATGATCATGTTGAGCTTCCAGGCTATGGAGGTGATTTCTACGAGGACTACTACGGACCGATCTGAGTTAGTGGTAGTATCACTAGTTCGTACTAGCTGTGTCGTCTATCGTCCTACGTGACTCGTGGGATATGACCTAGTTTGTACCGCCTTCCGGAGGTGTAGAAAAATAATGTATAGGAGCTCGGAGTGCCTCCGATGAGATGTAATCCTCTTTTCACCGTAATAGTACCTTGTTTGGTCTTGTACTAAACCTTGTATGGTGTGTATGACGATGGAATAAAAGAAGCAGTTTCTGTATCTACCATGTCATACGAATGATCATCCTGCATTCCGAGTTATTCCTTACATTCTGTATCCTATGTAGGAATCTTATCATTCTGACTAAATCATTGTCTTGTTTACCTAGGATGGTCAACACGCGCAATAACCCCGCTCCTCAAGAGCCGGCCGAAGGCAGTGAAGTCAGGAGTGCAAATCTGCCTCATCCTCCTTCCCTAGCCGAGGTTATGCTGGAAGCCGAGAGAAACAGGCGGGAGACCAACCGTTTGTTTGAGCGTATTGAACAGAACACAGCACGCCATCAGAGAAATAACTTGGTGTCACTCAGTGATTTCATCAAGTTACATCCACCCATGTTCCACCACTCCGTCAAGCCTCTCGACGCTGATGACTGGCTTCGCAGTATTTCTCACAAACTGCGTTCCGCGCTAGTAGCTGAGGCTGACAAGGTCACCTTTGCTGCATATCATCTTGAAGGCCCCGCCAGTCTATGGTGGGAGAATTATGGAGCTATGCACCCAGCGGGCCATGTCACTACTTGGGCTGAATTCAGCGAGGCTTTCCGTG
Source organism: Triticum aestivum (assembly GCF_018294505.1). Taxonomy (NCBI): domain Eukaryota; kingdom Viridiplantae; phylum Streptophyta; class Magnoliopsida; order Poales; family Poaceae; genus Triticum; species Triticum aestivum. The sequence continues at coordinate 492,153,410 of NC_057804.1, forward strand.
AACATCACATTCCGGAGGGTCTCATGGACCGTAAACGTGAGGAATTCTGCAGTTTCACTCAAGGCCGACTCTCTGTGGATGCTTACAGCAGGGAGTTCGGTAACCTCGCACGATATGCAACTGAGGAAGTTTCTACTGATGCCAAGAAGCAAGCAAGGTTCCGTAAGGGACTTAGTCCTGAGCTTCGCCGCGACCTCCGTCTACATGAGTGCACATCCTTTCAGAAGCTTGTTAACAAGGCCATCAGTGCTGAGACTGGTCAGACTGATTATGACGCAACACGCAAGCATGGCCGTGACGTGGGTTCCTCATCCGGTGCTGGCCCTCAGAAGCGCCGCGTGTGGGTGCCCAACACTGCCCTGCCACCCAGGTTCACACCGAGGCCATCCTTCCAGGCGCCTCGCCCCGTTCACCAGTTCGCACTAGCCAAGCCCTATGGTGGTCCAACCAACAGTGCTCCTCCACGTACCAGTTCCGTGCCTTGCTTTAAGTGCGGGGAATCTGGCCACTATATGTGCGAGTGCCCCCAAACCAACCCCAACCAATCTGCTAAAGCTGTTGGCCGAGGCAAGCCAACAGGGAAACTGTTCCACGCCAAGCCGGCCACCGCTGCACGTGGCCATGTCAATTGTATCTCTGCCGAAGAAGCTCAAGAGGATCCCAACATCGTTCTCGGTACGCTCCTTGTTAATTGCCACCCGGCATCTGTTCTTTTCGATACAGGAGCATCTCATTCAATTATATCCGAGAGCTATGCTCATCTGCATAACACCACATTCTGTAAGATGCCCACCTCTATGGTAATTCAAACTCCGGGATCCAAATGGCAAACTTCTAGAGTAAGCCATGGAAATGAAATTCAAGTCGACAGACTTGTTTTTCTTCTTGGGTATGGACTGGATGTCAGCTCATCATGCCCAAATTGATTGCTTCTCTAGGACTGTTCAACTCACCCATCTCTCGGGGAAGATAGTCAATGTCTTGACCCGAATAGCCGAGCGACAGTTATATTCTCTTAACGCCAGCCCTTTGCCAGACCTTGAGGACGTTCCGGTAGTCCGTGACTTTCCGGATGTCTTCCCAGAGGAATTGCCAGGTGTTCCACCTGACAGGGATGTTGAGTTCGTAATAGACCTCATTCCAGGAACCGTTCCGATTGCTAGAAGACCCTATAAGATGGCACCACTAGAACTAGCCGAGCTTAAGAAACAACTCGATGAGTCCTTGAAAAAGGGTTTCATCCGACCTAGTTCATCTCCGTGGGCTTGCCCTGTTCTCTTCGTCAAGAAGAAGGATGGTATGGACCGGATGGTTGTAGATTATCGACCTGTCAATTTGGTCACAATCAAGAACAAATATCCGGTCCCCAGGATCAACGACCTATATGATCAGCTCGCTGGATCCTCAGTCTTCTCCAAAATGGATTTGAGGATGGGCTACCATCAAATCAAAATCAGGAACGGGGACATTCCTAAAACGGCCTTTGTTACTCGTTATGGCCAATACGAGTACACCGTCATGTCCTTCGGTTTAACCAACGCTCCAGCCACTTTTTCTCGGTTGATGAACTCAATCTTCATGGAGTATTTGGATAAATTTGTCGTGGTTTACCTCGATGACATACTCATCTACTCCAAGAACGAGGAAGAACATGCCGAACATCTAAGGCTAGTGTTGAAGAAACTTCGAGAGCATCGCCTTTATGCCAAATTTTCTAAATGTGAATTTTGGTTGTCAGAAGTGACCTATCTGGGTCATGTAATATCTGGTAAAGGTATTGCTGTTAACCCTGAGCGAGTTCAAGCGTCCTTGATTGGACTCCACCTGAATCAGTCAAGCAAGTTCGGAGTTTTCTGGGCTTAGCGAGCTATTGCCATCGCTTTGTCGAAAATTTCTCCAAAGTTGCAAAACCTCTAACTGAACTCCTCAAGAAAGACAAAAAGTTCGAATGGACTCCACAATGTGAGCACAGCTTTCAGGAACTGAAAAGACGCCTGACTTCTGCTCCCGTACTGGTACCGCCAGACTTCTCCAAGGACTTCGTTATCTACTGCGACGCCTCGCGACAAGGACTAGGTTGCATTCTCATGCAAGATCGACACGTAATTGCTTACGCTTCACGGCAATTGCACCCACATGAGGAGAATTATCCTACTCATGATCTAGAGCTTGCAGCTGTAGTCTATGCACTTAAAACCTGGCGACATTACCTTCTCGGTAACCGTTGCGAAATATTCACTGATCACCAAAGTCTGAAGTACATCTTCACCCAACCGGATTTGAATCTCAGGCAAAGACGTTGGGTTGAGTTGATCACAGATTTCGAATTAGGAATAACTTACACCCCAGGGAAAGCCAACGTCATGGCTGATGCGCTAAGTCGTAAATCTTATTGTAACAACCTGATGTTACAACAAAGTCAACCGCTTCTCCATGAGGAATTTCGGAAGCTTAACCTTCACATTGTTCCTCAAGGTTTTCTTTCCACCTTGGTGGCGAAACCTACCCTTACGGATCAGATCATCAAAGCACAGAAGGTAGATCCGGGAATTTCCCGCATCAAGAGAAACATCAAGAAAGGAGTTGCGAATTGTTTCTCCATTGATGATCAAGGGGTCGTATACTTCGGGAATCGACTAGTGGTTCCCAAAGTGCGAAACCTGAGGCGATTGATCCTTAAGGAAGCTCATGAATCTCCTCTCACTATTCATCCCGGTAGTACTAAGATGTATCAGGACCTACGCCAGAGGTTCTGGTGGACTAGGATGAAGAGAGAAATTGCTCAGTATATTGCTAATTGCGACTTCTGCTGTCGTGTAAAAGCAGAGCATCAACGGCCTGCTGGCACCCTTCAACCCTAAGCTATTCCTGAATGGAAATGGGATAAAATTGGTATGGATTTCATTACCGGTTTTCCCAGGACCAAGAGAGGGAATAATGCTATCTTCGTCGTTATCGACCGTCTTTCCAAAGTAGCCCATTTCTTACCTGTTCGTGAGAGTATAACTGCTAGTCAGTTAGCAGACCTGTACATCTCCCGAATAGTGTCTCTCCATGGTGTTCCTTTGGAAATTAACTCGGATCGAGGAAGTCTTTTCACCTCTCGATTTTGGGAAAGTTTCCAAAATGCTATGGGAACCCGCCTTTCCTTTAGCACCGCTTTTCACCCTCAATCGAGTGGTCAGGTAGAACGCGTCAACCAGATCCTAGAAGACATGCTTCGAGCCTCTGTTATCTCATTCGGAATGGAGTGGGAGAAATGCCTTCCATTTGCCGAATTTGCTTACAACAATAGCTATCAATCTAGCTTGGGTAAAGCCCCTTTTGAAGTTCTCTATGGACGACGGTGTCGAACACCCCTTAACTGGTCAAAAACCGGGGAAAGACAATTCTTTGGCCCGGATATGATTCAGGAAGCGGAAGAGCAAGTTCGCATCATTCGTGAAAAGTTGAAAACAGCCCAATCTCGTCAAAAGAGTCAATATGACCGGAAACATAAGGCTATGACTTTCGAGGTTGACGAGAAGGCTTACCTTCGGGTTACTCCTCTGAAGGGAACCCATCGTTTCGGTATCAAAGGCAAATTGGCTCCCCTTTACATTGGACCTTTTCGTATTCTCGCTAAACGAGGAGAAGTTGCCTACCAGTTGGAACTACCTCCGCTTCTCTCCAGAGTCCATGATGTTTTCCACGTTTCTCAACTCAGGCGTTGCTTCTCGGATCCTATCCGTGGAGTGGACCACGAAACGCTTGATCTCCAAGATAATCTCACGTATCGAGAGTACCCCATTCGTATCCTCGATCAGGCCGAGCGTACCACTCGACGTCATAATATCAAGTTTCTCAAAGTTCAATGGTCGCACCATTCTAAGGATGAAGCAACTGGGGAAAGGGAGGATCGTCTTCGACTCGAGTACCCCGCCTTCTTCCCGGAGGAACCAAAATCTCGGGACGAGATTCTTTTGAGTGGGGGTGAGTTGTCACACCCTAGCTAGTTCATGCATTAGAGTGTTGCATCATGTTTATCCTTTCGTCAGAAACCTGAAATGGGGATGACAGAACCCCCAGCCCCCTCTGAAACCAACTAGGGTTACTAAAAACTTTTTCAATGAACCTGAAATACCCTTCTAAAATGCCCATCATTTTTGTCTTGGTTCAGAACCTCTGCCAGAAGTGATGCACATTTTCCTAGGCCATCTTAGGGTTTTTGAATTAAATCATAAATATTTGAATTTGGGCATTTAAAATTATATAAAATATTTAAATGCTCAAATATCTCCAAACTAAAATGTATCATGTTGGAAATAATCCAACTATGGACCAGGAGTAGTTTGGTGATTTTAGGAGTTGCCTAAGTATTTTAAATAATTCAACAAAGTTGCAGAAGTATTAAAAAAACAGAAAACAGGAGAAATAGAAAAACTTACCTGGCGCCAGCACCCGGCCCACCTGCCGGCCCAGCCCAGCGCCGCTCCAGCGAGCTTCTTGCCGGCCAGGCAGGCAGGCAGGTGCCCGACGGCGACCGCAGCGCGCGCCACGCGGCTGGCCGTCGCCCTGCTTCACCTCCTCGCCTCGGGGCTGGATGGATGAGCTCCACGCCGCGCCGTGAACCTCCAGGACACCTCCATTCTCCCCCAACCCCTCTCTCTCGTGCTCCCCCGCCATGGCCGACGCCATCGCCGCCACCCCCTCGCCGTAGCCACGCCCTCCGTCAACCCCACGCCGTGCCGCTATGTCCAGGAGCTCTGCTACCCTCCTCTCCTTCGAGCAAGCCGAGCCCCGAGCGCTCGCAAGGCCCGAGCCCACCGCATCAACCTCGACCGAACCGCCGTCGCCGGAGATCCCCTTCAACGCCGACGTCGTTCCGGCCCGTCCCCGGCCGCACCAAGTGCTTCGTCGAACTCCCCATGAGCTTAGCCATCTTCCCCTCCCTTCTTTTCTTGCTCCCGAGCTGTGTAGCGACCTCCCGGAGCTCAACCGCACCCACCACCGCGGAGCTCGTCGCCGACGTGCTCCCGGTCAATCTCCGGCCACAAACTGGTGTCCATCATGTTCACCATGTCACGTAGCACCTAACCAGCTACTCCCCGCACCTCACCGACCCCTCTGGCGTCAAGTTCGTCTTCAGCCGAACTCCGGTGGCCGCCAAAGTCGTCGCCGGCGCCAACTCCGGCCACCCCGACCCCAACGGACTCCACCAAGAGCTGCGGCTCGTCCTCAGCTCCACTCCGATGGCCTCCGCGACCCATTTGGTGGCCGGAACGGCCAAAACCACTTCCGCCGCCGCGTCGGGCTTGCCGGCGGCTAAACACCGGTGCAGCCGACCTGGGTTTGACCACGGGTGGGCCCTGGTTGACTCTCCTGAGTCAATGACAGGTGGGGCCCAACCCTGTTAATTAAATAGGTTTAGTTTTAATTAAACTTTAACTAAACTAATCACACTGACACGCGGGACCCACTGTCAGGTTTGACCCGGACCGTGTCCCGCTGACCTGCTGATGTCACACTAACGTCAGGCTGACGCAGTAATTGATTTGCTGGATTTAATCTAATATAGGAAATTCCAGAATATAGTTTAAACTTCAAAAATTCATAACTTTTAATCTGTAACTCCAAATCAGACAAGTTATATATGAAAAATGATCAGAAAAATCGAATCTATCCATCTGTACTATTTTCGTGCATGATTAAACAAGTTAACTTGATGCTTAATGCAGAACAAGATAAAACACTTTAAAGGGCCATGTATGAGTTTGAAATTTGAATCTTTGGTTCAAATTGGTTCAAACCCTTCTGGTCTTAGTTGCATTAGCCCAACACACTCATATTGCCATGTTTCATGCATGCATCATATTGTCGCACATTGTTTGGTGATGGTTGTGTATCAGTGTTCTTTGCGGCAGGTTCTGCCTCCGAGGAGTACCGTGATTACCCTAACGAAGAACCGTATCAGTGCATCGAACCATCAGGCAAGCAACCAACCATTTGATCATATCGATACAATCCCATGTTCTCGCTCCTGCTCTCTTTTACCGCATTAAGACAACACGTTTCAAACTGCTGTGTGTTACGGTAGTTGAACCCATTTCCTCTGCATGACCTGTCATTGCCACAGTAACTAGATGAAACCCACTAGCATGTGTAGGAGTTGTTTGAGCCATATGTATGTGTTGTTCCTACCTTGCTATGCCTGCTATGCTTAGAGTCGTGTCAGGTCTGGTTCATCTGGGTGATGGACTAGAGTGAAATGATTATGTCGGTAATGAGAGTGGTGTGGTGAACACGATTTGGTAAAGGTATCGATGAGAGGCCATGTAGGAGTACATGGTGGGTTGTTTCATTGAAGCCGACCTTAAGCACTGAGATCTGTATGTGTGATTTTAAGATTCAGCTACTACCATGCATTGGGCCCGAAACCAATGGACCCTCTCGACTTCTTATTCACCCTAGCTCTCTGTCCAGGAGTTGCAAGTAGTTTCTGGTGTTTGTAGCCTACTGGAGGCCGTGGACAGCGCTGACCGTAGGGGTGGGCTGTGATGCGGTAGGTACGTGGCACGGTGTACCGAATACCCGTTAGGTATCTCGGGAACCCTGTTCACATCGTTTGGGGCTGTGAGCGAAACCTCGGCCGGATCTCCTCATGGATGGAACCCGAATAGGCGATAAACCTGGATTGGAGACTTAGGTGATTAGGTAGGTCGTGGCCGACACCCACGTTGGGCTTCCGCTTGAAGGTTGCCGAGTACATGTCGTGTAAACGACGGTAAGTGGTGAGAGCGTGTATGAAGAAGTACACCCCTGCAGGGTTAACATAATCTATTCGAATAGCCGCGTCCGCGGTAAAGGACTACTTGGTTGCCTATACAGTTCATAGACAAGTAAATGGAAACTACTAAAAGCCTCAAGATAAGTGTGAGTGCCGAGGATGGCTCTTCCGTAGGAAGACGGAGGTGGATCCTCGGTAGTGTATTGAAGTGGTGAGTAGTGGACTCGTGTGCGCAAAACCATTTCAAGTTGGAGTCTCGTAGGATAGCCTAGCCAAGAGTCAAAGCTGGCTTGCTGCAACAACTCCACCAACCCTTCTTGATAATGTGCATGTATGTAGGATCTGATGTAAGTCTTGCTGAGTACCTTTGTACTCATGTTGCTATAATTTACATTTTTACAGAAGACGCTGCAACCCCTTCTGATGGGTTCTTCGTAGACGTTGACATCAATGAGTAGGCTAAGGCCCAGGTGGTGATCCTGAGCTTGTGAAGGACCACGTAGTATAGCTAGGCTTTCCAAGCCTCTTTTATTTTACTAGTTGTCTGTACCCAGACAAGTTACTTCCGCTGCTGGTTTGTATGACTGTATGACTTGAATGCTGGGTCGTGTGACCCGTACCTATGTGTATGTTATGTATGGCTCTTTGAGCCTTAAATAAAGTACTTGTGTCGTAGAGTCATGTTGTGATGCCTTGTTGTATTTGCACATATCGAGCATATTGTGTGTATGATTGAAATGCTTGGTATGTGTGGGATCTGACTATCTAGTTGTTTATCTTTAGTAGCCTCTTTTACCGGGAAATGTCTCCTAGTGTCTCCACTGAGCCATGGTAGCTTGCTACTGCTCCGGAACACTTAGGCTGGCCGGCATGTGTCCTTCTTCGTTCCTGTGTCTGTCCCTTCGGGGAATGTCACGCATTGAGTACCGGAGTCCTGTTAGCCCGCTACAGCCCGGTTTACCGGAGTCCTGCTAGCCCAGTGCTACAGCCCGGACCCACTTGCTGATGACCGACACGTTCGTTGCTCGGTCATGGATGCCTGTCCCTGTAAGTCTGTGCCACTTTGGGTTTACGACTAGCCATGTCAGCCCGGGCTCCTTATCATATGGGTGCTAGCGACACTATCATATATGTGTGCCAAAAGGCGCAAACGGTCCCGGGCAAAGGTAAGACGACACCCGTGGAATACCGTGCGTGAGGCCGCAAAGTGATATGAGGCGTTACATGCTAGACCTATGTGGCATTGAGTCGGGGTCCTGACACTAGATCTCATCTAGAGGGGTCGGACCCCTTCCTCCTCCCCCTATAAATAGAGGGGCGAGGGGAGGGATGCACACACACCTCTATGGTGCAGCCCCTCCCCTCCCCAACACCTCTCCTCCTCCGCAGAAGCTTGGCGAAGCCCTGCCGGAGTACTGCCTCTCCATCACCACCATGCCATCGTGCTGCTGTTGGAGATATCTTCCTCAACCTCTCCCACCTCCTTGCTGGATCAAGGCACGGGAGACGTCTCTGCTCCGTACGTGTGTTGAACGCGGAGGTGTCGTCCGTTCGGCGCTAGGATCATCGGTGATTTGGATCACGACGAGTACGACTCCATCAACCCCGTTCTCTTGAACGCTTCCGCTCGCGATCTACAAGGGTATGTAGATGCACCTCTCTCTCTCTCTCTCGTTGCTAGATGACTCCATATATTGATCTTGGTGATGCGTAGAAAATTTTTATTTTTTGCAATGATCTCCAACACAAGCTCATCCCCTGAAGAGGAGCCAAGGATTGACGCCAACCATTCACCGTCAACGACCAGAGGAGGAGCCCTGGGCAGGCTGACTGCTCTCCAAGAAGGATTGAGAAGCAAAGGCGGCAAGGGCACGGGCTCGAGACACCTTGCGGGCAGGCTTGCTTCTCCGGCTGACCCCACGTCAGGGGAAGCATGTAGGCTCGGGATGCTCAAGGCTAGCGATGAAGGAAAGCCGGGGGGGTTGCTTCTTGGCAGACTCCGCGGGCTTGGTGGGAGGGATCCTAAAGAGCCGGGGTCAGGAAGGGAAGCAACAACTAAGGAATTACAAGGGTCAGGTACTTACTCGTCTATGGCGAAGTACTTCCTATGCTTCAACGGTCGGATGGTGCGACCACTGCAGCTCGAAGACTCCTTCCTCTTGTGGAGAGCCGCGAAGTCCACGCGGAACCGACCTAGGCGCTGAACGTGAGGACCAGCGCGTGGCGCGGATGGAGAAGCACCTAGGCGGTCAACCTCAAGAGCACCAAGCTGGGAGGAGCAATCAGGCACCACCTCCCGATGGCTTGCCAAGGCCTTAGGAGCCCCGGCCTCGGGCGCCGCGGGCTCCATCTCCTCCTCAACGGTCGTCCCAGAGCGATCCTCACGAGCTCCGGAGGATGATGCTTCGGGAATCTCATGCGGCGTCGGCGCATCGACACCGGAGCCTCCAGCCTCAAGCAATGCTCGCCCCCTGCGTCAACTCTTGGGGCGAGATCGGTGCTGGCGGCGAGGAGGGGAGCCATGGTGACAGGATTCTCGCGAGGACCCATAAGGCCAACAGGGCGCAGCCCCCACTTGTTAAAGGAAGGCATCTGTCCCACGAACTCGACCCTGTTCGAGCAGAGATACAAGAGGCTCCCCTCCTGCGGCATATCGCCTAGCGAGGGGTCGCCGGTCAAGACTTCAAGCACCGTCCTTAGTGCTTTGGGCGCATGTTCCATCTCCTGAAGCCTCATGCGGTCCCAGTCACCAGTCAGGGCCCACATTGGTCAGGAATGGCACTGGAGAGGAGCAACACGACACTGGAGGAACTCCTTCACCACCCAGGGTGCAGTCACACCAATATCTCTCAACCTCTTCAGTCTGAACCAGACGAAGGAGAGCCGGGGGCTCACGAGTCTCTCATGGCCCCAGCCGGGATTGGGGACAGCGGGCAATGACGGAGGTGAGAGCAGAGGACTGAGCACTCCGACAGCCACATAAAGCCACCGCGTCCAGAACCCGCTCGTGGACGGCGGGAGGTCAAAATCAATCCCTGAGGCTGCCGTTTTTGCCACGGCCTGGAAGCTCACGTACCCCGAGCACTGCAAGGAATCGGTCAGGCACAACAAGAAGAAGTGGCGCAAGATGGTGACAGAAGGAGCAATGCCCACCATGGCTTCACAAACAAAGGCGAAGACGGCGAGAAGGGTAACAGATTGGGGATCAAGATGCATCATATGGATCTGATAATGGGAAAGCACTGCATTGAAGAAGGCGGAGAAAGGGGGAACCAGGCCAGCCCACAGGGCGTCGACGAAGAACCAAACATCGGTGACCGTCCTGTCAATGGAGGCGTGCGATGCAGGCCAAGCCATCGTCTTTCCGCACTCGTTGAAGCTGAAGGTGAGCGTAGAGTAGACCTTGCCCATGGCCTCCAGATTGAGCACCAGCGACCGGCCGACGGCGGGCTCGATTTCTGGGGGAGGATTGGTTGAGGACAAAGGTTTCTTCCCCTTCTCCTTGCTAGTTGGCGCCATGGCAATGGAGGGGGCAGAGCTCAAGTCAAATTGGAAGCGGAAGCAGGGACTCAAGGAAGATAGGGGAATAGGAAGCACGCTGCCAGCAAGGACGAAATAACTGTGTAGAGCGCCGTGGCCGCCTAGCCAGGTGGATATTGGGGAAGCGTGGGGAAGCGGAGATGCCCACGTCTAATAAGTTGCCACGTGTCGACCCAGGCCGGAGGCTGTGGGGGCCCGCAACGCTCCGTACTTTCCCCTTGGCTTCGCTACTAAGCCAAGTCCGAGCGTGCCTTGGGCCCGGGGGCTACTGTCGGTTTTCTAGGAACGAGGCTCCTAGACTTGCCTACGTGCGGCCTGCTGCGTGGCTCAACCAGTGGCCCAGTACGGCCCGTATTAATCAACCAACACTCAAGACCCACGCGACGGGGCAAGCCTCGCGGGGCGGACGACGCAAGGCCTCCTCAAGAGTGGCCTCACCAGGTAGGCTCGTGAGGAGGTAGAGAGATCAAGGTAAGAGTTACCTCGCGAGGTCCTTGTTGTCGGTGTTCTGGGAACGGGGGACCCCAGACTTGCCTGACTGCGGCCTACAGCATGGCTCACCAGCGGCCCAGTATGGCATGTCTTCATCAACCCAAGCTCAAGACCCTCGCGAGGGGCCAAGCCTCGCGGGGCGGATGATGCAAGGCCTCCTCAGGGGCGGCCTCGCCAGGCAGGCTCACGAGGAGGCGAAGAGATCAAGGCAAGGGGTACCTCGCAAGGTGCTCATGACGCAAGCCATGACGATCAAGACCAGGTGCGTGCCAGGCGGGCGCCAGCCTGTGCAATGTCCTCGTTTCCTCTTTGGTGCAAAGGGGGCAAGGGTAGGCGCAGAGTACCGAGGCATCAAGCAAAGGTTTCCATATTGGTGCAACAAGACCAAGTCCAGCAGATCGGCAGGACGGAGGACACCATGGAGCCCAAGACGGCGTCATCACCAGAGCCTTTGGTAGTCGAAGACCACCTTTAGTCAGGATAGCATGTACTAGTTGTCCCCTTACAAAATGGCCGTTGTTGGCTCCCTTCCCGCTCAATATTTGGGAAGAGGACCAGGGCCTCTGTAAATAGAGATAGCCACCACCATAGGAGGGGATCGGATCCTTCCCAAGTAGAACACCTCGCCACCACAAGAACACATCTCGTGAGGCTGTTCTTCCCATGTATTGTTCATCATCAGCCCAAGAGGCAATCCACCGCCACACACTAGAGTAGGGTATTACACGACAATGGTGGCTCGAACTAGTATAAACCTTGCGCCTCTTGAGATGTTCACCATGCTAGCTTGAAATCGCGGTGAGATTATGGCGTGAATCGGTAGGGAGAAGATCTTCGCGCGCACCCCAGAGTTCGAACCTTAAGGGTTTTGCCGAAACCCGATAATCCGACATTTGGCGCGCCAGGTAGTGGTGCGCCGAAACTCTCCCTTCCATCGGCTCACTCTCCATGAAGACCGCGCTTCGCCCTCATGGAGGACAATGCTCCTCCGGCTCCGGCGGCCGATGCCAGCGCTGGGGCCAGGGGGCTCCGAGCCTTGGCCCACGCCTTGCGGCAGGTGCAATGGCCGCACAAGTTCAAGCCAGAGATGCCACCGCGCTACAACGGTGCGACGGATCCGCTGGTTTTCCTGCTGGCAAACGAGGAGGCCATCCTCAAGGCCAGAGGCGACGACAATGTCGTGGCCAACTAGTTTCCCATGGCCCTCACCGGCATCCCGCGCGTTTGGTTGCTCCACCTGCCAACATCTTCTGTGGCCTCCTGGGAGGAGCTGCCCAACCTCTTCCTCACCCACTATGCTGCGTCGGTGCCCCCGGTCGTCGCAGCTCTCCTGGGCGGCTCGCAGGAGCCACCCTCGGGCCGCCACGTCAAGCCGTTCATCCGCCAGATCAGCGCCGCCCTCACGCGGCAGGGAGCTCCTCCGGGTTGGTCGGCACCCAAGGCCGACCTGACCTCCGACTCGAACGAACACCCCGTCAACACGACCTGCTCAGGTGCGCTCCCAATGCTTTGCACGCCCACCATCTGCCAGGTGGCTGTCACCAGGACCCTCATCGACGGCGGCGCCAGCCTCAACGTGCTTTTGATGGAGGCCTTCAGCCTCCTCCATGTGCCGCTGGAACGGTTCCGACCCAGCAAGCCCTTCTCGGGCATCGGAGGCGGTTCCTCCAGCTCCCTGGGGCAGATCCGCCTTCCTGTGACATTCGGCACCCACGACAACTTCCGCATGGAGCTGGTCAACTTTGACATCGCACACATCAGCCTCCCGTACAACGCCATCCTCGGATACCCCGCCTTGGCTTAGTTCATGGCGGAAACGCATCCGGCCTACAACCTCATGAAGATGCCCGGAAGCAGCGACATCCTCACCGTAGCTGGAGATACCAAGGATGCTCTGCTGACGCTCAAGCTCGCCCTCAAGACAGCCGCAGCAGCGCAGCCTGCCAGCACGGACACCACCAAGGCCAAGGGGGCTGCGCCGACTAAGAAGAAACAGTTGTTTACCCAGGACAAGGCAGAGACAGAGCTGGTACTAGTTGAGGAGGACGGGTCCTCCGGTGCCACCTTCACCATAGGTGCCAATCTCGACCCCGACCAGGAGGAGGCGCTGGTGAAGTTCCTGCGCTCAAACAAGGAAGTGTTCGCATGGGAACCCAAGCACCTAGCAGGGGTCCCGAGGCAGGCGATTGAGCATCACCTGAATGTGTGCCCCAATGTACGCCCCGTGAAGCAGAAAGCCAGGCGGCAGTCCACCAAGAAGCAGGCATTCATCATCCAAGAAACCCGCAAGCTAGAGGCAGCGGGTGTCATTCGCGAGGTTCGCTACCCCGGATGGCTGGCAAACCCGGTTGTTGTGCCGAAGAAAGGGGGAAAGGAGCGCATGTGCGTCGACTTCACCAACCTCAACAAGGCCTACCCTCAAGATCCGTTCCCTCTCCCTCGCGTCGACCAAATCATCGACTCCATCGCCGAGTGCGACCTGCTGTGCTTCTTGGATGCGTTTTTGGGTTATCACCAAATCAAGATGGCGGTAGAAGATGTGGAGAAGACGGCCTTCCTGACCCCATGTGGGGTATACTGCTACACTTGCATACCGTTCGGGCTGCGCAACGCGGGCGCAACCTTCCAACGGCTGATGCACATTGCCTTAGGTCGGTAGCTCGGGAAGAACGCCGAGGCTTATATCGACGACATTGTGATGAAATCTCGGGAGGCGAAGACTTTGATCCAAGACCTAGAAGAGACCTTTGCGAGCCTCCGTGAAGTGGACCTGTGGCTCAACCCGGAGAAGTGCGTATTTGGCGTTCCTTCTGGCAAGCTTCTGGGCTTCCTCGTGTCCCACAGAGGGATCGAGGCCAACCTAGAGAAGGTCAAGGCAACCGAAGACATGAGTCCACCGCAAACCCTCAGAGAAATGCAGAAGCTCGCTGGACGTGTGACGGCGCTTGGACGCTTCATCTCCAATCTAGGGGAGCGCGCCTTGCCTTTCTTGAAGCTGATGAAGAAGAAGGGGGCGTTTGAATGGACACAGGAGGCCGACCAAGAGTTTCAGGACCTCAAGAAGTACCTGGCCAGCCCTCCTGTGATGGTGGCACCGCACCGTCTCGAACCCCTGGTGCTCTACCTCGCCGCCACACCCTACTCTACCAGTGCAGCTCTGGTGGTGGTTTGGGAAGAGCGCCAGGTCAAGGCTGCGTCACGACCGGCCACGACCCCGGCTGCGGCAGCACAAGACCAGGAAGGCCTCGCGAAGACCATGGCCTTCGCAGATGGAAACCAGCCTCAACATGAGAACGCCCCCAGGGCTGAAGAGGCCTCACCAGGCAGCCAGGTGCTGGGGGCTCCGTCGTCTCAAGAGGCACCTAATCCTCCCGAGGGCACGAACCTCGTCGGCACAACCACCCTCGTCGAACATCTGGTGTATTTCATCAGCACGGTGCTGCAGGACGCAAGGGCACGATACCCCATGCCTCAAAAGCTCTTGCTTGCACTATTGGTGGCCTCGCGAAAGCTGTGGCACTACTTTCAAGGTCACCCCATCAAGGTCGTCTCTGCCTACCCATTGGAAAGGGTACTCAGGAGCCCCAACTCCGCTGGAAGGGTCGTTGAATGGAATATCGAGTTGCAAGCGTTTTAGTTGGAATTCAGCACAACCAGGGTCGTCAAGGGAGTCGCACTTGCAGATTTTCTGGCAGAATGGACAGAGGCACCAGGGCTCGAGGCGGGCGAAGATCGGTCATTTCCCCCAGGAAGTGAGGCGCCGGATGGTTGGGTCATGTACTTCGATGGAGCATTCTCGCGGCACGGCGCGGTGGCTGGCGCGGTGCTCATATCCCCCACTCAGGACAAGCTCTATTATGTCGTGCAACTTTGTTTCCTGCATGGCGAGAAGTTCTCCAACAACATAGCAGAATACGAGGGCCTCATAGCAGGCTTGACGGCTGCATCAGCTCTGGGAGTGAAGCGCCTCATCATCAAGGGTGATTCATAGCTCCTCGTCAACTTCTCCAACAAGGTGTACGAGCCGAAGGACGAGCATATGGAGGTGTATCTTGCGGAGGTGCGTAGGATGGAAAAGCAGTTTTGGGGGCTGGAGTTGCAGCATGTGCCCCGCGGCACCAACCAAGAAGCTGGCAACATCGCCAGGAGGGCATCCAGGCGGCTGCCTCAGGAGCCTGGCATTTTCGAGGAATGGCTCTTCAAGCCATCAGCGGCGACGTCACTGTCAAGCACGGTGCAACCTCGGGAGGAACTCCCTCAACCACCAGCCACAGGAGCCCCGACTTGTGGCCCAACCTCGGGAGCACGCTTACTCCTGGCGCTGGAGCCCCAGGAGGGATGTTGGACCATGGAATTCAAGGACTACCTGATGCATGGGACGCTACCAGAGAAAGAGGAGGACGCGGAACGCGTGGCCTGGCAGGCCACGACCTACTGCATCCAAGACGGGGAGCTCTACCGAAAGAGGCCAAATGATGTTTCCCTGCATTGCATCTCCAGGGAACAGGGGAAGGAGTTGTTGGCTGACATACATGGCGGATACTGTGGACACCACTCGTCATCACGGACCCTCGTTGGCAAGGCGTTTCGCAGCGGGTTCTACTGGCCCACGGCACTCAATGATGCAATCGAGCTGGTAAATGCTTGCGAAGCCTGCCAATTCCATGCTCTAATGGACGTTCACGGTCTGGGGGCTGGATATATTGGGCCCGTTTCCTCGAGCGCCTGGGGGCTACCGCTACCTCTACGTCGCCATTGACAAGTTCACTAAATGGGCGAAGGTGGAAGCCGTCCGCACCATCCCAGCTGGTTCCGTAGTCAAGTTTGTTAAGGGTCTCGTGAGCCGATTCGGGGTCCCTAATCGCATCATCACCGACAACGGTTCGTAGTTCACTAGCAATCTCTTCAAAACATATTGTGCTAACCTTGGAATGCAGATATGCTATGCTTCGATGACACACACCCGGAGTAAAGTCCAAGCCGAACGCGCCAACGCAGAGGTCCTAAAAGGCCTCAAAACTAGGACCTTCAAGAAGAAGCTGGAGGCCTGCGGCAGGGGCTGGTACAACGAGCTCTAGTCCGTGTTGTTGTCCATCCGCACTATCACCACCAAGTCGACTGGCGAGACCTTGTTCTTCCTCATCTACAGAGCAGAGGCGGTCCTCCCTCACAAGGTCAGGTGTCACTCCGCGCGGGTCCTAGCATTTGATGAAGCACAGCAGGACACCATGCGGGGGATGGACCTCGTGCTAGGGGAGGAGAACCATCGAGAAGCCGCGCTAGGAGCAGCAAGATACTAGCAGGCGCTGCGGTGGTATCATTGCCGCAACATCCTCCCTAGGACTCTCGAGGTAGGGGACTTCGTACTCAGGCGGGTGCTCTCCAGGGAAGTGTTGCATAAGCTCTCGCCCATGTGGGAGGGCCCGTTCAAGGTTATTCATGTTTCCAGGTCTGGCGCCACGCGCGTGGAGACTCAGGAGGGGGTGCCCATCCCAAACGCTTGGAACATTCAGCACCTCCGGAAGGTCTACCCTTGAGGAAAGGCCTAGTGCCTATGAAGAAGGCCCGGTGCCTATGAAGCTCGCCGCCCCAAGAAAGGCCCAGTGCCTGTGAAGAAGGCCCGGTGCCTGTGAAGCTCGCTGCCCCAAGACAGGCCCAGTGCCTGTGAAGAAGGCTCGGTGACTGTGAAGCTCGCCTCCCGTGACACTCCCGCGTAATAATGAGTTGGGGTTGTACACGCCCCGGAGTCTCCGGAGTGCCGCCCTTGGGCCTCGAAGGCTCCCGCCCATGCTGAGTGGCAGCACTTAGCTCCACGCTGATGAGAAGACGTCGAAGACTAGACTAGGTGCCGGACGCGGCTTTTCATTTGCTTTCCGCAGTTGGCTTGTTATCCCTTGTTTGAACCTTTACTGAAGTTGCTTCTAGTGTCGCTTGCCGTCTTCTGCCCTGGTTCTCTGTTTTCGGCTTTTGTCTGGCTCGCTCTCTTTCTCTCGCAAGCCTCGTGAGGGGGCTGCGCAGGCGCCCTCGCGAGCCCTTTCTCGCCTAGTTTTCGTGAGGCTCCCTTGTTCAAGTTCACAGCGGGAGCACCCCTACCGGTCCATGCCCCTCGGGCATCGCGACCCAGAGCACCAGGCCATAGACGGCCACCCATGTGACCTAGGTTCTGAAACGATTCTCCCAATTGATTTTTGCAGCTCTCAAGGCGCCCTGTGAGGCCTCGAGCAGGCACCTCGCAAGATGGAAACTACTACAAGCATCCCGAGCTAAGTTGTTTCTATGCGCAGGCACATAACCACGACACCATCGCACAACATAGGGACAATAACTGTAGCATGATAATTAGGGGATCATAATTTGTTGCACGCCCCCACGGGGCTCCATACTTCTCACTCTCTCAATGCAGGAAAAGGAGAAAAGCAAAATAAAATAGCGCACAGGTCACGAGAAGAGATGCGCAATGGGGGCTTCCACCCCTCCCCATTTATATCCCAAGGGAGGCCAACCGCCAGCCTCCATGATCACATGTAATGATGAGTCTTTTTGCATGCAGCAGGGACTCGTCAAATCAGGCAGTTGCGACGTAGCGTGGGGAAGCGGAGACGCCCACGTCCAATCAATCGCCACGCGATGACTAAGGCCGCAGGCTGTTGGGGCCCGCGGCGCTCTGCACTTGCCCTCTAGCTTCGCTGCTAAGCCAAGTCCGAGCATGCCTTGGGCCCGGGGCTACTATCGGCGTTCTAGGAACGGGGGTCCCCAGACTTGCCTGCCTGGGGCCTGCAGCATGGCTCACCAACGGCCCAGTATGGCCCGTCTTCATCAACCCAAGCTCAAGACCCTCACAAGGGGCCAAGCCTCGCGGGGCGTATGACGCAAGGCCTCCTCAGGGGCGGCCTCGCCAGGCAGGCTCACAAGGAGGCGGAGAGACCAAGGCAAGGGGTACCTCGCGAGGTGCTCATGACGCAAGCCATGACGATCAAGACCAGGCGAGCGCCAGCCTGTGCAGTGTCCTCATTTCCTCTTTGGTGCAAAGGGGGCAAGCGCAGGCACAAAGTAGTGAGGCATCAAGCAAAGGTTTCCATATTGGTGCAATGAGACCAAGACCAGCAGAGCGGCAGGATGGAGGTCACTGGGGAGCCCAAGGCAGTGTCATCACCAGAGCCTTTGGCAGTCAAAGACCACCTTTAGTCAGGATAGCTTGTACTAGCCGTCCCCTTACAAAATGGCCGTTGTTGGCTCCCTTCCCGCTCAATATTTGGGAAGAGGACCAGGGCCTCTATAAATAGAGATAGCCACCATCGTAGGATGGGATCGGATCCTTCCCGAGTAGAACACCTCACCACCACAAGAACAGCTCTCGCGAGGCTGTTCTTCCCCTGTACTGTTCATCATCAGCCCAAGAGGCAATCCACCACCACAAACTAGAGTAGGGTATTACACCAAAACGGTGGCCCGAACTAGTATAAACCTTGCACCTCTTGTGCGGTTCACCGTGCTACCTTGAAATCACGGTGAGATTGTGGGCGTGAATCGGTAGGGAGAAGATCTTCGTGTGGACCACATAGTTTGAACCTTAAGGGTTTTGTCGGAACCCGATAATCCGACACTCGTGACACAAGCCATGATGATTGAGGCCAGGCGGGCACCAGGCAGGCACCAGCCCACGCAGCGTCCTTGTTTCCTCTTTTGTGCAAAGGGGACAAGCACAGGCGCGGAGTACCGAGGCATCAGGCAAAGGTTTCCATATCGGTGCAACAAGACCAAGACCAGCAGGACAGCAGGATGGAGGTCACCATGGAGCCCAAGACGGTGTCATCACTAGCACCTTTGGCAGGTGAAGATCACCTTTAGTCAGGATAGCTTGTACTAGCTGTCCCCTTGCAAAATGGCCGTTGTTGGATCCCTTCGCACTCACCATTTGGGAAGAGGACCAGGGCCTCTATAAATTGGGCTAGCCACCACCATAGAGAGGACGGATCGATTCCTCCCCAAGCACACCACCAAGCACAAGAACACCTCTCCTCGCGAGGCTGTTCTTCCTCTGTACTGTTCATCATCAGCCCAAGAGGCAATCACCACCACACACAGGAGTAGGGTATTACACCACAACGGTGGCCCGAACCTATATAAATCTTGTGTCTCCTATGTTGTTCATCGACCTAGCTTAGGGATCGTGGTGAGGCTGAGAGCGAGATTCGGTAGGAGGAGATCTTCGTACACACCCTAGAGTTCGAACCTTAAGGGTTTTGTCGGAACCTGATATCCGACACAACGTTTTTAGGCAAATCCATAAGGGAAAACAGGCACACAAGAGGCAAGTGAAAAAGAGAGGCGAACGGAAAAGAGAGGGCAAATAAAACGGCAAGGGTGAAGTGGGGGAGAGGAAAACAAGACACAAATGGCAAATAATGTAATGCGAGGGAGATGAGTTTGTGATGGGTACTTGGTATCTCTTGACTTGAGCAAAGACCTCCCCGGCACCAGCGCCAGAAATCCTTCTTGCTACCACTTGAGCACTGCGTTTGTTTTTCCCTGAAGAGGAAAGGGTGATGCAACAAAGTAGCATAAGTATTTCCCTCAGTTTTTGAGAACCAAGGTATCAATCCAGTAGGAGGCTCCTCACAAGTCCCTCGTACCTACACAAACAAACAAGAACCTCGCAACCAACGCGATAATGGGGTTGTCAATCCCTTCACAGGAACTTGCAAAAGTGAGATCTGATAGAGATAATAAGATAAGATAAATATTTTTTGGTATTTTTATGATATAGATTGAAAAGTAAAAGATTGCAAATAAAGTAGATTGGAAACTTATATGATAAAAGATAGACCCGGGGGGGGGGGGCTAGGTTTCATTAGTGGCTTCTCTCAAGATAGCATAAGTATTATGGTGGGTGAACAAATTACTATCGAGCAATTGATAGAAAAGTGCATAGTTATGAGAATATCTAGGCATGATCATGTATCTAGGCATCACATCCGCAACAAGTAGATCGAAACGATTCTGCATCTACTACTATTACTCCACATATCGACCGACTCCTGCCTGCATCTAGAGTATTAAGTTCATGAAGAACAAAGTAACACATTAAGTAAGATGACATGATGTAGAGGGATAAACTCAAGCAATATGATATAAACCCCATCTTTTATCCTCGATGGCAACAATACAATACGTGCCTTGCTGCCCCTGCTGTCACTAGGAAAGGACACCGCAAGATTGAACCCAAAGCTAAGCACTTCTCCCATTGCAAGAAAGATCAATCTAGTAGGCCAAACCAAACTGATAATTCAAAGAGACTTGCAAAGATAACCAATCATACATAAAAGAATTCAGAGGAGATTCAAATAGAAAAAAGTCCATTTTACTACCCTGAATAAAGCGGGTGGTTCACTTTACCCCCTGATCTTATTTTCGGCTTCTTCCACCCCCCAAACAAACCAAAACCGGACAAAAAAACCCCCTAGCTGGTTTGTCTCCACCTGCTGCTGATGTGGCAGTGGTCAACGGTGGTTTTGACCTTGGTGGGCCCCCTTGTCAGGTTTCTCTCTCTCTCTCTTTCTCTCTCTCTCTCTCTCTCTCTCTCTCTCTCTTTGCCAGATCTGTCGCCGCCCGAAGGAGCTCGCCCTGGGCCCGAGCCACCCATGCCCCACCTTCCTCACCGCGTCGCCTTGGAGCCGGCGTCCTGCCAGAGAAGCCCCATCCCGTGCCGCCGCGGATCGACCCGCCGCCGCCTCGCCGATCCTGCCGGCCACGCCAGCCTGCCGCCACGAGCCATCCGCGCCCCACCTCCCTCACGGCATCGCCAGGAGCCGCCGACCTCTCCTCGCCATCGTGTCGGCGTCCTGCCAGAGGAGCCCGTCCCGCGCCTCCGCGGATTGACCCGCCCCCCGCCGCCGCAACCTCACTGATCCCACCGGCCATGCCACCCCACAGCCGTGCGAGCCCGCCCCGAGTACCCACCGTCGGTGGTTGCCACCACCGCCTCTTGCCGACCCCGCCTGGCCGTGCTCTGGTCACCGGTGGGTTGAGAGAGAAAAAACATCTATGGAGAGAGAGAGAGAGACCTGACAAGGGGGCCCACCGAAGTCAAAACCACCGTTGACCACTGCCACATCAGCAGCGGGTGGAGACAAACCAGCCAGGTGTTTTTTTTGTCCGGTTTTGGTTTGTTTGGGGGGTGGAAGAAGCCGAAAATAAGATCAGGGGGTAAAGTGAACCACCCGCTTTATTCAGGGTAGTAAAATGGACTTTTTTCATTCAAATATTTCTCATAGATAAACTTGATCATAAACCCACAATCCATCGGATCTCGACAAACACACCGCAAAAAGAGTTACATCAAATAGATCTCCAAAAAGATCGAGGAGAACTTTGTATTGAGATTCAAAGAGAGAGAAGAAGCATCTAGCTAATAACTATGGACCTGAAGGTCTATGGTAAACTACTCACAACTCATCGGAGAGGCCTTGGAGATGATGTAGAGGCCCTCCATGGTCAATTCCCCCTCCGGCGGAGCACCGACGAAGGCTCCAAGATGGGATCTCACGGATACAGAAGGTTGCAACAGTGGAAATAGTTTGTTGTGGTTCTCGTGGATGTTTTCAGGGTATGCAGGTATATATAGGCGAAGGAGGTAGGTCATGGGAGCCACGAGGGGCCCACGAGGGTGGGGGGCGCGCCCACCCCCCTAGGGTGCGCCCTCCTGCCTCGTGGCTGCCTCGGCTGCTTCTTGACGTCCACTCCAAGTCTCCTAGATTGCGTTTGTTCCAAAAAGATCGCTCCCGAAGGTTTCATTCTGTTTGAACTCCGTTTGATATTCCTTTTATGCGAAACACTCAAATAGGAAAAAAATAGCAATTCGGGCCTTCGGTTAGTAGGTTAGTCCAAAAAATGATGTAAAAGTGTAAAGTAAAGCCCATAAACATCCAAAATGGGTAATATAATAGGATGGAATAATAAAAAATTATAGATACGTTGGAGACGTATCATCCTTCTTCAATAATTCTGTCATGGGCTTCGCTATCTTGGAAAAATTCTCAATGAATCTCCAGTAATAACCTGCGGGTCCAAGAAAACTTCTGATCTCTCCAACTGAGGTGAGTGCTAACCATTTAGTGACAGATGCAACCTTGGGAGGGTCTACTGCTATTCCTTCTCGGGATATAACATGTCCGAGAACTCCAACTTCCTTCAACCAAAACTCACATTTGCTGAACTTGGCATACAACTCATGTTTGCTGAGCTTCTCGAGAACCAAGCGCAAATGTTCCTTATGCTCTTCTTCATTCTTCGAGTAGACCAATATATCATCAATGAAGTCCACAACGAACTTATCCAAGAACTCCATGAACACCTTGTTCATCATACTCATGAAATAGGCAGGGGCATTAGTCAAACCAAATGATATAACTGTATACTCATATAGCCTATACCTCATAGTAAAAGCTGTCTTAGGTATATCTTGCTCTCGGATCTTCAACTGGTGATAACATGATCGAAGATCAATCTTGGAGAAAACTTTAGCTCCCTGTAGCTGGTCAAAAAAATCATTGATCATCAGCAGAGGGTATTTGTTCTTAATCCTCACCTCATTCAGCGCACGATAATCAACAACCATCCTCAAAGATCCATCCTTCTCCTCCACTAGAAGCACTGGGGTTCCCCAAGGCAATGAACTTGGTCGAATATATCCTTTCTCCAGTAACTCCTTTATCTGCTTCTTAATTTCCTCCAGATCATTTGCGGGCATCCGATACGGCCTCTTGGATATTGGTCTGGTGCCTGGCAATAACTCAATCAAAAACTCAATGTCTCGATCTGGTGGCATGCCTGGTAACTTCTTCAGAAATACATCAGGATAATCCTTCACCACTGGTACTTCCTCCTGAACAACTCCCGACAGGGAATTTACCTGAGTCCTCCTCGGCGCATGCCTAGACATATACTTAATCCTCTTTCCTTTTGGGGTCGAGAGAAGAATTGATTTACTGACGCAATCGATGATTCCCTCAAACTTGGATAGCCAATCCATGCCTAAGATCACGTCCAATCCTTGTGACTCCAGGACAATGAGGTCGGTGGGGAAAACATGTCTACATATGGTTGCTGGCAACTGATAGCATCCCCTACTGGCCATATACTCTGCTCCTGGGGAACTTACTAACATAGGTGACTTAAGAGCTAAAGTTGGCAACTTAAATTTATCCATAAATCCCCTTGATATGACTGAATGAGATGCACCAGTATCAAAAAGAACAAGTGTTGTAAATGCATTAATCAAAAACTTACCGACAACTCGTCGGGTTGCTCCTCAATCTCCTCCACACTGACGTGGTTCACCTGTCCTCTAGTGAAGGGGTTGGGCTTCTTTATAGCACTTCCATTGCCATTTCCATTCTCGGCTTCAGAACATTCAGTGCAGTAATGTCTGGTCTTCCTGCACTTGAAACAAGTAATGTGACTCAGATCCTTCTTGGCGGGTGTCGCCGGGTTGGAACGGTTCTGACTATTGCTTCCTCCATTCCCATTGCCATTCTTAGTGCCACTGTGGTTGTGTGAACTTCCTCCATTGTGCGTATGTCCTCCATGGTTATGAGTATGTCCTCCCGAGTACGGGGAATAGTGGGGCTTCTGCTGAGCTCCAGAAGTGTATCTCCCCTGAACATACTTCCTCTTGCGATTGTCAATCTATTGTTGCTTGCCTTCTATCATGAGGGCCCTGTCTACCAACTCCTGGTAGTTTTTGAAGGTTTCCACCATCAATTGCATGCTTAGCTCATCATTGAGTGCCTCAAGAAACTTCTCCTGCTTTGCGGCATCTGTGGCCACATCATCTGGGGCATAGCATGCTAAGTTGTGAAACTCGCGCTTCTTCATACTCATAGCTCCAGCTGAAACATGTGCGGTGCAGAAGGCCTACTGAAACTGATCCCATGTAACTGTAGCAATGGGATAGGTGGTGGTGAAGTTCTCCCACTAAGATGTTGCGGGTCCATCAGGCTGATGTGCGGCAAAGCGCACTCTCTCCACATCTGTGCATCCTGATGCTCTGATACCATCTTGTAGCGACCACAATCCCAATGGACCAAAGTCTCTATGCTTAAGTGCCATCCCTGGATCGGTATGCTGACACACACAGTACTCGAGGAATTATAACAAAGTTCAATCACACACTTATTACATCGAGGTCCTCATAAAGAGTATCTGTTACACAAATAAAATGGTTGAAGGCCATCTAATCTAAATAATCGCGGAAGCTTCGAAGGTAAATGAGTCCATCAACTCCAACGGCATAGCTGAGTGCACAACAACAACCTATCGCACCTTATTCCTCATCGGTAAAGTCTGCAACATGAGACGTTGCAGCCGTGTAGGTCAGCACATTGAATATGCTAGCAGAGTTACACTGTAAAGCAATGAATGCAAGAAACTATATCTACATGCATATTTGGCTGGAGGAGGCTCTAAGTTTAAGGTTTTCCATAAAGCTAATTTTCCCCTACAACAAAGGAATAAATTTCATTTACTACAAAGTTTATACCAATATCTGAGAAGGTTCCTCCAACTCAAATCCCAACATTAAACAAGTATCATCATTAAACCCAAATCATTAATTAAACAGTGATGAGATCAACAATAATATCCACTTCTAGATACTCAAGATGTCCATAACTAGGGACACGGCTAACCATGATTAGTTTATACACTATGCAGAGGTTGCGCACTTTTTCCCACATGACTCGACCGCATCGATGATCAAAAGATCGAGACATAATCTTTCTGAAGCATTAACTCTCTACTCTGGGTAGACCGGTATACCTACTTTCCCCTACATCAACTAGTGCACCTCTTCAAGAGCTCACGCAACTTACTCAACTACGCCAGAGCTCATAATGGCTTGTGGCTGCACACGGAAGTTTCTATGCATGAAATATCATATGATCCCTTTGTGCCTGGCTGGCGAACCAAGGAAAAATCACATGGGTACACCGGGATTTCCCAAATGGGCTAGCACTAGATTCTCCAGGTGCCCCAACTAATCCACCCGGATATGTATTAAAGTTGCCACCTTAATGTTATCCAAGGTTAATATCTCTCGCAACATCCATGTGTATCACGATCCAAGCCCCGTCTACGAGCATGGCTAAGCAATAAATGAGCATAACCTATATTTCTGGGGTGTTCAAAGGTATTAGGTTCCTACCTCAAGTACTACAACCAAACAACATGTTCCCAATCCTACTCATGCAAATATTTGAGGGCCAAAACTAATGCATAGTAAAAAGTGGGTATATAAGAGTATGATCAAAGTGTAACTTGCCTTGATGACAACCGGAAAACTCTAGAGATTCATAGTAACAAGCTTTGCACTTCGGCAATCTAGCATAGACAAACAGTAACATACATAAGTAATCAATCAAACGAAACAAAGAGAAATCGACAACAGATCCAAATAAACTCGAAACAAGAAAAAAACTAAACTAAACATAAAACGAAACCTAACAGCATTATTTTCATGTGGATTAGATCTTAAGCGTAGGTATATGTGATTAGCTACAATTTGCAAAAAGAATCAACTCAAACGGAGCTACGAAACTCAAGATACAAATGGAACAAGATCGAACACTAATATGAACTAAACTCAAATTTTAGTTTGACAAAATCATGTTCAAGTTGGTTTACTGGAAAGAGGGGATCATTACAAAGATTTAGGCGCTGGTTTCACCTAATTTGGATAAGCGAGCTAAAAGTTACGCTAGTGTGAAGATAAGGGGCTAAATCACGATAAAACTATTCACGGATAGGTCCCTGGGCGAAAATAAACAAAAAAACAAAAATCTATCAGACGAACGTCCGCTAACAGAAACTAACGAACGAATTCGTTCATTAACAGATTCCAACGGGTGAACTTTGTCATTTAAACTAAATAAAAAAACCAACCGATCTAATCTAAACCAAAAATAAATTAGAAAGAAAACCGACGGTTTTTACCGGTTCGGTCAATTGCGGCTCCTACGAGGTCAACGGCGGGGCGAGGCGGCGGCGGCAGCAGCAGCAGCAAGCGGCGGCAGGCGGCACGAAACGGTGGCGCGGGCGGTGGCGACTAGCGGCACGGCGGCGGCTTTAGGCGAGAGCGGCGGCGGCTGCGAGTTGGGGAGGAGAGAGGTGGCGGCGGGCGGCTTATAAAGGCGTCGGGGTGGGATCCCGACCTGAGATGGAGGCGGCGGGGCGCCGCTCCGATCCGGACTCCACCAGAGTCCGGCGGAGTTATGGCGGCGAGGCGGTTTGGCGGCTAGGCCTCGGCCTGGCTCGTCTGGGCCGGCCCAGTCGGCGCGCGACTTTTTTTAAAACAGTGCCACGAAAAAAAATCCTAATAAAATAAAATAAAATTGTAAAAATTTCAGAAAAAAATTTCACCACCCCTCCCTAATATTTGGGACAAAGGGAACATTTTTCGGGACTAAATGCAATTTTTAAAAATGCATGTTTTTTTCTAATTTAACTGAATAAAATAGCAAGTAAAATTCAAATAAAATAATTTGACTTCCAAATTTCTTTTCCAATATTTCTCCTATGTTTTGAAGAAGTCATTTTATCTTCTCTCATTATTTTTATTGTTTTTGGAATTATTGGAAAGAAATTGTTCAAAATCAAATTGATCCACTTTTTTTTCAAATTTCAAAAAAATTCAAAAATGAAAATTTAAATTAAACCTCCAACTCTCTCCTTGGGTCCTTGAGTTGCTTTAGATTTCTTGAGTCACAACTAAATAAAAACCAAAATGTAATAAAATATGAAATGCATATGAATGATCTATGTATAACATCCAAATTGAAAATTGGGATGTTACACTGCTATAATTGACGTTAGACAAACCACAAACAACATCATCCGGTATGAAGGAAATTGATACTCTCATGGTCGAAGGAATGATGTATACTCTAACTTTCTCTGTGTTATAAATCTTTAATTTGTGACGAATGGACCTCATAGCATAGCATCAATTGGGTCTATTCAACACAAATGTTCTTCTAACATTGTGTCCTCAAAGTTATTGGCATTGTTACCAACTCCCATAGGAATTGTTGGGATTCCTCCAAAGAGGTGAAATAGGACAATAGCAAAGTATTTCCCTCGGTTAGAGAACAAGGTTATCAATCTAGTAGGAAGCTTACAAGCTAACAAGATAAACAACACCCGCACACAAAGCAGATACAAACTTGCACCCAATGTGGCAAGGGGGTTGTCCAGCTAGTTACAAGATTAAAAGGAAATAGAGATTGATAGTAGTAAAATATCAAGGCAAATAAAAGAGCAAATTGTGTTTAAGTATTAATGGAGAATAGACATGTGGCCCATAGGTTCACTAGTGGTATCTCTCTCGAAAACAACAAGCAGTATGGTAACAAATTACGGTTGGGCAATTTACCGAATTACAATATACATAACCATGATCATTTATGGCAGAATCTCATGTAGGCATTATGTCCATGATAAGTAGACCGTTAACCTAAGTGCAACTATTAATAATACTCCACCCCAAAACCGCTACCCAGCATGCATCTCAAGGCATTAAGTTTGGAAGAAACAAAGCATCGCAATAAGCAAGATGGCATAGTGTAGATAGGAAGAAGTTAATCAATATGACAAAACCCCGTCCTCTTTTATCCTTAGTGTCAACAATACAATACAAACCTTGGCCCTTTTTGTCACCGGGTTAGAAGACCGCAAGACTGAACCCACTACAAAGCTCAACTCCTTATGAAAAAAAACCATCGAACTTGCCAAAGAAGATAGATAGATCGAAGAGCGTACAAAGCTATTTAATTATGCAGCAACAAAAAACCTCAAACTATTCAATTGATTCCAATAAACAATCTGATCAAGTGACAACTCATCATGTCCCAACAAACACGCCACAAAATTACATCAGATTGATCTCGATCAAGAATGAGAACATGGTATTGAAGATCCAAAAAGAGGGAGAACCATCTAAGTACTATAATGGACCTGTAGGTCCTAAGGGTACTACTCACACATGCTCATGGATGCGGCAATGTTGATGAAAATGGCTTCCCCCACCGATAGGGCTCCACAACAGGCATCCACATAGGACCTCCTCAGAACAATCACTTGCGGCGGCGATAAAATTCTTCTCGAAGTAGGATGAATAGTTTTGATATTTATCAGGATGTATGGCGGTAGAATTAGGTCAAGGCGGTAACTGTGGGCCCCACATGGGCAAGGGGTGTGGTCACCTCCCTAGGTGGGTCACCTGGCCGTGTTGGCCCCGTGCTACTCGTCTTGATCTCTACCAAAGCTTCACGTGTTTCTTGTTTCCCCCAAAATATCCTATTAAATCGGCAACGTATTTTGACCTCGGTATTTATTTCCTACTAAACCAAAAAGAAGTAGAAAACGGAAACTGGCACTGGGCACTAAATTATTAGGTTAGTCCAGAAAAACAATAAAAATTGCTATAAAAATACATATAAATAATAATAAAATAGCATTAAACAATAAAAAATTATAGGTTCGTCTGAGACGTATCAATTGTCATGCCCATGATCAGGAAAATGAAACAAGCATCCAACACTTGAGCTAGTCTTAGAGGCGAGACTAAGAATCTATTTTACCAATTATTATTTCACACATGTACATGGGTTTTTCTCTGTGCCTGTTGGGTATACAAACTCGAGAACCATTACAACTATAGGACATAAGATAAATATAATTACGAACTTGGAGATAAATATTTTTTTATTATTGTCTCTAGGACATATCTTCATTAGACTCGCAGTTGCCATAGAGTCAATAATATAATCAATGTTAATGCTCTTTACACCTATGGCACACCTGCGTGCTATCTCGTCGAGGCCCTTTTTGGAGTGATATGTGGGGTATCTTATATATGTTGCTCGGTGGTTGTGAAGGGTTTCATCTTGTTCTCCATAAGTAATCGGACAATATGGTTTTCGCTCGTTTTTTCCTAAACCGCCAACTCTTTCGTCTGATCATCTCGGCTCTTGTAAACCATGATCACTTGATCACCCATGTTTTTTCTGTTGCTTTCTCCTAAATCAATGAAGCCGGTGACCCTGGATCTTTCAGGAAAAATTAATTGCCGCAGGAATCATGCCATTTCGAAAGAAAAAAAAACTTCACTCGATGTTTGCAGGAAAAAAAATATAAGTGATGGTACACAAGTCACCTCGACGGTCTATAGACAACATAGCTCGGTGCAACTATGGCCGCCCGAACACGCATAACTTTTTCTACCGGTGACCGACTGCATGCCGTTGGTAGTGTTGCAGCATGCGGGCGTAGCCCAACTATAGCCACCCTAGTCCCTAGACCTGCAGCGCAACTTGATATCGGGGATGTCGATAGCGAAATCAGTTGGACAGGGTACCCCCAACTTTAACTCCAGTCTGAGAATTCAGGGAAGAAACTTTAGTGGACTGCAGTTGTATTACTCGTACCTCTCATTTTCGAGTCATCTCTCTCTCCCTGTGCGCGACGCTGCTCTGGAATCGCATCTCTGGATACGGAGCTGGCATGCTGGTCTGCTGCGTCAAGACGTGATTTGATCGATGTGGGAATTCCATGTAATTGCAGGTTTCGTTTTTTGGGATGCCCTCCAAGATTCAGCGGGAGCAAGGATAGGACATGGATCAGACCGCTGGTTCTTCCTTGAGACTTCTTTTTTTTTTGAAGCCTGAACCGTAGAACAATAGTTCTACGGTATTATACTATATTAAAATAAAAGTATGTACAAGCAGCAAAAAAAATAGGAAACAAATGCCTATTGTAATTCAAGGCAGATAACAGAGAGGTAATTCAAGTGCCTATTGAATGGGTGAATTTCTTGTCTGTTCTTTTACTTTCACCAGAAAAGTTTGAGTGGGCAAAACATTTTGTAAAGTCTAAAGTCTGGGGATATATTGTGCAAGGCTCTGATTCCAAGACTCACAAACCTTTTGCGATACCAGAACAGCCAATTTCATTCACAGCTCCCTCATGTCTCATGCAGAATGAAGATGCTCAAAGTAAGATTGCTACTCCAGCTAGTACTAGATCTGTGGTGGGCACCTCTGCTTCCTCCACCTCTGTGGTGCACATTGTCAAAAAGAGGAAGGACAAGCGGCCTCTAGTTGAAACAGAGGTAAGGAGAAGTAATAGATTGCTGGAATTGCATCAAGGCTTTAAAAAAACATGTATGGACAAAAATTGTTTACCTTGCCATGCTGAGCCACCTCAAGTGTCTACCAAAGTGGTTAAAAACCTGGTTTCTTCCTTTTGCAAGGCCAATATCTCTGAAGGGAAGGGTGCAACTCAACGTGAGGGCACTAAGAAACAGAAGACAGGGAGACAAGCTGCTGCCTCAATGCACAGCCTGAAGGAGAACAAAGAGAAGAGCAACGCCAAGAGCTGAGGCTGCTAGTCATGACTCCTTTTAATGTTCCTGTTTTCCATGGATTATGACTTCTTCATGTCTCGCAAGAGGAGTATTTTGCTGTCTGTGATCATGATGTTTAACAGTTGTAAGGCATTTGTTACCTATGAACTGTGTTCTGCCACTATTCTTCTGTGTGTGAGTTTCAGCAGTTATGACCTGTGTTGTTTGTGTTTCACCTCCTTCCTAAATGAACCGCAACTGGAGTGTTTTAAACTGGAATATTAGAGGCATTAATGATGATAAGAAATGCTTGGCGATCGCAAATAAAATCTCAGAATCTGACTGCTCGGTTCTCACATTGCAAGAAACGAAAAGGGAATCTTTTGATAGCTCTTACGTCAAACAATTCTGCCCAAGAAAATTAAGCAAATTTGACTATCTGCCATCAATAGGGGCTTCTGGAGGTCTCATGACAATTTGGAATGATCAACTATTCACAGGACAGACTATCCATAGAAATGATTTCTCCTTGACCATTGAGTTTACTTCTAAACTTAATGGGAACAAATGGGTTCTCACCAATATTTATGGTCCTTGTCAACCAGACAAAAGAGTGTAGTTTCTTAATTGGTTTCAAGATTTTTAGATAGAAGATGATCTGGACTGGCTGGTTGTTGGAGACTTCAATTATATGAGATATCCATCTAATAGGAATAAAAGAGGTGGTAATTTTCAAGATATGTTGCAGTTCAATGATGCAATTAGCAAGCTAGCTTTGGTTGAAATCCCACTTAAAGGTCGAGAGTTCACATGGAGCAATATGCAAGATGCTCGTCTCTTGGAGAAAATTGACTGGTTCTTCACTTCTGAATCATGGGCTCTTGCTTACCCTGACACTATGGCTACGGCTTTGGCTAAAACAACCTTAGATCATACACCCTGTGTCATAAAGATTGGAACCTCTATCCCCAAATCCAAGATTTTTAGATTTGAAAACTATTGGTTGGAACATTCTGATTTCAAAAATGTGGTCAAAGGCATTTGGGAACAACCTGTCCAAGAGACTGACAGTGCAAAGATTTTAGCTGCCAAATTTAAAAGATTAAGGAAAGTGCTCAAAAATTGGTCTAGGGGTCTATCTGATCTCAAAACCACCATTAGCAATACTAATGCAGTCATTCTGTTTTTTGATCATTTTGAGGAATTCAGAGACCTGTCAGCTGAAGAAAAATGGGGTCGAGACATTCTGAAAGCACACCTTGAGCAAATTTTGCACTTCGAGAGAATTTATTGGAAACAAAGGGCAACTATTAGAAACATTCAATTTATCAAAGCAAACTCCAAGTTTTTTCAAGCCAAAGCAACTATCAAGCGTAGAAATAACTTCATTGCAGTACTTCTGGATGAAACTGGTGCAGAAGTGCAGGATCATCAAGCTAAGGCTGTTGTTCTTTATAGAGCTTTCAAAAACAGATTGGGCACTTCTTCTGAGGCAATTAACCCTCTACAGCTTCATCATCTGGCTCCACAAACTTCAAACATGCAGGATCTAGAATCTCCATTTACTACTGCAGAAATTGATGATGTGGTTAAAAAGTTACCTGCTGATAAATCACCTGGCCCTGATGGTTTCAATGCTGCATTCCTGCAACACTGCTGGAACATTCTTGCTCCTGATTTCTACAATCTTATCTTTGATTTCTTTCAAGGGAAGACACACATCCAGAGTATTAACTAATCCTTCATCACTTTGATCCCTAAAAAAGAAGCTGCCATCACACCTGGAGACTTCAGACCCATCTCCTTGCTCAATTGTACTTTAAAGATCATCACCAAGTTATTGGCAAACAGACTACAGAAATTAATGTTGAACATGGTTCATGAAAATTAGTATGGATTCCTTAATAACAGATGCATTCAATATTGCCTTGCCTGGGCATATGAATACATTCATCAATGTCATCAGTCTAAACAGGAGATTGTGCTTTTAAAGCTAGATTTTGAAAAGGCATTTGACCTCTTGAATCACAGCACCGTATTTGATATTCTGTCAACAAGAGGATTTGGGAGCAAGTGGATTAACTGGATAAAGCAAATTTATTCCACTGGACAATCTTCAATGCTTCTTAATGGGGTGCCAGGCAAGCAATTTCTTTGTAAACAAGGTGTCAGACCTGGAGATCCTCTGTCCCCTCTTATTTTTGTGCTAGCTGCAGACTTATTACAATCCATGTTAAATGAAGATTTAGCACATCAGCTGATTCAAGCACCACTACAGCACCAATCATGCACCACCTTCCCCATGATACAATATGCAGATGATACTCTTCTGATTCTACCTGCCTCAACTACTCAGTTGCAACATGTTAAGAACCTTTTGCTCCACTATGCTGCTTACACTGGTTTAAAGGTCAACTATGATAAGTCCACTCTGATCTCAATCAACACCCCTGTTCTCAAGATGCAAGAGCTCTCCAACCTATTGGGCTGTCAAATTGGACATTTCCATCTGCCTTACTTGGGTTTGCCATTGGGTTTGACTAAACCCAGAGTTGAAGATCACTCCCCTCTGCTCAAAAGAATTGCTTCCAGACTGTCAGGCTGTAACACCTTACTATCTACAGGAGATAAACTCACTTTGGTCAAATCTGTCTTCTCCAGTATGCCTACCTTTTTCATGTCCACTCTCATGATAGCCAAGTCAGTAGTCAATCAGATCAATTCTTACTTAAAAAACTGCCTTTGGAGGAAATTTGGGTCTCAGGAGATAGGTATGGCCATGATTGCCTGGGACACAACATGTCTTTCCAAATCACATGGGGGTCTGGGTGTACTAAATATTGAAACGCATAATCAAGCCCTTCTGCTGAAGTATCTACATAAATTTATGAACAGAGAGGACATACCTTGGGTAAAGATTATTTGGGAATCTTATTACTCTCAGCAGCTTCCTCATGGCAGAGCAGTTGAATCTTTCTGGTGGAGAGCTGTCCTCAAACTTCTTCCTATTTACAAAGAGCATTCGTTGTGTGAGGCCGGCTCAGGGAGTACCATTGCTTTTTGGTACGACAAATGGGCAGGTCTAGAATTACAACTCAAACATCCTCAACTGGCATCTTACTTCATAAACAGGGACATGTCACTGCTTCAAGTACTGGCCCTTCCCAACCTTGAAGATATCTTTCAGTTACCTCTATCCACTCAAGCATACCATCAGCTCCTGTAGATTCAGAATCAACTTCTAGATAGAAGTCAATTTCAAGGCAAAGACAAGTGGAGCTCCCTTGGGAAAAATCAAGGTTTTTCAGTCACTAAGATGTACAAAAGGTTGATCGGACCCAGCAGTTGCCATCAAGTCTTTAAAACCTTGTGGAAAACAGCAGCCCAACTAAGGCACAAATTCTTCTTTTGGTTGTTACTATGTGACAGAGTTAACTCAAGAAATCTATTGAAAAGAAGATCCATGTACCTGGAAGACTATAACTATGCCCTCTGTGCTGATCAGACGGAAGAAACGTCACTGCATCTTTTCTGGGACTGTGGCTTTGCTTGGTCTTGTTGGAATAAGGTTCTTCCGCACCGGCCCCGGGGCATCTCCAGTTTGGACGAGATTTGCATCAGAATGGAAGCTTTTCCGTGTGACATTACTCTCGACATTATTTTGGCAAGCTGTTGGAGCATTTGGCTGGTCAGGAAGGACAAAATTTTCAGGAACGCTGCACCCCACCTGAGGACCTGGGAATTCTACTTGAAACACACGCTCATGGCGGCAGTTTACAGAGCTAAGCCTAGTAAAGCAGCAAAGATTACACCCTGGATTGAAGCAAACCTCTAATTCTAGATATGTTTCCTAGGCTTGGTATTGGCTTAGCATTTGTTTCCTCCTTGAGACTTCTTCCTTCCCCCTTTCTCATTTTTTCTTTTCTTTTGCTTTTCATTGATGGCATGTGGATCACGAGTTCACGACTCACACAGAGACGAGTAGTACCAGAGTGGCACGGTGAAGAAATTTTCAATCGGTTTATTCTCTACCAATCACCGGTCACTTCATTTGGGCCGCAAGTGTATGTTGCCATGTTGGTTTCTAAAGTACTAAATGATCAGTAGGAGTAGATACATCAGGGAATGAGGCCAACTCCACTGCACAACCCCAAACGGACGTCCGGTTTGGCCGGATTTTGTCCCTTTGGGGCGCCGATGGGTTCGCCCGTGTCCGGCCTTGTCCGTTGGGTCGTGCGTGCGCCCACCGCGCGGCCGCACCCCAAATCACGCCCGCGTTGGACAAGATTAAAAAAAACAAGAAAACAAAAATAAAATGACTAAATAAATAAATAAGCGTAGTTTAATAAACATAAACTTAGTTAGGGGGGTCACGGCCACAAAACAGCCCAGTTTAGCAGTTCATACAGTGCCATAATTAACATAAAAAATAAAAACGCCGCCGCATGCTCCAGCCGCGCCCATCGATGCCATGGCCCTCGCCGTCTTCAGCACTGGCCGCCGGTGTCGTCCTCATCGCTGATGAGGTCGACATAGGCCGGCGGTGCCTGCACCACCTCCTCCCGTGGCGAGGCCTCCCGATCCGGTGACCGCGGCGGAGTGGCGCACCAGTTCACGCCCACGCCGGCGGCCATCTCTGGAGCGGTGCAGGACCAGCCCCACCCCTAGCCCAGCAGCTCCTGGAACGAGACCATCGGCTCCTCCTCCATCACCTCCTCCCTCCTCTCCTCCTCCGTGACGACCGCCATCTGCAGCTCCGGGAAGGCGATGTCGCAGGCGGCAGAGAGTGCCATGGCCTCCTCCAAGCTGTCCCATTGCCGCTCGTCGTGCGTGTTCATGGAGTCCTCCATGACACACTGCATGAGACAGGCCTCCTCCTCCGCTGTCATGCGAGGAGGTGGAGGTGGCGACGGAGACGGGGAAGGCGACGTCGTGGGCGTGAGGCCGCGCACCCGCGTATGCCCGCGAGCCTCTACACGTGGCCGCCGCGGCCCTAATGAGGGAGTCCTGGATAAGGGGGTATCCGGATAGCCGGACTATATACTTTGGCCGGACTGTTAGACTATGAAGATACAAGATTGAAGACTTCGTCCCGTGTCCGGATGGGACTCTCCTTTGCGTGGAAGGCAAGCTTGGCGATTCGGATGATAGATCTCCTTCTCTGTAACCGACTCTGTGTAACCCTAGCCCCCTCCGTGTCTATATAAATCGGAGGGTTTAGTCCGTAGGACAGGAACAATCATAATCATAGGCTAGCTTCTAGGGTTTAGCCTCTACAATCTCGTGGTAGATCAACTCTTGTAATAATCATATCATCAAGATCAATCAAGCAGGAAGTAGCATATTACCTCCATCGAGAGGGCCCGAACCTGGGTAAACATCGTGTCCCCAGTCTCCTGTTACCATTAGCCTTAGACGCACAATTTGGGATCCCCTACCCGAGATCCGCCGGTTTTGACACCGACATTGGTGCTTTCATTGAGAGTTCCTCTGTGTCATCGCTATAAGGCTCGATGGCTCCCTCAACCTTCAACAACACAGTCCAGGGCGAGACTTTTCTCCCCGGACAGATCTTCGTGTTCGGTGGCTTCGCACTGAGGGCCAACTCGCTTGGCCATCTGGAGCAGATCGACAGCTACGCCCCTGGCCATCAGGTCAGGTTCGGCATCTTGAATTACACAACCGATATTCATGGAGACTTGATCTTCGATGGATTCGGACCCATATCAGGAGCACCGAACAGTCACGACGAGCACGACTTAAATCTGCTGTCGGACAGTATTCGAGATATCGCCCCTACAGCTGGTATGGACCTAAATCCGGGGCAGATCGCGTCGTCCTAGGATGGGTGGATGGACCCTGCCACGGAGGTCGCATACTGTTCGGCAGTAGAGCCAAACACAGACTCCGCCGTTAAGGAAATCTGCATCACCAGACCCCCGGACCTGTGTCCGGATGTGGGTTCCGAACCGCGCGCGCCAGGGCCCATCGAGTCCGATTGGGCTCTAGTAGTGGAGTTCCCCGCCGCGGATATCTTTCAGCACGCCCCATTTGGCGATGTGCTAAATTCATTAAGGTATCTCTCTCTGTCAGGAGATTCCTGGCCGAACTATGTCTGGCTCTGAAAGAGCAACTATCCCTAGGTGGTTTTGACAATTCATAACAACATATAGCTCAATGAGCTAATGCTATTCCAAGACTATTATTTCAGGAAGCTCAACGAATGGCATGGCATGGATGATGAAAGTGGATCCCTCAAAATATCAAGGACAAAGGATTAGCTCAAGCTCAAAAGCTCAAGACTCTACATTTTATATTTCAGTGATCCAAGATCACATTGAGTCTATAGGAAAAGCCAATACTATCAAGGAGGGATGAGGTGTTTCTTAATGAGCCTCTTGCTTCCTGTGCTTAGTGATATGCTCCAAATACCCTCAACTACTTTCTCACATCCTCATTTGACCTAAACCAAAAGACAAAATCGGTCACACCAATTCTTTCTATCCGGCGCTACCGAATTCAAATGTCATAGCCACTGTCACAAACCCTAGGCAAATCGGTCTCACCGATAGGGATCTCGGTCTCACCGAGATGGGATTGTAATCTCTCTGTTTCCCTTCGTAACGTTTCGGTCTAACCGGAGTGAGCGATCGGTCCCACCGAGATTACAATGTAAACTCTCTGTTTCCCTTTTGTAACATTTCGGTCTCACCGAAAAGAGCAAATCGGTCCCACCGAGTTTACCTGACCAACTCTCTGGTTAGCTAATTACCAAAATCGGTCTCACCGAGTTTGTGTAATCAGTCTCACCGAGATTACGTTATGCCCTTAACCCTAACCATATCGGTCCTACCGAGTTGCATTTCGGTCCCACCGAAAATCCTAACGGTCACTAGGTTTACTAAATCGGTCCGACCGAGTTTGTTGATTCAGTCCCACCGAGATTTGTAAATTGTGTGTAACGGTTAGATTTTGTGTGGAGGCTATATATACCCCTCCACCTCCTCTTCATTCGTGGAGAGAGCCATCAGAACAAACCTACACTTCCAACTTACCAGTTCTGAGAGAGAACCACCTACTCATGTGTTGAGGCAAAGATATTCCATTCCTACCATATGAATCTTGATCTCTAGCCTTCCCCAAATTGCTTTCCACACAAATCTTCTTTCCACCAGATCCAAATCCTATGAGAGAGAGTTGAGTGTTGGGAGACTATCATTTGAAGCACAAGAGCAAGGAGTTCATCATCAATGCACCATTTGTTACTTCTTGGAGAGTGGTGTCTCCTAGATTGGATAGGTGTCACTTGGGAGCCTCCGACAAGATTGTGGAGTTGAACCAAGGAGTTTGTAAGGGCAAGGAGATCGCCTACTTCATGAAGATCTACCGCTAGTGAGGCAAGTCCTTCATGGACGACGGCCATGGTGGGATAGACAAGGTTGCTTCTTCGTGGACCCTTCTTGGGTGGAGCCCTCCGTGGACTCGCGCAACTGTTACCCTTCGTGGGTTGAAGTCTCCATCAACATGGATGTATGATAGCACCACCTATCGGAACCACGCCAAAAACATCCGGGTCTCCAACTACGTTTGAATCCTCCAAACCCTTCCCTTTACTTTCTTGCAAGTTGCATGCTTTGATTTCCGCTGCCTATATACTCTTTGCATGGTTGCTTGATTTGTGTGATGATTGCTTGACTTGTCCAAAGATTGCTAAAATCTGCCAAACTCTAAAATTGGGAAAAGGTTAAGTTTTTAATTGGTCAAGTAGTCTAATCACCCCCCTCTAGACATACTTGAAGGTCCTACAAGTGGTATCAGAGCTTTGGTCTCCAGTTGCTTTGATTTCCATAGCTTTTGGTGGTCATAGCCTTGGTTTCACAACCTAGGAGAGTATGGCATCTAGCGAGGGAAATTATCACCGTAGAGGTCCTCACTTTGATGGAACTAATTTTGCTAGTTGGAAGAATAAGATGAAAATGCATATTCTTGGACATAACCCCGCCATTTGGGCTATTATTTGTGTTGGATTGCAAGGTGAATTCTTTGATTGGAGAGAGCCGAACGGTGAAGCTAATGCGGAAGAATTGAAGATGCTGCAATACAATGCTCAAGCTTGTGATACCATCTTCAATGGATTGTGCCCCGAAGAATTCAACAAAATCAGCCGTCTTGAGAATGCAATGGAAATTTGGGACACTTTGGTTGATATGCATGAAGGTACCGACTCCGTCAAGGAATCCAAGTTGGATGTGCTCCAAAGTCAGCTGGACAAGTTCAAAATGAAGGATGGTGAAGGTGTCGCTGAAATGTACTCTAGGCTTGCTCTTATCACAAATCAGATTGCCGGCTTAGGGAGTGAAGAGATGACCGACAGATTCATCATCAAGAAGATCCTAAGAGCATTGGATGGAAAATATGATACCGTGTGCACATTAATTCAAATGATGCCCAATTACAAGAATCTCAAGCCAACGGAAGTCATTGGTAGAATTGTTGCTCATGAGATGTCACTCAAGGATAAGGAGGAACTTCACAACAAGTCAAGTGGTGCTTACAAAGCCTCATGTGAAGCCCCCACATCATCAAGTGAGAAACAAACCTTCAATGAAGAATTGAGCTTAATGGTGAAGAATTTCAACAAATTCTACAAGAGTAGAGGCAAATAAAGAAGCTCTAAGTCAAGGTCCTATAATGACAAGAGATCTTCCAGTCGAGAGCGCAATTGCTACAATTGTGGGAGACCCGGACACTATTCCAATGAGTGTACGACACCCTACAAAAGAAGAGAAGATTCTCTAAAGAGAAGAAGTAGAAGAGAAGAATCACCGCCAAGAGAGAGAAGGAGTAGAGATGATCGTTATGAACGAAGACCCTCACGGAGAAGCAATGATTCGGAAAGGAAGGACAAGTCATCAAAGAGCTACACAAAACGAAGACATCAAGCTCATGTTGGTGAATGGGTATCCGGTTCCGACTCTGAACATCACTCCGAGAGAAGCTATCACTCCGACTCTGAACATACTCAAGATGAAGGTGTTGCCGGTCTAGCACTTGTGTCAACCAACTCCTATGACATATTTTACTCACCAAATGAAGGAATTGGAAGATGCTTCATGGCTAAAGGCCCTAAGGTAACTCATCCCAAGTATGTTGATTTCAATAGTGATGAAGATGACTTGCTAGGTGATGATGATTTACTTGTTGACAACTCTAGTGATGAATACTATGATGAAACGTCAATTAATCATGCTAAACAAGATAAAACGAATGACAATGATAAGGAGAAGATTGAGCTTCTAACTAAAGAACTAAACACTCTTAAGTTAGCTCATGAAACTATCTTCGAAAATCATCGAGAACTTTTAAGGGCTCATGAGAAGTTATGCTTTCAAAAGCTCAATCTTGAGTAGGAGCATGAGTTCTTAAAGGCAATCAATGATGATCTTCGCAAGAAAAGTTCTTCTTATATTGCCAAGCGTTTACTCTTATCTACTTACATGCCTCAAGTCAAGTCTAGTAACAAGAACAAGAAAGATTCTTCCTCTAGTAGTAACGATGATTATGCTAAATCCAATACTGTTGCTTCTAGTAATTCTCTTGATTCCACTAATGATACTCTTAGCCAAGTTACACTTGAGCAAGAAAATAGCTTATTGAAGGGAATTAATAGAGAAAGGTGTATACAAGAGCCTTGCCGGGAGTAAGCAATTCGAGGAAATTGTACGCAAGCAAGGAAGGCACCGGAAGAATCAAGGTGTTGGTTTTGAACGAAAGTTCAATGCCAATGGAGTTGAGTGGGAAGAAGATCAATACCCCAAGACGAAGTTTGTTCCTCAACAAGAGAAGTATGATCCTACTTCCTTCAAGGGGACACAAGCACAAGATGATCTTCCACCACAAGACCACAAGAACAAAGGCAAGGACAAGCTTCAAGAGGAGATTGATACATTTGAAGAAGCACCTAAGGCCTTGGTCAAGTGGGTTCCCAAGACTACGTCAAGTTCTACTTCATCAAGCATAACTACTACACCAAGGATTCCCATCAAGATGATGTGGATCCCGAAGAAGAAGAACTAGAGAGTTCTTGAGGGTGACTCCGCCAACATTCTTCACTCATACCATTATGGCAAAGACAAGTGCAATCAACTTCCACATCTTGCACTAGTTCAAGGAGTCACAAACCCTCATGTTGGTAAGGCAAGGGACAAGGTAACCTAATGTTTTCATGGACATCATATTATGTGTACATCATTCTATGTCTATCGATATTCTTGTTTGTTCCTTGTGGGACTAACCCGTGTAGGTATTGAAAGTGCAACTCACTCCAAAGGATTGCTCCAAAAGATCTACATCAACATTGAGCATCCACTTCTTCAACACCTACATGAAGTCATCATCGACAAAACCCAAGGTTAGTTCATCTCTCTAAGGGGGGATCTCACATCTAGGGGGAGCTTAACTCTAGAGAATTGAGTCAAAGCAACTCTAATGATGTGAACACATCAATGCATTATGTAAAAGTGGTAACCCCACTTGAGCTTAAACGATGAGTATGACCTATGATCAAATGTTCTCATTTGACTCCTAAGTCAATATACTCATATATAGATGACCTAGTCATCGCCAATTGTTTGATAGATGCTAGAATTGGTTGTGCATGCTTTGACACATATTTCACTTGTCATTTTATTGTGTGAGCATGTTGGTTGCATATTTTACTCATTCAAGGACATCCACTTGTTGTTTTGATTGATTGGTTTCTTTTTCTTTGGCCAAGTGGATGGACAAGAATGCCTAAGAACCTTCTCTAGCTATCTATGCTTCTCTCGTCTCAAACTCTATTCATGCTACATCACAAAATTTGATCAAGTCAGATTCGAACCACTCTGTGTGAGGAGCACTTGGAGTCCCCGATTCGTCATAGACTTAAACTTCCAAAACTTCTTTGTGATTTTCGGTCTGACCGATTCCTCCATTTCGGTCCTACCGAGATCACTAAGTCGATCTAGGTTTTCAATCTCGGTGCAACCGATTTGAACTTTTCGGTCACACCTAGTTGCTGTAACTATTAACAGTTATGCATCTCGGTGCCACCGAGTTATTCCACTCGGTCACACCGATAGTGTCAGGCTATATATACTCACGGGCAAATTTTTGAAAACTTTCTCTGAAACTCCTCGCCCGCGCATTGCTTGCTCTGCCTACTAGGTCTACGGATCGTCGACTTCGTTGCCAGCCGCCTCCTGTCGCTGGTCTCCACCGCCGTCAACGGATTTCTTCTCCGCTGTTGCTGCCGTAGCGAATTCACCGCCGAACTAGGGTATGAACTCGATCACAGTGCTATCCTCATCTAATTCTCAGCACATTGTGTTCGTAATGCATCTTGCCATGATTGAGATACTCCTATCCAGTCAATGTGATCCTTAGAATAGATGGGATTCGAAAATTTAGGGTTAGGTTTCCGCCGAAACCATCTCGGACCCACTGAGTTGAAAAACTTGGTCCCACCAATCTGGCTAACGCCATTGCACTAGTAAGTCTCGGTCTGACCGAGAATTACAAATCGGAGTGACCGATTTTAGAACTTTATGAAACCCTAGCAGTCTTGGTGCCACCAAACTGTGACTCGGTCTGACCGAGTTCACTAGTTTAGGTTCCAAAACTGCTTCGGTATCACCGAGTTGAAAATCGGTAGATCCGAAATGCTTTCTGTGGAAACTAAAATTAAGTTTTTTGAATCATTCTTTTGCAAAAATCTCTGCATTTTGTGATGCTCATCCATTCT
Organism: Triticum aestivum; assembly: GCF_018294505.1. NCBI lineage: Eukaryota > Viridiplantae > Streptophyta > Magnoliopsida > Poales > Poaceae > Triticum > Triticum aestivum. Next base: position 492,195,392 of record NC_057804.1, read on the forward strand.
ATCTCATCTATAACTATTCACAGGGTCAGCAGTCAGTGATTTGCATCATGTTAGACCAAAGTGATAGTCCGAACAAGTCAGCAGAGCAGATTCACATGAGTGAGGGCACTAGTCCCTCTAGCAGCTCAGATGAAGGCAGCAGAAGCACTCCAAGCAATTTGACTAAAGAAGCCACAAGAGCTAGAAGGAAGAGAACCTCAGACTCTGAGGATGAGGATTATGTTGCTGTTGAAGATGAGGCTACTTCCAAGAAGGTAGTGCTCAAGAAGGTGCTCAGCTCAACTGCAGTAAAGCCAGGCATGAAGATCAAAAGGCCAGTAGAAAGACATCCAATGTCCAAAGCCAGAGGATCAACTCAAGTACCTGAAAAGCCTGATCCCAAAGAGCTAGCTGAAGAAGGAAAGAAAAGGAATGAAAGGGTCAAGAAGACCATGGCCATAGTTGTTGGGCAACCTTCCATGATGGAAGAGGGAGAAGAGGTTGCTGAACCAGCACCCAAGGCACAAAAGCTGATGGGTGATGCTATAAAGTCAGGGGCTGCAATATCAAAGCCCAAAGAAGCACCCAAAGCCGCCTCCAAGCCCAAGATTGCACCAAAGAGAAATAGCAGGAGTATACCAGCAGCTGAGAAGAATAAGGCCCCAATGCCTGAGGTTGCTGCTGAGGAAGATGAAGAAGGGCAAATCTTAAGGAAGCTCAAACCCAAGATCCCAGACCACAATGATGCTCATCCTGTGGCTGAGAACATGAAGATCAGGAGAGACTCGGGGTTGGGGCTATGGAGAGAGTCAGATCCATATGCCACCAGGAGAAGGACTGATGTAGATTACAGGTTCCACACCAAGGAGCAGCAGGCCTTCTATGAGACAATCATGTTGGACAAGAAGCCCATAGTGTGTGATATGAGGTGGGTCGACTGGACCTACATGAAGGAAAATGAGGAACACTATCCCGGAGTGCAAGACAGTTTCATTGCTTGTGGAGTTGCAGATTTCGTTGGGCAGAAGCTCACAAGTGGAATGATGAACTCATCATGCAATTCTACTCCACATCACACTTCTATCCAGATGGCAGGATAGTATGGATGTCTAAAGGAACGAGATACCAGTCAACCACTGAGGAGTGGGCAAGTCTGATCAATGCCCCAAAGGAGAGTGAAGATGACTTGGATATTTATGCCAAGAAGAAAATGGATCATAACTCAATGTCACATATGTACAAGGAGATCCCTGATGAAGCACTTGAGATTTTCAAGTTTGGATCAGTTCATTTTCTTGTGTCAGGGCTGCCTACGATCAACCAGATACTAAGGCACACTCTTTTTCCCAAATCAGGTGATCACAACATGATACGAGGGCATGCAATAAACTTGCTACATGTATTTGATGTGCCCCAGAAATTCAAGGTCATGAGCCTTATGGTTGAAACTATCAAGAGGACTGCAGCAGACCAGAAGAGAAGTTGTGGATATACCCCACAGATTCAGGAGTTGATTAACTCAAAGATGGGCACATGAAAATATCAGTTGGATAAAGAACATTTTGCTCTCTATCCAGACTTTGAGGACAATCAAGTTGTCATCAATGAGGATGAACCATCATCAGTGCAAGCTCAAGCAAAGAAGGAGAAAGCAAGGAAAGAGAAGGCTGCCAAGATGCCAACTCAAGAGGAGGCATCTGAGTATTTCTTGAAGAACAAGCAGGAGCAGCTTGGTTACTTGATAGCATCAACACTAAGGATTGAGAAGGGGTTGGCCACCCTAACTCAAAACCAGGAGAGCCTGGAAAGGATCATGGAACAAAAATTCTATGATCTTGATGTCAAAGTAACTGAGATTCAGTCTGTTGTGGAACAGCTTCAGGATGACATGCAGGAGAGGAAGGGCAAGACAACCACCGATGCATTTGCCAGAGTGCCTAGAGCTTAGAGGTCAGCTGCAGTGCCTATGACAGACACAAGAGCCACATCATCTGCACTAGCTATAGCTCTTACAGCTCCAGTGCAACCAACTCCAGCACCAACTCCTCCAGCTCCATCTACATCGACTGAAGCCTTCGTCCAAGGAGCTATCTCTACACCACCACCACCTGAAGACCAATCCCGAGAGACGATCTAGCACTATGCATTTTCTATGAACTTTTTGGTAACTTTTTGCCAAAGGGGGAGAAAAATGTATAGATCATAGGCTTCGAGAGAGAGATTTTCTATTTTTTTGTTCTCTCTTGTCTTCTTGGTTAAACTTGTTTGTTTTTTGATTGCTTGAGATACTGTGCAATTACCTGTGAGACATTGATGATCATGTGTTTGATCATAAGCTACACTTATGCATGTTTGATGATATTATCTTACCTATCCTTATATGATCATTCACTTTGCTTGGTGATGAGTGCATGTATTCAATATTTATTATTTTGAGCGCTCCACCAAGATGTATGTGACATGGAAGAGTAACCCATGAGCCTAATTTCTTGTGCATTTGCACTCAAAAGCAAATCTTAAACTATGAACAAATTTAGCGGGAGCTCTTGCTTATCACATACTTATCAAAGCGACGATGTTTTTTAAACCTTATAATCATTTGTCGAAGCTTTGATCTATATGTTGTCATCAATTACCAAAAAGGGGGAGATTGAAAGTGCAACTATCCCTAGGTGATTTTGATAATTCATAACAACATATAGCACATTGAGCTAATGCTATTCCAAGACTATTATTTCAGGAAGCTCAATGAATGGCATGGCATGGATGATGAAAGTGGATCCCTCAAAATATCAAGGACAAAGGATTGGCTCAAGCTCAAAATCTCAAGACTCCACATTTTATATTTTAGTGATCCAAGATCACATTGCGTCTATAGGAAAAGCCAATACTATCAAGCAGGGATGAGGTGTTGGTTAATGAGCCTCTTGCTTCATGTGCTTAGTGATATGCTCCAAATACCCTCAACTACTTTCTCACATCTTAATTTGACCTAAACCTAAAGCCACAATCGGTCACACCGATTCTTTCTATCCGGCGCCACCGAGTTCAAATGTCATAGCCACTGCCACAAACCCTAGGAAAATCGGTCTCACCGATAGGGGTCTCGGTCTCACTGAGATGGGATTGTAATCTCTCAGTTTCCCTTCGTAATTTTTCGGTCTAACCGGAGTGAGTGATCGGTCCCACCAAGATTGCAATGTAAACTCTCTATTTCCATTTTGTAACATTTCGGTCTCACCGAAAAGAGCAAATCGGTCCCACCGAGTTTACCTGACCAACTCTCTGGTTAGCTAATTACCAAAATAGGTCTCACCGAGTTTGTGTAATCGGTCTCACCGAGATTACATTATGCCCTAACCCTAACCATATCGGTCCAACCGAGTTGCATTTTGGTCCCACTGAAAATCCTAACAGTCACTAGGTTTACTAAATCGGTCCAACTGAGTTTGTTGATTCGGTCCCACCGAGATTGGTAAATTGTGTGTAACGGTTAGATTTTGTGTGGAGGCTATATATACCCCTCCACCTCCTCTTCATTCATGGAGAGAGCTATCAGAACAAACCTACACTTCCAACTTACTAGTTCTGAGAGAGAACCACCTACTCATGTGTTGAGGCCAAGATATTCCGTTCCTACCATATGAATCTTGATCTCTAGCCTTCCCCAAGTTGCTTTCCACTCAAATCTTCTTTCCACCAGATCCAAATCCTATGAGAGAGAGTTGAGTGTTGGGGAGACTATCATTTGAAGCACAAGAGCAAGGAGTTCATCATCAACGCACCATTTGTTACTTATTGGAGAGTGGTGTCTCCTAGATTGGCTAGGTGTCACTTGGGAGCCTCCGACAAGATTGTGGAGTTGAACCAAGGAGTTCGTAAGGGCAAGGAGATCGCCTACTTCATGAAGATCTACCGCTAGTGAGGCATGTCCTTTGTGGGCGACGGCCATGGTGGGATAGACAAGGTTGCTTCTTCGTGGACCCTTCTTGGGTGGAACCCTCCGTGGACTCGCGCAACCGTTACCCTTCGTGGGTTGAAGTCTCCATCAGCGTGGATGTATGATAGCACCACCTATCAGAACCACGCCAAAAACATCCGTGTCTCCAACTGCGTTTGAATCCTCCAAACCCTTCCATTTACTTTCTTGCAAGTTGCATGCTTTAATTTCCGCTGCCTATATACTCTTTGCATGCTTGCTTGATTGTGTCATGATTGCTTGACTTGTCCAAAGATTGCTAAAATCTGCCAAACTCTAAAATTGGGAAAATATTAAGTTTTTAATTGGTCAAGTAGTCTAATCACCTCCCTCTAGACATACTTCAAGGTCCTACAGGCTCAAGTGGGAAGCAGGCAACGACGAAATTCGTTACCCACCCACCACCCACTAAATAGCCACTGTCGATGATTTGACCGACGTGCTTGACTTCGACTCCGAAGACATCGATGGTATAGACAACGATGCGGGAGAAGAACAGGAACCACCGCCCACCGGGCGCTGGACAACCACCTCTTCGTATAATATATATATGGTGGACACCCCCTAAGAAAACAATGGCAATGAGGCAACAGAAGATGACCCCTTAGGGAAGAAACCAAAGCATGGGCGTCATCAGCGCCGCTCTAAGCCCCGCCATAGCAATACCGACACAGGAGAAGAAAACAACCCAGATGGTGCCGAAGAAGAATACAATCCTGATCAGCCTACCTTTGAACAGGCCGAACAAGAACACGGGCAGGTCAGCCCCAAGGAACAGGTGATGGACGGATACGTGGAGGATGACAACTATATGCCTCCATCCAAAGATGAGGTGAGCCTCGGCGACGATGAATTCGGCGTACCCAAAGATCCAATAGAGCAGGAGCATTTTAAGCGCCAGCTTATAGCCACTACAAGAAGCTTGAAAAAGAAGCAGCAGTAGCTCCAAGTTGATCAAGATCTGCTCACAGACAGATGGACCGAGGTCCTGGCGGCCGAGGAATACGGACTCGAGGCCCCCACCAAGGGTTACCCAAAGCACAATTTTCTACCTCAACTAGAGGAGGAGGCCGTAGAGCCTACAGTACCAGCACAAGACGAGGTTGACCGGCCACCTCGTGGCCGGGACAAAACGGCGTATCAGACCGAATACCAGCCCGCACCCCCACGCCAGTTCACTACGGCCCGGGGCAATACGCAGGACCTGCGAGGCATATTGGAAAACAACGCAGGACAACCAACATCTATCTACGGATCACGGGGGCACGCCACAGCACATGACGATGACCGTCATGCCGGATACACTAATAATAAGTCCGACCGGATGCCAGACTTAGTCGGACTGCGTCGTGACATAGCCCAGCACAGAGGCACCACACACCCCCTCTGCTTCACTGATGAAGTAATGGATCATGAATTCCCAAAAGGGTTTAAACCCATCAACATCGAATCATACTATGGCACAACAGACCCCGCGGTATGGATCGAAGATTTCCTTCTCCACATTCACATGGCTCGCGGTGATGATCTACATGCCATAAAGTATCTCCCCCTTAAGCTTAAAGGACCAGCCAGACATTGGCTGAATAACCTGCCGGCGAATTCCATCGGCAGTTGGGAAAATCTTGAGGACGCATTCCTCGACAACTTCCAAGGCACGTACGTGCGACCACCGGATGCTGATGACTTAAGTCACATTACCCAACAGCCCAGAGAGTCAGCCAGGAAATTCTGGACTCGGTTCCTAACTAAAAAGAACCAAATTGTCGACTGTCCGGACGCTGAGGCCCTGGCGGCCTTTAAGCATAATATCCACGATGAGTGGCTCACCCGACACCTCGGCCAAGAAAAACCGAAGTCCATGGCGGCCCTCACGACACTCATGACCCGCTTTTGCGCGGGCGAGGACAGCTGGCTGGCTCGCAGTAGCACCACGCTAAGAAACTCGGGCACTTCAGATGTCCGCGTCAGTAACGGAAATCCACGCGCAATACACATAACCGTCGGAATAATGGTGACAACACCGAAGATACGGCAGTCAATGCCAGATTCAACAACTCAAAATCCGGTCAGCAGAAGAAGCCGTTCAAAAGAAACAATCCGGGATCGTCTAGTCTGGACCGCATACTCGACCGCTCGTGCCAGATTCACGGCACCCCCGACAAACCAGCCAATCACACTAACAGAGATTCCTGGGTGTTCAAACAGGCCGGCAAGTTGAATGCCGAAGACAAGGACAAGGGGCTGCATAACGATGATGATGAGGAGGCCCGGCGTCCGAACACTGGGGGACAGAAGAAATTCCCCCCCCCCCCCCAGGTGAAAACGATAAACATGATCTATGCAACCCACATTCCCAAATGGGAACGAAAGCATGCACTTAGGGAAGTCTATGCGATGGAGCCAGTCGCCCCAAAGTTCAACCATTGATCATCCTGTCCGATCACCTTCGATCGTAGGGACCATCGTACCAGCATCCGTCACGGCAGCTCAGCCGCATTGGTCCTTGACCCAATCATAGATGGATTCCATCTCACGCGAGTCCTTATGGACGGTGGTGGTAGCCTGAACTTGCTTTATCAGGACACAATGCGCAAAATGGGCGTAAATCCCTCACCGATCAAACCCACCAAAACCACCTTTAAAGGTGTAATTCTAGGGGTAGAGGCCCGCTGTACGGGCTCAATAACACTGGAAGTGGTCTTCGGATCTCTGGATAACTTCCAAAGCGAGGAATTAATCTTTGATATCGTCCCTTTCCGTAGTTTCTATCATGCACTACTTGGACGAACCGTGTTCGCTCGATTCAATGAGGTACCTCACTATGCATACCTTAAGCTCAAGACACCAGGACCTCGTGGGATTATAACAGTCAATGGAAACACAGACCGCTCCCTCCATACGGAAGAGCACATTGCGGCCCTTGCGGCAGAAGTACAAAGCAGCCTTCTTCGACAAACAGCCCATTCGGCAACGACAACCCCGAGCACCGTCAAGCGAGTCCGGAGCACCCTGCAATAGGATCGTCAGGCATGCCAAGAGCTTGATTAGCAATCCGGCCTCCGCCCCAGCCCCATTCAGGCGGCATTTGTGCCACGCGTACACAACTACGCACTCAAAATACCATGGGCATAGGTGGAGGTGAGCCAATGATGCAGCCTACAGTGCGATTCAGCCGCCATGATGCCCGCATACCCTTCTTCTTTCTTTTAGGACCCTACTTTAGGGCAGCCCCTTCAGAGAACCAGACCATCGGACTCATCACAAGAGGGAACACCAATGAGGCAAGAGGCTTTGAACACAAGGGAATACCCAGGTGGTCTCTGTCAATGATCGTTATACCTGTTTTACATACCCGCATGCAGCCTGCCCTTGGATAGGACAGGTCAAATAGTCCTATTTGTTTTTGCTTAACACATTAATTGTACACATACGCCTTGCCGTATTATCCAAATAACAACGGGAAATAGTATACATCGTCAGCTTCTTATTACTACCTTCATATTTTCCCCTTTAATATTTATTTAATATTGCATCCGTACACTTTGGTATGATCAGTTTGCTAGGGGATTTTTATTGAGCCCCATAACATGGCAAGAAAAGTCCGAACACTTTTGATAGTGCGGCACCCCGAACTTATAGCATTATATGCATCAGCTCCGAATCATCTCTTCGGTCAATAGTTGGGTTAGCCGGGCTCCCTTGTTTTGGTACCTTATGTTCCATTATATCGGCTAAGGTAGCGCAGGGAGAACTACTGCGATTGTGTCCCGGTTCTTCTGGACGAGCACCTCAGTAGAGAAAGCCGAAAACTGACTGTCATGATGCGGCGAGAGCTGGTTGCTGTTCGAGAGGTACTAAATCCTTAAAGATTTTTTTCCGCTTACGGCGAGGAATCGGCCTTGTTTGATTTAGGCATGTATAGCGCCCCAGTTCGGCCTTCCAAATACTAGGGGCTTCGCCGAAATGTAAAATTATAGACTTCTATGGCCAAGTGAGAGTTATAAAGCCGCATAGTCCGATTGCCTTGTTTGTTGCACCAAACACCTCCTTAAAGGACAAAAAACGTGGATAAAGAGTGTTTGGGTTTTCCACGAACACCCCAGTACTAGCTACACGGGGGGCGGAAGCTGATGACTGGCCTACTTTCAGAATTTTATAAACGGGCACACAGAAGGTACTATTTTAAATAAACAAAGTGTTATATAGCACAAACAAACTCGTTCTCATATTACAAAGACGACATGAGTACATTAACTCAAAGATTATGTTCTTGGTGCATTCATCGGCCGCAAGTCAAGCGCCTTTCATAACGCCATCATAATATTTCTCGGGGTAGCAATGCTCCTTACCCTCCGGGGGTCCGTCCTTCACCAGCTTCTCAGCATCCAGTTTGGCCAATGCATCTTTGCGCGGGCAAAGGCACTGTCGGGGGTTGGGTGCGACATATGCCAAAGGATGGCTTATCATGGTGGGAGAGAGTAGAATGTCGCCGGTGCCTGGAAGCGAGATGAGGCGTAGACACATACGCCCGCGAACTTTACCCATGTCGGGGCTCTCCGTGGAGATAATACCCCTACTCCTGCTCTGCGGGGTCTCCGCATGATCACTAAGGCACTAGTGATACAAAGTGCTCCTTGAGATGTGTCTAGAGGTAGGAGAAGGCAAGGCTAGCTCTTCCATGCCCTAGGTAACTGGCTAGTTCTATCAGAGTTGGAACCCTTTGCATGGGTGCCCTAGGGGGTTTATATAGGCCTACCCCCCAGGGGTACAATGGTAATCCGTCCGGGTGCTGGGCCCGGCTGTCAGTGTCTCCAGCCTCTAGTTTCTCCGCCGACTAACGGGGCCCGCCGTCTGGTGGGTCCCGCCGACTGGCTGGTGGCTGTTCACTGTAGCTGTGCCGTTGGTGACGAGGGCTTGGTCATCTTCAGCGTGGCTACAGTCCCGCTGCCTAGTGGGAGATCACTGTAGCCACACCTGGTCTCATCAGCTTAATGGCATGCTTGCCTCGCAGCAAGGGATAGCCACCTACTGGAGGCCGGACCTTCCCAAGTCTGACGGATTGGGCTTCTGCCATCTTCTACGGCATCACTTCCCGACAGGGCCCGCCACCGGCAGGCCATACCGATAGGTCGTCGTGGGGAACAGGACTCCCCCAGCTCGGAGCCACGTTAGGGGAGACATGGCACAATGCCCCGCCGTGTGGAGATCTCTGCCTGTATGGAGCACTGTAGCCATGCTTGTCCCGGGATTCGGGGGCGACATGCTTCACTATAGCCATGCTCTAGCTCGTACTCTTGAAGGGGACCTAGACTCCATGGGCGTAGGTGGCCGCCCTCTCTGGGAGCCGGCCTGCTGGAGCCGGCTGCTCCCAGTACCGTCTTCTGGTGCTTGGCCATCCTCTGATGCCGGCCTCTGAGCCAGCCGGCCCCCGGAGGGCGGAGCTTCGAGCTGGGGTCTTTGCGGGATGACGCCGGCCCAAAGTTTTGATGTGCCAAGGGACTCGGGTGACGCTACCCGTGGCCCATTACTCCGACAGTAGTCCCCGAAGCCGGTGAGGCGTCGTGGTCGTGGGGCCGTGAAGACTCAACGGCTTCCCTCCTCACCGAGCTCTAGGAGAGTGCTTTGATCCGCCTTGCGGTGCGCCGGCATCTCGATCCGTCTCGCGGCGTGCCGGCTTCTGAGGCTGGCTTTGACAAGGCGGATCGTCGGCCAGTTTTGAACTTCAGGGCAGGAGAAAAGGTGGCGTGCCTGCTAAGCTTCCTCAGGCTGCCGCCCGCTGTAGGAACACCACATGGCACCCGCCAGCCCGGCTAGCCTGCCATCCCACGCCCCTGATGGGACGTGATAGTGGGCCGGGCCCACCACTACCGGGCCTCGGCGCGCGGGCGGATCCGTTGTGCCGAGGTGGGCGGTTGTGATTCCCACGATCATTCATGGCGTAGTAAGTTCGCGCGGCGAACGTTGGGATGTGGGGGCGTGGGCACAATTAATCCCACGTCCCACGCCCTGTCCCCTCGGCTTCATAGCCCAAGGGCTATAAGTAGGGGGAGGGAGGGGTGCGGAGTGGCATGCGCGCCTCCTCTCACTCCTTCTTCCTCCTCTCACACCCTCCGCGATAGTTGCTGTCGCTGCTCCTTGCTGGCCATAGTGCTGCCGCCGCCGCCGTTGTGCTCTCGTCCCTCCCGTAGCTCCGCCTGTAGCCATGGCCCGTGAGAAGGGCGGCGATTGGGACGGCTCAACAGTCATTGAGGACCACATCATCTTCCTCCGGGACAAGCGCCAGATGCCCAACGCGGCATTCGTCAAGGCGCAGGTGCCGTCGGAGACGGAGATCTCGCCGGCGCCGAGGGGGAACGAGCGGGTCGTCTTCTGCTCGCACTTCCTCCGTTGCTTCGGCCTTCCGGCGAGCGACTTCCTCCGCTCGTTCCTTGACTTCAACCATCTCCAACCTTACCACCTGACATCCAATACCGTGACCTTGCTCTCTGCCTTGGTCACAGTGTGCGAGGGCTATATCGGCATCCTCCCCACGATCGAGCTGTGGGGAGCGTTCTTTTACGGGAAGATCGGCACCTCCGCCAAGGACATTGCAGCTGAGTGTGGCGGCTACATCGTTGTGTGCTGGCCGGTGAAGCAGAACGCCTTCCCCGTCATCAAGCTGGCCCATTCGGTGAAGATGTGCCAGCAGTCCTACTTCTACGTCGAGAACATAGATCCGGCTGCCGACTTCCTCAACCTGCCGCCCTACGAGGCCGGCCCCCCCACCGGGCTCCGGCCCAACTGGGGGTACAAGCCTAAGCCGGTGTCAACGGACGCGGCGGCCGCCATCGGCCGACTCCGAGTACTCCAGGAGTCGGAGGGCCTTGTGGCCTCCGACCTCCTCATCGCCTTCGTTGAGCATCGAGTCGTTCCGCTCCAGAGCCGCCCTCATCCGATCTTCCGAATTGGCGGGCACCGGACCCGTGCCGGCTATGCACGAAAGAGATGCCGCCTGCCGAGGTCCCGCGGATGGTGAACTAGATCCCCGACCTCAAGATGTCAGAGGGGAACTGTAGGTATGGGAAGCGCCCGTCCTCCCGTGACGATCCGCCGCCTGCCGTAAGTCCCTCAATTTCTTCCTTTAGATCTATCTTTACGTCTTGCTTTTCTTGTGATTCGACTCCTCTCTTGAGCGCAGATTTACATGTCTGCGGCAGCAGCCGCCATCGTGGGGCCGGGTGGTGACTACCTGCCAGACAGGGCAGTGAGTGACGTCGACGACCCCAACTTGGGGGCGGCCGCCTTAGCGGACGATGCAACAGGCGGCGGCGGTGGCGGAGTGGCCGGCTTTGAGGAGGGCGGCGGCATGGAGACCTGTCCTGACGACAACGACGACGAAGACGAACCGCACCCCGCTTGGAGCACGGCCAACACCGGCGCTGGTCCCTCTGCTGGGCCGCCCGCTCGTGGTGGCAAGTGCAAGCGGAAGCAAGGCGCTGCCCTGTTTGGCAGCGCGCCGAAGAAACCCAAGAATCCAGCCGTGGCGACCAGGCGTCAAGAGGGCGCAGCCAAGGCGGCCAAGTACCAGAGGCAGCCGAAGGTGCCGGTTATGGTATCGGCGTAAGTATCTTTCTCTGGCCTTCACCTCTTTTGTCGATCCGGCCCAAAATAAAATTTTTGTCCTGTCTTCACATATCAGGGCCCCGCTCACCCTCGAGAAGTCGGGCGCTGCCTCGGTCATCAGGTCGGCGACAACCTCCTCCACCAGCCGGCGAATCGACCCGGCCGCCGACCTCCGGGAGGCGAGAGAGCGGAACGTGCGGGAGGCATGCGACGAAGAAGTCGATCTCCTGGCGAAGACGGAGTCGGACAAGGCCGCAGCCTCCGCGGCAAGGAGGCTGGCGCTGGCGGAGGCCAAAGCCGCGGAGAGGGAGCGGGTCGCTGAGGCCGCGCGTCGCCAGGAGCCACTGCTCGTGACGCCATTGAACAGCGTGCCACCTCCGCCGGAGTTTGAAGCGACGATCGGGGGAGCCGGCGATAAGCATCCGGTCATGGACAGGGAGGGTGGCGACGTGGCCATGCCTGATGTCTTCGTGCCGCTGCAGCCTCCAACTAGCGAACCGCGGGTCGAGCAGCCGTTCAAGCCGCCAGTGGCACCGGCCGAGAACATGGTGGTGACGGACCTAACTCCTCAGGTCCGCACACCACACGCAGCCGTCATGAGAAGGCGGCCTCAGTGCCGCGACCGCTGGAGACCGGAGCCACGAGCTCATCGGTCCCTGAGACCGAGGCATCCAGCGCCACGCCAACCGGCTGGGTGCGTGGGGACGGGACGGGCGCCCTGAACCAGGCGTCCCTCGACGTCCAGGCCAAGCTCCGGGCCGAAGCCGAAGCCCTCAGGCACTGCAACGAGGCGTTTCTGGATTTGCGAGCAGCCATCCGTGTAAGATTCCTACTTCTTCTTTACTTTGATCTTCTTTCATCCTTCGTGGGGGCGCGCCAGCGCACCCACTAGGTGTAGTCCCCAAGTTTCGGGCCGGCTGTTGAGCAGGCAGTCCGGAACTTCATCTTGTCGGAGTTAAATGTTAATCTTCTCTAATATTCCCCTCTGCACGACTACCACAACCTCCGCGCGGTCGCCTACAACTCGACGGTCCAGGAGCTGGAGACGCAGACCATCCATCTGTCGGAGAGCCGGAGTAAGCCCCAATTCCTTTCTTCTGCGGGGGCGCGCCAGCGCACCCGCAAGCTGTAGTCCCCGAGGTTCGGGCCGACTGCTGAGCAGTCGGGCCGAATCTCCCCGGTTAGCTGCATCCTTCTTTGTTATTTGCATGATGTTCTTCCTTCTCTTTCTTTCTTCAGAGGCAAACGCTGTCTTGCAGCAGTCGCTGGGTGAAGCCAACACCGCCTTGCGCGGCAAGGAGGCGGAGTGCAGCAAGCTGGCCGAGGAGCGAGACCGGTTGGTCGCTCAGCTTGCCGAGCAGGCGGAGGCCCTCAAGGCGGCCTAGCAGTAGGCGAAGACAAAGGAGGCAGATCTCCTCGCCGAGTTTGAGGTCGGGCGCTCTTCCTGGGCCGACAAGGAGATCCAGATGATGGCCTTCTTCAGCAGTATCAAAGACTTGGTCGATGGTCCGCTTTATTCTCTTGGTTTCTTGTTTCGAACTGTCGTCCCTTATCTAGGCCGCTCCTTTGCTTATAACTTTGGTTTTTTATTTCCTCTCGCCCAAGCAGACTTTTTCCCGGGCCACTCTGTTGCTGCAATCCAGATAATCGAGGCCCAACGTGAGGATCAAAGGGCAGAGGGCGTGCAGATCGCTGCTGACGCCCCCAGGACTCTCAGTGAGTAGATTCTTAGCATCCAGGCCCGCCTTCGGCCTGTCCATCAAATATTGCACCGCCTTCAGCGTATCGGCACCAAGGCGATTTTGGCCCTCTGGCCAGGCTTGCCGGCTCCACGCACCCCAAGTCGGACTGCCGATGGCTGGAGGTGGCGGCCGGTCACCTAGAAGCCTGGAAAGGTTCAACAGCCCGGGTAGGAGTGTGCCGGGCCTTGGAATTCGTCAAGGCGTGGTACCCTGGGCTAGATCTAGCCCAGCTAACCACATTCCGGCTAGAAGCGCAGGAGGAGCTGGCAGTGGTGGAAGTTGAGCTCATCAACAGGGCAGCGGAGATTGCCAACTTCACCGACACCAGTGTCTTCGTCCCGGAGGTGGTCGAGGAAGGCATCGAAGCGCCACAGGAGTGGCTCGGGTTGAACCCAGAGGGCAAAAAGGATTCAGCTGAAGTCATTGACTCTAGCAATGAAGGGAAGAAGGGGAGGAGGAGGAGGAGGAGGAGGAGGAGGAGAGCGACGTCGATCTGCCGGAGGTCGGGGCGGACGGTCAGCCCCAGCACGACCGGGCCTCAAGCAATGAGCCGCGCGCCAAAGCACCAACTGTTACTGGAGATGGCCAGGCGGGGATCGACCAGCCGCACGTTCCTCTGACGGGCGCCAGCAACTCCGTCATCCAGCCCTTCGCCGTCCCAACTGCTGCTGCCGACTCTTCTGCCCAGACGGAGCCGCATGCCGCGTCAGGCGGCACAGCCGACTCCAGCGTTCAGACAGAGCCGCCAGCCGCGTCACGCGGCACAGCCGACTCCAGCATTCAGCCGGAGCCTTCCGTCACGCCAACCGGGACCGCCCAGCCGGAGCCTTCTGCTTCACCAACCAGCACTGCCCAGTCGGAGCCTTCTGCTGCTCCTTAGGATTTTCTCTTTTCCCCTATTTGCTAGAGTCTTGGACAATCTTGGTTAAATTTCGCAATTCCACCCACAGGGTGTATGTTCGAACTTTGTTTGAATGCCGGCCGGCAGGCCTTTATCCATGTAAATATTCTATCATTGTTTATGCTTGTTATGCCAACTTCTAACTTTTCTTGCCTTTTGCTCCTTGGTTTTTTCCATTGCCGCCCTCCCTTGGCTATCCTCTTGCCAGCCAAGCAGCCGCTCTGCGGACTGCGGCTGGGTTGATTATTTAGCTGTTTGTGGGAGGGAGGGTACTTAGCCATTCGGAGTGTTGGTAATAAAAGCAGAAGCTGGCCGACCGGCTGCTCGACATCCGGACGACTATGTGCGATGCCGGCTTCCACTATATGCGTTTCTTCCTTAGTCGTTTTTAGTGCGGGGCACCGTTTTGCAACCCCTGCCCGCCATGCAGTCGCTCTGCGAGCTGTGGCTTCTGATAGAGGAAGTTTTTGGTGCCGACACATTACTTGTCCGGCTGCAGGAGGCGGCATATAGCAGAAGGCGGCGAGCCTCCGGGCCGACTGGTGGAACCCGGTGCCAGGAGGAAAAAATAAAACTACACATACTCATAGGCATAACATTTATCATATAGATAAAGGAGGGTAGTCCCCGAGCTCTTCTCGGGGGACCCAGAGTCTTTATACATAGTTCAAAAGGTAGTGTGATACATACTGCTTTCAACTATAAAACCTTCGGAGGAGGTTTGCGTTCCATGGCCTCTCCGTTTCTTTGCCTGAATCATCTCTCTTGCTCGCTCTGGGTTTCTGGGCATCGATCAGATAGTAGGAATCGTTGCCCAACACCTTGCTGATGATGAAAGGGCCTTCCCAAGGTGCCGAGAGCTTGTGATGTCCGGCTGTTCACTAGATCAGCCGGAGCACAAGGTCTCCCTCCAGGAAGGATCTTGGCTTCACCTTGCGGTTGTAGTATCGGCACAGACTCTGCTGGTAGATGGCTGACCGGCTGAGTGCCAACAGCCAGCCTTCCTCTAGCAAGTCGACGCCGTCTTCTCGTGCCTCCTTGGCATCCGCCTCGGTGTACATGGTAACTCTTGGGGAATCGAACTCGATGTCTGTTGGGATGATGGCTTCGGCACCGTAGACGAGGAAGAAAGGCGTGAAGCCGGTTGACTTGTTCGGAGTTTGTGCAAGCTCCAGAGGACGGCCGGCAGCTCATCGAGCCAGCAACCGGCCGAACGCTCCAGAGGCTCGACCAGTCGGGGGTTGAGGCTGGACATAATGAGGCTGTTTGCACGCTCAACTTGGCCATTTGACTGCGGGTGGGCAACGGACGCTAAGTCCAGACGGATGCCCTGCGTTATGTAGAAACAAGCCAAGGTTCCTTTGGCGAAGTTGGTGCCGTTGTCGGTGATGATGCTATGTGGTATGCCGTATCGCGTGGTGATGTCGGCGATGAAGGTCACGACAGTCGGCCCATTCAACTTCTTGATTGGTTTTTCCTCTATCCACTTGGTGAACTTGTCCACAGCGACAAGCAAATGAGTCATGCCACCACGGGCCGTCTTGAATGGTCCTACCATATCCAGCCCCCAAACAGCAAAGGGCCAGGCTATGGGAATGATCTTGAGTGTAGAAGCCGGCAGATGTGGCTTGGAGCGGAACCTCTGGCACCCTTGACACTTCTGAAGTAGTTCTTTGGCCTCTTCTAGAGCAGTCGGCCAAAAGAATCCGTGACGGAAAGCCTTGGCCACCAGTGATCTTGAAGCCGCATGGTGGCCGCACTCGCCTTGGTGGATATCCCTGAGTATATCTTGGCCTTGGTCCGGCTCCACGCAACGCTGATAAACCCCGGTGACACTTCGTTCCACTAGCTCTCTGTTGACTAGGGTGTAGGTTGCTGCTCGCCTTTGCACTTGTCGCGCCGAGATCTCATCAGTAGGCAGCTCTTTATTCACTAGGAACTTGAGGATTGACTGAGCCCAGGATGGCGCTGCCATTTCTTTGACTGCCACTACTGCAACTTGTATGAGGGCGGTTGGGCCGGGAGGCGGCGGGTTGGCATCTGCTTCCCCGGGCCGACTGCTGAAGTCCCTGGGCCAGGCTCTGGAGTCCCCGAGCCGGGTGCGGCTGCAGCAGTCCCTGGGCCGCCTGCCGAAATTCCTGTGCCGGCCTCTAGGACTGTCAAGTCGGATCCGACTGCTTCGGGAGGAGCCGACACAAAGATGGAATCTGATTCAGGAGACAGCTTGACAGACGGCTTGAGAAGGTGGCGTAGGGCGGCGCCGGCTGTTATGGCTTGTCGGGTGGAGCCAATCCGTGCCAAGGCATCTGCTTGTTCGTTGTCGTTTCTTGGCACGTGAAGGAACTCGCAACCGCCAAAGTATCCACTGAGTTGCTGCACGAGGAAGCGGTAGCTTGCCATGTTTGCATCCTTGGCGTCTCAGTCGCCTGACAACTGTTGGACCACCAAGTCGGAGTCACCATAGCACAGGATCTGGTGGATGCCGAGTTCCTTGGCAAGCCGGAGCCCGTGTATGAGCGCTTCGTACTCAGCTATGTTGTTGGAGGCGGCGAAGTGGACTTGCAACACGTATTTGAGCTTGTCGCCCTTGGGAGAGGTGAGGACGACATCGGCTCCCAGACCAGTGCGCATTTTTGAACCATCAAAATGCATCCGCCAATGGGTGGAGTCTGGTGCAGGCGGCAAATACTGGGTCTCGGCCCAGTCGACGAGGAAGTCGGCCAACACTTGTGACTTGATGGCGGTGCGAGGCTGGTAGTAGATGGTGTAAGGGGTCAGATCAATAGCCCACTTGGCCACTCAGCCAGAGGCGTCTCGGCTTCCAATGATCTCGGCCAGCGGAGCCGTGCAGACGACGGTTATTGGGTGCTCTTGAAAGTAAGGCTTTACCTTCTTAGCGGCAAAGTGCACGCCGTAGCACATCTTCTGGTAATGTGGGTAGTTTTGCTTGGAGGCGGACAGTACTTTGCTCAAGTAATACACCGGTATCTGGACCGACAATGCTCTATCCTTCTCCTTGCGCTCTACCACCATGACTACGCTGACAACCCGACTGGTGGATGTGATGTAGAGGAGCATGGGTTCCTTCTCAGTCGGAGCCGCTAGGATAGGCGGGGTTGCCAACATCTTCTTGAGTTGGAGAAATGCTTTGTCCGCCTTGTCGTTCCACTCGAAAAAAGTGGTCTTCTTCATAAGTTGGTACAGGGGAAGAGCCTTCTCGCCCAGCCAGCTGATGAAACGGCTAACTGATGCCAAGCATCCGGTGAATTTCTGCACGTCCAGCAGTCGGGTGGGCACTTCCATCCTCTCAATTGCCTTGATCTTGACAAGGTTGCACTCTATGCCGCGCTCTGAGACCAGGAAGCCGAGAAGCTGGCTGGCTGGTACTCCAAAGACGCATTTCTCCGGGTTTAGCTTGATCTAGAATCGGCCAGGTTCTCAAAGGTTTTCTTGAGGTCTTCTAGCAGCGTGCCGCGCTTCTCCGTCTTCACCACCACATCATCCACATAGACATGGGCATTTCTGCCGAGCTGCTTGAGGAGACACATTTGCATGCAATGCTAAAAGGTGGTGCCGGCATTTCGCAAGCCGAACGTCATGGTCAGGTAGCAGAAGGCTCCAAATGGCGTGATGAAGGCGGTCTTCAGCCTGTCGGCCGGATTCAGCTTTATCTGGTGGTAGCCTGAATATGCATCCAAAAAACTCAACAGCTCGCATCCGGCTGTGGAGTCTATCACTTGGTCAATCCTTGGTAAGGCAAAGGGATCTTTGGGGCAGGCCTTGCTGAGGCTGGTATAGTCAATACACATGCGCCACTACTTGTTCTTCTTTAACACTAGGACTGGGTTGGCGAGCCATTCTGGAAAGAATACTTCCATGACGAATCCGGCTGCCAGAAGTCGGGCTATCTCTTCTCCAACAACTCTTCTCTTCTCTTCTGATAGGCGGTGCAAGGGCTGCCTGACCGGCTTGACGTCAGGTCGGACATGTAGTTTGTGCTCGGCGAAATCCGTCGGAACACCCGGCATGTCTTTGGGAGACCATGCAAAGATGTCCTGATTCTCACGGAGGAAATCGATGAGCTCGCTTTCCTATTTGCTGTCTAGGTTCGCACCTACGACAGCGTGCCTCTCCAGGTGCTCTGGGTCTAAGGGTATCTTCTTTGTTTCGTTTGCCGGCTTGAATGAGCCCTTCACGTCCGTCTCCTTGGGGGTGGGTGACATTTCCGGCTTTTTGCCTGCCATCGCCACTACCCGGTCTAGGAGCCGCTTCTCGGCTGCAATCACGAGGGACTCGGCCAGCCGGCTACTGTCCATGGCGCAGGCGGCCGACTTATTGCAGTCTCTGACTACAGTTAGGATTCCCTTGGTACTCGGCATCTTCATCTTGAGGTACGCATAGTGGGGGACCGCCATGAACTTGGCCAGGGCAGGTCGGCCAAGCAGTGCATGGTAAGGGCTCTCTAGGTCCATCACCTCAAACCAAACTTGCTCTTGGCGGAAATAATTCTTGTCTCCAAAGAGGACATCAATCTGGGTCTTGCCGATTGGTGAGCAGGAAAGGCCAGGGACTATGCCATGGAATACAGTCCGACTGGGGAGGAGTGCTTCTGCTTGATTCCCAGCTTCTCCATTGTGTCACGGTACAGGATATTTATGCTGCTGCTGCCATCTATCAAGACCCCGGAGAAACGAGCTGCCCGCCTCTCTGTTACGAGGGTTGCATCCAGGACTAAGGCGTAGGAACCGGGGGAAGGCATTACTTCCGGATGGTCGGCCTTGCTCCAACTGATGGGCTTCTCGGACCAGTGCATGAACTCTGGGGTGCTTGAGGCCACTGCATGCACCTCTTGTTGTTGTTGCCGTCTGTTGCACCTATCACCGGCCATACTGGTGAACACTACATAGGCTTCGTGCTCTGCAGGATACTCATCTTGAATGGCGCCGACTGGACAGGCCACCGGCTCCTGGGGCGGAGGAGGCGGCGGGCCGACAGGTGGAGGAGGTAGGAGGCCATCTCCTTTAGCAATCCTGGTGATCCAGTGACACTTCCGAGTGGTGTGGTTGGACGGCTTCGCGCCACTGTGAAACTTGCAGGGAGCATCAAGGGTCTGCTCGTACGAGAAGGCGGGCAGCCAGTTGGCTTGCCGCCCTTCTGACGCTTGGGCGCTGGCTGCCCCTCCGGCTGCTGATCCTCGACTGTCGCCACTTGCCGGTTGTTGGAAGCCGGCTGTGTGGCCTTCGACTTGTTGTCGCTTGGGGGCTGTCTCTGTTTGGTCTCGCCAGCCGGAGTCCGAGGAGCCGGAGGCACTACCTTGCCGGATGCATCGACTAAGATCTCCGCCGTCATGGAGGAGTTGGCCGTGGCGTGCTTGTCGGCGATGATTAACAGCTCATCGAGAGTTGCAGGCTCGTCGTAGAGGAGCCAGTGCTTGAGGAGGGTGCCTTCTCGGCCCCTGGTGGTGAAGTACTCGATGGCCTGCACCTCATGCACGCCCTCGCAGGAGTTGCGCAGTTCGGCCCAGCGCGTGAGATAGTCGCGAGTCGATTCACTGGGCCCTGGGACGCACAAGGAGAGATGCCAGGGCATGGGAGGCCTCTTGTACGTGCTAGTGAAGTTGCGTATGAAGGCCTCGGTGAAATCCACCCAGCTGTTGATGTTGCGGGGCTTCAGGCTGTTGAGCCACGTCCGGGCTGTCCCCTGAAGCATGAGAGGGACGTATTTCACAGCAACACGCTTGTTGCCATTTGCTATGCTGACGGTCGTGGAGTAGTCGACGAGCCAGTCCTCCGGCTTCATGGAGCCGGTGTATTTGGGCGTATCTCGTGGGAGAGTGAACCCTTTGGGGAAGGGCTCATCTCGGATTCTGGGGCCGAAACAGGGCAGGCCCAGCACGTCTTCTTCTTCTAGCGCCAGGGATCGGTTGAGGCGATCGATCCGATGGCGGCCGTCATTCTCTCTAATTCCCTCTTGGCGGCCAAGGCGGTCGCCGAGTGTCGGGTGCATGACGGGAGGCGGAGTGGGGTGCCTTGCTTGACGAGGCAGAGGAGGCGGCAAATCACCTCGCCACTCCACCGCATGAGGGCGACCGTGCTCGTCTCGCTTAATGGAGAGGCGCGTCCGGCTGCGGCTGGCAGCCATCTCGTTGCCTTTTCCTCCGCGGGCGCCTCCAGCCGGCGTCCAGGATGTCTCCCCATGATCTTGGCGAGGGGGCAGCTCGTTGTTTCGTTGGGCTGGAACTTCAGCGCGGCAGCCGGCTTCATGCTGCACGGCGGCCGCGAATAGGAGTTGCTGGACCCGCTCCGTCATGTGGCGGCGCTCGTCGCCG
Organism: Triticum aestivum; assembly: GCF_018294505.1. Classification (NCBI taxonomy): domain Eukaryota; kingdom Viridiplantae; phylum Streptophyta; class Magnoliopsida; order Poales; family Poaceae; genus Triticum; species Triticum aestivum. The sequence continues at coordinate 492,215,926 of NC_057804.1, forward strand.
TCGTACTTGTCCAGCTCATCTGTCACTGCCAGGTTGGCCCGGATGTTCTCTGCAGGCATGGCGTAGACGGGGCGCTCCGCCCCGAACATACAGGCGATGGTCGCGCCACGCTGCCGAACTGTGCCGAGGCGGCTAGGCCTCTCAGGAGCCGGCGTGCCACCAATGGCCCGATCCATCTCGCGCCGGTAGGCGTCCGAGAGACGGCGCATGCTGGCCAGGCGGCCAGCGCTTTCGAGAAGCTGGACGCGGCGTGCCTCCAGCACCTCAACATCCGTGCCCTTAGGGATGGGCGCCGTTAGGTCGCGCAGAGTCATGTCGAGGGGGTCTTGAGCATGCTCGTCCGAGTGCTCTCCGCTGCTGATGATGAGCACCTCCGTGATGGTGCTCCCGCTGCTGTGCTCGCGAGGAGGCGGCTCATCATAGACCACCACGTTGGTGGGGAACGCATCAAGTGACGTCGTGTCAGAGTCGACGATCATGGGATCGGTGGAGCCAACGGACTCCAGGTCCACATCAGGCTCGCTGGTGACATGGAGCTGGTTGAGGAGGCTGACGAGGCGGCTCTCGGGGCAGCTAGTGCGTGCGTCGGAGGCCGGCTCGTCGGAGAGGTCGATCTCGCCGACGAGGTCGGCGAGACAGCTCGCCGCGTAGGCGATCTTCGCGCCGTGCAGCGTGTCAAGGCTGACGCTGTCAGGCCTGCCGGGCTGGCTTTGCTTGCCAGGAAGGAAGAGGGTTCCCGTCCAGAACAGATCTCCGGGAGACGTTGCACCTAGACCCACGGTGGGCGCCAAATGTCAGGGGTTAGGTGCGACATATGCCAAAGGATGGCTTATTATGGTGCGAGCGAGTAGAACGTCGCCGGTGCCTGGAAGCGGGATGAGGCGTAGACACGTACGCCGGCGAACATTACCCAGGTTGGGGGCTCTCCGTGGAGATAATACCCCTACTCCTGCTCTGCGGGGTCTCCGCATGATCACTAAGGCACTAGTGATACAAAGTGCTCCTTGAGCTGTGTCTAGAGGTAGGAGAAGGCAACGCTAGCTCTTCCCTGCCCTAGGTAACTAGCTTGTTCTCTCAGAGTTGGAACCCTTTGCATGGGTGCCCTAGGAGGTTTATATAGGCCTACCCCCTAGGGGTACAATGGTAATCCGTCCGGGTGCTGGGCTCGGCTGTCAGTGTCTCCAGCCTCCGGCTTCTCCACCGACTTACGGGGCCCGCCGTCTGGTGGGTCCCGCCGACTGGCTGGTGGTTGCTCACTATAGCCATGCCGTCGGTGACGAGGGCTTGGTCATGTTCAGCGTGGCTACAGTCCCGCCGCCTTGTGGGAGTTCACTGTAGCCACACCTGGTCTCATCAGCTTAATGGCATGCTTGCCTCGGGGCAAGCGATGGCCGCCTGCTGGAGGTCGGCCCTTCCCGAGTTCGACGGATTGGGCTTCCGCCATCTTCTACGGTGTCACTGCCCGACAAGGCATGCCGCCGGCAGGCCATACTAATAGGTCATCGTGGGGAACAGGACTCCGCCTGCTCGGAGCGACGTCAGGGGAGACATGGCACAACGCCCCGCCGTGCGGAGATCTCCGCCTATACGGAGCACTGTAGCCATGCTTGTCCCGGGATTTGGGGGCGACGTGCTTCACTGTAGCCATGCTGTAGCTCGTACTCTTGAAGGGGGCCCAGACTCTGTGGGCATCGGGTGGCCGCCCTCTCTGGAGTCGCCTGCTGGAGTCGGCTGCTCCTAGTACCATCTTCTGGTACTTGGTCGTCCTCCGGTGGCCGGCCTCTGAGCCAGCCGGTCCCCAGAGGGCGGAGCTTCTAGCTGGGGTCTTTGCGGGATGACGCCGGCCCAAAGTTTTGATGTGCCAAGGGACTCGGGTGAGGCTAGCCATGGCCCATTACTCTGACAGGCTCGGCAAGCACCCTCAATGCAGACGGATTGCTTGATAACCTCAAGTTGCGGACATGCATTTACCATCCGCTTTATAAGGCCAAAGTAGCTGTCGGGAAGTGGCTCACCAGGCCACATCCGAACTATCAAGCCCTTCATGGCCAGTTCGGCCGCCTTATGGAGTTCGACCAATTGCTTCAGTTGGTCACTCAATGGCATCGGGTGATTGGCTCGGGCATACTGGGACCAAAACAACTTCTCCGTTGAGCTCCCTCCTTCGGCGCGGTAGAACTATGTGGCATCTGATATGCTGCGTGGCAGATCTGCAAATGCCCCTGGAGAGCTCTGAATTCGGTTAAGTAAAAGAAAGGTCTCCTCCACATGCTTGCTCTGCATAATGAATGCCTTACCCACTGCTTTCTTCTTGGCCGCCTGGATTTCCTGGAGGGCCTTTTGGGCTTCGGCCTTGGCATCTTTCGCGCTCTCGAGGGCTTTGGCAAGCTCGAACGCTTGCGTCTTGAAGTCATGCTCCAAGGATTCGAACTTCTTGCCAAACTCCTGGAGCTCTTGCTGTACCTCCCCCACCCGAGCATCTTGCTTTTCGCGCTCAGTGCACTCTGTGGCCGCCTTGGCTTCGGCCTCGGACAACACTTTCTTCAAGGCCACCACTTCGGTTGTAGCCCCTATTAAAAATCATGATGCTTTTTTGTTAGCATCATCAATTTTTCTCCTCTACATGACACACGGACGGGTTACCACTTACCTTTGTTCTCCTCGAGCTGCCTCCTCACGAGGCCGAGCTCTTCTTCGGCTTGCCCCAGGTCCTTCCTGAGTCCGGCGACCTCAGCTGTGCGCGCAGCGGCGGTCGGCAACAACGCCTTCTTATTAACATAGACATGTACTGTCAGACTCCTGCGGATTAAAAATTGACCCTCCGTTTGGCTTTTCTTTCTGAACACCAAACATGGTATCAGGGGATACTGTCTATCCGGTGATATTTTATCACACTTTTCATTACTTAACTCAAAGCCTGTTAGGAGGCTGGTGCAGGCTTCGGTCAATCCGCTTTTGGCGGACCGGACCTTCTCAATCACCGTACTCATAAGAGTACGGTGCTCTTCATCAATGGAAGCATCGCAAAGCACTTCCAGCAAATTATCTGCTGCCTCTGGCTGGGCGGAGGTCATCGGCACGGCCGGCTCGCCCTCCTTAGCAAGGGGCTGCCCACTTGAATCCGGAACCTGTGGAGGCTCTGGTACAGTAACCGGCGGGGAGCCAGACTTGTTGTGGCTCCCGTCCGCATGATCCATGGGGATCTTACCCCCCATGTGCCCGGTGTCTGGGATTTTGCCTTGGGGCGTCTCCTGAACCGTCGCCCCCTGCTCTGGTATCCATTGGGACAACACCTCGGTGTCGTCTGCAGGTCGTGGGGAGGTGGCCGTTGGGAGTGAATCCATCTCTGACTCACTCAAGGACCCATCCAAAGAGTATACCCCGAGATTAGACCCGGCCGGACTGCATACACGTGTTCGGCATTATTACAAACTATGAAGTTAAAGTCACACGAAAGGTATTACAGAGTGCGGATACTTATGACCTCACCCGGGGCTTGCCCCTGGGCAACCATTCCTCCTCGCTTTAGGTGGCCGTGGTGGAGTGATCCGGAAGGGATGCCTTTCCCTTCTTCGACGTCCTAGCCTCCCCCTGTTGGGTGGCTTTCCTTTTCTTCTCCCCCCAGTGCGGGGAGGGGGCATTTCTTCATGTTTCCCCCCGTCTCCATGGGAGGAAACTACCTCGGCGTCCTTGGACGACGAGTCTATCACGGCCCTACGCTGGAGACCTTTCCTGGTCTTCGCGGCCGCTTTCTTGGACCTTTCGGCCTCCCCGGATGGGGCGGCCTTCCTCTTCTTCTCCTCGCCTTCGTGGGAGGAGTGCGCCTCATCATCTTCGGGCGAGGCGTCCGGTGCAACCTCGCGCCGGAGACCCTTCTTGGTCCCCGTGGCCTTCTTTTCGGCCTTCTTCTCCAGCACCTTGTAAGGCGCCGAAGCCAGCATCTCCGTCAGGAGTGCGGTCGCTGGATCTTCAGGTAGCGGAGCCGGACAATCGATCCGCTCCGCCGTCTCCATGTAATCCTGTTTGGTCAGTATGATGACTTAATGTCCTCCCATGAACATGTTGGGAAAGATACATTTTGTGATACTCAGAGGACTTACCGGATTGGCAATGCGCTTTGCGCTGAGTCCGTGGTCCTCGGAAGTGGGAGGGGGAACTTCGCCGGTCTTGAACAACACCTTCTAGACGTCCTTATGCGTCGTGTCGAAGAGCTCATGTAGCATCTGGTGTTCGGCCGGATCGAACTCCCACATATTGAATGCCCGTCTTTGACACGGGAGGATTCGGCGAACGAGCATGACCTTGACCATGTTGACAAGCTTGATCTTCTTGTCCCTCATACTTTTGACGTAGGTCTCGATTCCGGTCAGCTCCACAGGTTTGCCCGAGCCCAGGCCCTTCTTTTCCCAAGAGGTGAGCCGCATGGGGATTCCGGATCAGAATTTGGGGTCCGCCACCCAATTGGCGTTGCGAGGCTTGGTGATTTAGAACCACCCTGATTGCCACCCTTTCACGGTCTCCACAAAGGAGCCGTCAAGCCATGTAACGTTGGGCATTCTGCCCACCATGGCGCCTCTGCACTTCGCCTGCTGGCCGCTAACGATCTTTGGCTTGACACAGAAGATTTTTAGCCACAGGCCGAAGTGGGGCCTGATGCGGAGGAAGGCCTCGCACACGATGATAAACTACGAGACGTTGAGGACTAAATTTGGGGCTAGATCATGGAAATCTAGCCCATAGTAATACATGAGCCCGCGGACAAATGGGTGGAGTGGAAATCCTAGTCCGCGGATGAAATGAGGGAGGTATACTACTCTCTCCCGAGACTTTGGGGTGGGGGCGATTTGTCTCTCCACCGAAAGCCTGTGCGCAATGTTTTAGGCCATGTATCCGGCAGCCCGAAGCTTGGTGATATCCTCCTCTGTGACGGAGGAGGCCATCCACTTGCCTCCCGCTCCGGACATGCTGCGGATGGTCCTATGGAGAAGTTGAGAACTTGGGCGCTGGGGCTCGAGAGTGCAAGAACGGATGAGCAAAGGAGGAAGAAGGCGTGGGTGAAAGCGGGAGATCCTTATCCCTTTATAAAGGTGGTGAAAAAAAATGTGCGCCTCCCCACTTGCCCGTCAAAACTACTCATTTTCCAAGTGCCACGATTGATGGCACAGTTGGGTTACCCATACCCGTATTGATGAAGATCCCGAGATAAGAGGGACACGATCTCTGCTTCGACAAGACGTGCCAAGGAAACCACCTCGCAGTGTGTGTGGTAGCTGGTTAGAAAAAACGGTTCGAATAAAGGCCGGGCCGTGGCATGATGTCACGCTACGAAGAGTTGTCAGCAGATTGGATTCGTGGGTTATTATTCTCTTTATGGTGGTATGTGAAATTTTTCTTGCAGAGCCGGACACGACTTAAGTGTTCTAAATTTACCTTGAAGTATTCGGAGATGGAACCCGCCTTGCAATGCCGAAGACAATCTGCGCGCCGAACTCATCGTCATTGAAGCCTGGTTCAGGGGCTACTGAGGGAGTCCTGGATAAGGGGGTATCCGGACAGCCGGACTATAACTTTGGTCGGACTGTTGGACTATGAAGATACAATATTGAAGACTTCGTCCCGTGTCTGGATGGGACTCTCCTTTGCGTGGAAGGCAAGCTTGGCGATTCAGATGATAGATCTCCTTCTCTGTAACCGACTCTGTGTAACCCTAGCCCCCTCCGGTGTCTATATAAACCGGAGGATTTTGTCCGTAGGACAGGAACAATCATAATCATAGGCTAGCTTCTAGGGTTTAGCCTCTACGATCTCGTGGTAGATCAACTCTTCTAATACGCATATCATCAAGATCAATCAAGCAGGAAGTAGGGTATTACCTCCATCGAGAGGGCCCGAACCTGGGTAAACATCGTGTCCCCAGTCTCCTGTTACCATTAGCCTTAGACGCATAGTTCGGGACCCCCGACCCAAGATCCGCCGGTTTTGACACCGACACCCGACACCGTGCCGGCGAAGTACGACATGCGGCGCGTGTCGTGGTCGTCCTGGAGCCATGTTTCCCACAGACAGAAGTCGGGGGCGTACCTGTCGTCGTAGAACAAGTCGTCGGGGAGGAGGCGACGGCGGCGCTCGATCTCATCGCGGCGCGCACGGCCGCCCACGGGCACCAGTGGGATCGGGACCCGATCGGTGCTGAGGTGTCATCCGTTGAGGAGGTGGACGTCGCTCCACGGGACCGGCGTCCTCGTCTCCCAGTACCTTCGGCACACGTCTGCGCAGAGGTACTGCCGGGCGTGCTCGCCGGCGGGCCTAGGGGCAATGGTGAAGGGGACCGGCGCAAAGGCTCGACGGGAGGAGCGCGGCGGTGAAGCGGGCTCCTCCTTCTTCACGGAGCCGCGGCGGCGGCCCGAGGAGGAGCCGGCCTCACGGTCGCGCTTCCCCTTGCGGCCGTAGTTCCAAAGCCCCATGGCCGCGGCCGGCCGGCGAGTTCGAGGACAGGGAGCGGCTAGGGTTTGGTCGTGTCGGCTTTCGAGGGGGCAGAGAGGGGCCGGAGTGGGGAAGTGGAGATGAGGACGACGACCGGTCCACAGGTCGCATTTAAGAAGGACGGCGGCCGTTCGATGGCCGGATGACAGGTGGGGCCTCCCGCCCGTGCGCATTTATGTTGGCAGATGGGAGGTAGGTGGCCGCCTGCCACGCGGCCCGACGCGGACGAGCGAGCGTCCGCTTGCCGTCCGCCGCGACCCAAACCAGGTCCAAGTTTGCGCTCGAAATGGGTCGGCCCGGACACAAAACAGACAAGATGGGTCCGGGCCGTCGTGCGCTGGGCCGCCTGGTTTTGTCCCTTTTACCCCAAACGAACGGGGCCGGACAATATGGGGTCGCACGGTGGAGTTTGCTTGAGGCGTTATCTGGCTCAGCATATGCATATGTCAATTTAGAGTATCAACACCGGGCGTTCAACTCGCCTCAAACGCTTGGAACGATGTCTCGGTCATTACCAGTCACAAAAATTCGATTCATACCTGCACCTTAAACGAGCCTCAAACGGCCGGGCCGACGGGCACCCTTCGCATCCAGCCCAAATATGGGGCGAATATGGGACTCCGGGCGCATCCGCCACATCAGACCTGGCGCACACCGGCTCCCTCGACCTCACATATATTCATCTCCATCCGTTTGTCGGACCAAACCCCACCCAGTTCACTTCACTCCCCTCCGCCACCTAAGGCCCCGTCCGCTGACCTCTGGCTTTCTTCGGCATGGCACACAGCGGATCTGACTCCGACCAGTTCAGATTCGTCGACTGGGGTGTCATCTCATGCGGGTTGGAGGAGGCAATGGTCATCCGCATAGCACTCCGCCGATCCCGTAAGGACAACGCACGGCCGACGGTAGGATCTGTGCGAGGTGACTCCATAGCGTCGGCGCATCGGGCACTCGGATCCTGCATGGATGGATCATCATGGTCCCGTGAGCCTTCAAAATTCCCCTTCCCCATCACCGCTCCGGCGGAGTATTAGTCCCACCAGGACCGGTGTGCCCGCCGCAAGAAGGAGAGGATAAGGGTGGGGGAGGCTGCTGATGCGTCCGCGCGGGTGGCCAAAGAGGAGGAAGCCATCCGTGCCCGCATTGTAAAGAAGCGGCATTGAAGGAACACCTGCGCCCTCGCCCAAGAGCAGAATCGGGCAGTCCATGTCATGGCCGGACTGCTACCCAAGGAGGAGAAAGAGGACAATCATGGGTCGGACAGCTTCGGCGAAGAGCAGATCCGACTCAATCCTTACAACTTCTTCAACTGGTACTTTTGCGAGAGGGATGACAAGGGCGCGTGGAAGGACAAGGGCATCCGTGAGTGATCTTCTCTACCATAGCTAAACATGTCAAATTTTGATGGTCTGATAGCTAAACATGCAGACATATTATATATGCATGCTTTGCCGTGCCGTTGTACTTTGTGGGACCTATTTTTCCCTTTTATTGTTGGTCAGCAGTTGGTCTTTTTTTCTCCGTCTTTCTGAGCTAAACGCATTCCTTGTGATTGCTACCTTTGGCCTTTTTTCCTGTGAAATTGAGAGGGAGGGGTGTGCTTGAGATGTGGCTCTTATACCGGGTAAAAGTTTGGTGACACATATTCCCGTTGGGTTGTGCACAAACGAAATCACACATCTCAAGGACGTCATGCCACACACGTAGATGTTAAATAGGTTTAAAAAGGGAAAAGGAAAAAGGAAACACAGGCTGGCAAAGTAGGTCCATTTTGCCTTTCCAACCACGGAGCAGGGAGAGTACTGTATTCCTGGGGAGGTTAGTAATTCAGAGACTCGTGTCACTATTTACATCTATCAAAAACCGTCGTTCCTGAGATTTAGCCACCGCTTAGGGAATTAATAAACAAAAAATTATTTCTAGTTCCATCATCGATACTGAGATAATGTTAGTAGATATGGATGTTTCAACCTGAGTGTAACCTCAACCCCTCTCTCACTCTCTTAATGCATGTGATGTTAGATGAGAATTAATGGTCTTAATTAATTCGTATGTTTCTTATGAACATGCGCATCCTGTAAACAATGTGCTACCACCTCTTATCGATAAATACCACGTGGCTCTCCCTGTTGGAGTGTAGCGCTTCAACCATTTTAACATGGTATACAGAGCCAACCTCTTCCTTATCATCTAGCTACAGAAAAATTATACAGAAACCCCACGCCATGGCCTCCAACTCGGCTGCTGTTGTCCTCATCCTCGACTCGCCTCCGACCGAGAAATTGACAAGGGAGAACTACCTTCTTTGGAAGGCTCAAGTGATGTCGGGCCTGCGTGGTGCGCAGGTCACGGGTCTCCTTGATAGCTCAGACGCCGCGCCACCACAGATGGTGGAAACACAACAGGCGGACAAAACAATGGCCATGACACCAAATCTCATGTATGCTACGTGGATATCGAAGGATCGGCAAGTTATGAGCTATGTGTTGAATTCTCTCTAGAGAAATTCCCGCACAAGTTGTGGGGAAGGAAAGCACGTTTGATCTGTGGGATGCGATCACGATGTTGTTCGCCTCACAGTCTCTTTCTCAGGTTACAAACCTAAGGATCACCATTGCAAACACCAAGAAGGGTGCCATGTCAAGCCCCGCCTACATCGCCAAGATGAAGAGCCCAGGTGATGAACTTGCTATTGCTGGTCGGCCGGTCTCTGATCCGGAGATGGTCGGTTATATCGTCGTCGGTCTTGTCCGTGACTATGATCCAATAGTTGCAGCAATCAGTGCCATCAAGTCTTGTATATCTCTTGATGATCTCTTCTCAGAAATCCTTGCGATTGACCAAAGAATTGAGATGCTAGCTGATGGCACAAGTGGAAGCTTCAACACTTTCGCTAACGCAGCCTACAGAAAGCGCGAACAAAGTCGCGGAAAAAGTAATCGCGAACATGGATTCAGAGGGCATGGCAGGGGCAGTCACTCCTCCCCTTCTGATAGAAGCGGCGCTATGGCGGTGGCTCCCGAGGCCGCTCACTTGGACCACAACAGCTGATGGGTAATGTTGCATGAAAATAAAATAAAAAACTGTATGGAACACCCAAGATCTAATCTAGGATATGCATAGCAAAGAGAGAGGAGTGTATCTATGTACCCTTGCAGACCGAAAGCGTTAGCGTATGTAACTCGGTTGATGTAGTCGTACTTTTCAAGATCCAATCTGATCTAGTGTCAAACGGACGACACCTCCGACTTTAGCACACGTTCAACTAGATGGCGTCCTCTTCTCCTTGATCCAGCAAGCGATGAAGAGGAGGTAGATGAGATAGGTACAATCCCAATGGCTAGGTGGTGGTGGTGGTGGCAGCGGAATTCTGGAAGGGCTTCGCCAAGCGCGTACCGGAGAAACGTGGGAGGAGTCGGGAGAGGCAATGGACAAGGGTCAAGGGGTGGCTGCCCCCTTGCACCCCCCCTCTATATATAGGCTAGGGGGTAGGGGAGGGTGTCCAAAACCCTCCTGGTGATGGGCACAAGGGAGAAATCCCTTTAAACTTGGAGATAACAACTTATCTCTAGATTCAACCCTTTAAATTTAGAGATAAGAGATTATCTATAAATTTAAACAACATGTGCCTTGGAGAATGGTGCGGCCAGCCCATGTGGGCTATAGCCCCACCCCTCGGTCCTTGTGGGCCCTTACCGGGTCGTTGGGCCCCACGATGGAGCCCTCGGAACCTTCTAGAACCTTCTTGATACTCTACCAAAAATTCGAACCTTATCGGAACCCTGAATATGACTTGCCATATATAAATCTTTACCTCCGGACCATTTCGGAGCTCCTCGTGATGTCCGGGATCCCATGTGGGACTCCAAACTACATTTAGACTTTCCACTATTAATATATGAACATTACCCTAGCGCTACTGAACGTTAAGCGTGCGACCCTACAGATTCCGGAATTAGGTAGACATGACCGAGACACCTCTCCGGTTAATAACCAATAGCGGGACCTGGATGCCCATATTGATTCCTACATATTCCACGAAGATATTTATCGATTGAACCACAATGTCGAGGATTTAGTTAATCTTGTATACAGTTCCCTTTGCCAGCGATATGTTACTTGCCCGAGATTCGATCGTTGCTATCTCCATACCTAGTTCAATCTCGTTACCGACAAGTCTCTTTACTCATTCTGTAATAAAAGATCCTGTGACTAAACTCATTAGTCACATGCTTGCAAGCTTCTTGTGAAGTTGTATTACCGAGAGGACCCAGAGATATCTCTTCGTCACACAGAGTGACAAATCCTAGTCTCGATTCATGCAACCCAACAAATACTTCCAGAGATAATTGAAGAGTATCTTTATGATCACCCAATTACGAAGTGATGTTTGATAGCACACAAAGTATTCCTCCGGTATCCGGGAGTGGCATGATCTCATGGTGTAAGGAACAGATACTTGACATGAAGAAAGTTGTAGCAAATAAACTAAGTGATACGTGATACGTCCATTTTGCATCATGCTTTTATATCAATATTTATTGCATTATGGACTGTTATTTCACTTTATGGTACAATACTTATACCTTTTCTCTCTTATTTTACAAGATTTACATGAAGAGGGAGAATGTCGGCAGCTGGAATTGGACCGGAAAGGAGCAAATTTCATAGACCTATTCTGCACAACTCCAAAAGTCCTGAATATTTATGAGAATTATTTTGAAATAAATAAAAAATGCCGGGCGAAGAAAATACCAGAGGGGACCCACCAGGTAGCCACAAGCCTGGGGGGCGCGCCCTACCCCCTGGGCGTGCCCTAAGAATTGTGGGCCCCCTTTCAGGCCTCCCGTGCCTCTCTTCTGCTATATGGTGTGTTTTGACCTGGAAAAAAATCATAGAAGATCTTTCGGGACAAAGCGCCACCGTCTCAAGGTGGAACTTGGGCAGGACCAATCTAGGGCTTTGGCGGAGCTATTTCGCCAGGGAAACTTCCCTCCCAGAGGGGGAAACCGAAGCAATCATCATCACCAACGATCCTCTCATCGAGAGGGGGTCAATCTCCATCAACATCTTCACCAGCACCATCTCCTCTACAAACCCTAGTCCATCTCTTGTATCTGATCTTTGTCTCAAAACCTCAGATTGGTACCTATTGGTACCTAGTAGTGTTGATTACTCCTTGTAGTTGATGCTAGTTGGTTTATTCGGTGGAAGACCATACGTTCAGATCCTTTATGCTATTAAATACTCCTCTGATTTTGAACATCAATATGCTTTGTGAGCAGTTACGTTTGTTCTTGTGGACATGGGAGAAGTCTTGTTATAAGTAATCATGTGAATTTGGTATTCGTTCGATATTTTGATGAGATGTATGTTGTCTTTCCTATAGTGGTGTTATGTGAACGTCGACTACATGACACTTCACCATTGTTTGGGCCTAGGGGAAGGCATTGGGAAGTAATAAGTAGATGATGGGTTGCTAGAGTGACAGAAGTTTAAACCCTAGTTTATGCGTTGCTTCGTAATGGGTTGATTTGGATCTACATGTTTCATGCTTTATCTTAATTCTTCTTTCGTAGTTGCGGATGTTTGCGAGAGGAGTTAATCATAAGCGGGAGGCTTGTCCAAGTAAGTACATTACCCAAGCACCAGTCCACCCACATATCAAATTATCAAAGTAACGAGCATGATGAAAGCTAGTTTGATACTAATTCCCATGTGTCCTCGGGAGAGCTTTGCTTTATATAAGAGTTTGTCTAGGCTTTTGCTACAAAAAGGATTGGGCCACCTTGCTGCACCTTTGTTACACTTGTTACTTGCTACCTCTTGAGCCTGCGTTGGTTTTCCCTTGAAGAGGAAAGGGTGATGCAGCAAAGTAGCGCCAGTAGGAGACAACGCACAAGTCACCGAATACCTGCACAAACAAGTAACAACTTGCACCCAACGCGATAAAGGGGTTGTCAATCCCTTCACTGTCACTTGCAAAAGTGAGATCTGATAGAGATAGATAAACGGTAAAGTGAATATTTTTGGTATTTTTGGTTTATAGATTGGAAAGTAAAGATTGCAAAATAGTAGATCGAAAACTAGCAACATGTAAAAGAGATTCAATATAGTGGAAAAGAGACCCGTGGGCCATAGGTTTCACTAGTGGCTTCTCTCAAGATAGCAAATATTACGTTGGGTAAACAAATTACTGCCGATCAATTGATAGAAAAGCGCATAGTTATGACGATATCTAAGGCAATGATCATGAACATAGGCATCACGTCCGTGTCAAGTAGACTGACTCCTGCCTGCATCTAGTACTATTACTCCACACATCGACCACTATCCATCATGCTTATAGAGTATTAAGTTCATAAAGAACGGAGTAACGCATTAAGTAAGATGACATGATGTAGAGGAATTAACTCAAGCAATATGTTGAAAACCCCATCCTTTTATCCTCGATGGCAACAATACAATACGTGCCTTGATGCCCCTACCGTCACTCGGAAAGGACACCACAAGATTGAACCCAAATCTAAGCACTTCTCCCATTGCAAGAAAGATCAATCTAGTAGGCCAAACTAAACCGATAATTCAAAGAGACTTGCAAAGATATCAAATCATGCATATAAGAATTTAGAGAAGAACCAAATAATATTCATAGATAATCTTGATCATAAATCCACAATCATCGGATCTCGGCAAACACACCACAAAAGAATATTACATTTAATAGGTCTCCAAGAACATCGAGGAGATCATGGTATTGAGAACCAAAGAGAGAGAAGAAGTCATCTAGCTAATAACTGTGGACCCGAAGGTCTGTGGTAAACTATTCACGCTTCATCGGAGAGGTAATGGTGTTGATGTAGAAGACCTCCATGATCGAATCCCCCTAGATGGGATCTCACGGGTATAGAAGGTTGCTCGGTGGAAAAGTGGTTTCGTGGCCCTCCTGGATGTTTTCAGGGTATAAGAGTATATATAGGAGAAGGAACTAGGTCAGGGGAGCTACAAGGGGCCCACGAGGGTGGGGGCGCGCCCTCCTGCCTTGTGGCCTCCTCGTCGCGTCCCCGACTTCATCTTCAAATCTTCTGGTTTCCTTTCGGTCCAAGAAAGATCATCGTGAAAGTTTCATTCCGTTTGGACTCCGTTTGGTATTCCTTTTCTACGAAACTCTAAAATAGGCAAAAAAATAGAAACTGGCACTGGGCCCTTGGTTAATAGGTTAGTCCCAATAATAATATAAAATATCATATAAATAGCTATTAAACATCCAAAATAGATAATATAATAGCATGGAACAATCAAAAATTATAGAGAAATTGGAGACATGTCAAGAATCCCCAAGCTTAATTCATGCTCGTCCTCGAGTAGGTAAATGATAAAAACCGAACTTTTGATGTGGAATGCTACCTAACATATTTATCCATGTAATTTTCTTTATTGTGGCATGAATGTTCAGATCCGAAAGATTCAAAACAAAAGTTTAATATTGACATAAAAATAAATACTTCAAGCATACTAACAAAGCAATCATGTCTTCTCAAAATAACATGGCGAAAGAAAGCTATCCCTACAAAAATCTTATAGTCTGGCTATGCCCTATCTTCATCACACAAAATATTTAAATCATGCACAACCCCGATGACAAGCCAAGCAATTGTTTCATACTTTTGATGTTCTCAAACTTTTTTCAATCTTCACGCAATACATGAGCGTGAGCCATGGACATAGCACTATAGGTGGAATAGAATATGGTGGTTGTGGAGAAGACAAAAAGGAGAAGATAGTCTCACATCAACTAGGCATATCAATGGGCTATGGAGATGCCCATCAATAGATATCAATGTGAGTGAGTAGGGATTGCCATGCAACAGATGCACTAGAGCTATAAGTGTATGAAAGCTCAAAAAGAAACTAAGTGGGTGTGCATCCAACTTGCGCACGAAGACCTAGGGCACTTTGAGGAAGCCCATCATTGGAATATACAAGCCAAGTTCTATATTGAAAAATTCCCACTAGTATGTGAAAGTGACAACACATGAGACTCTCTATTATGAAGATAATGGTGCTACTTTGAAGCACAAGTGTGGAAAAAGGATCGTAACATTGTCCCTTCTCTCTTTTTCTCTCATTTTTTATTTGGGCCTTCCCTCTTTTTTATGGCCTCTTTTCTTCATCCGGAGTCTCATCCCGACTTGTGGGGGAATCATAGTCTCCATCATCCTTTCCTCACATTTTTATTTAACGAAGATCATCACATTTTTATTTACTTACAACTCAAGAATTACAACTCAATACTTAGAACAAAATATGACTCTATGTGAATGCCTCCGGCGATGTACCGGGATGTGCAATGATTCAAGAGTGACATGTATGAAAAAAATTATGAACGTTGGCTTTGCCACAAATACGATGTCAACTACATGATCATGCAAAGCAATATGATAATGATGAAGCGTGTCATAATAAACGGAACAGTGGAAAGTTGCATGGCAATATATCTCGGAATGGCTATGGAAATGCCATAATAGGTAGGTATGGTGGCTGTTTTGAGGAAGGTATATGGTTGGTGTATGGTACCGGCGAAAGTTGCGCGACACAAGAGAGGCTAGCAATGGTGGATGGGTGACAATGCGTATAATCCATGGACTCAACATTAGTCATAAAGAACTTGTTGGGGAACGTAGTAATTCAAAAAAAATCCTACGATCACGCAAGATCTATCTATGATATGCATAGCAACGAGACGGGAGAGTGTGTCCACGTACCCTCGTAGACCGAAAGCGTTAGTAACGCGGTTGATGTAGTCGAATGTCTTCACGATCCAACTGATCCAAGTACCAAACGTACGGCACCTCCGTGTTGAGCACACGTTCAGCATGATGACGTCCCTCAAGCTCTTGATCCAGTAGTGGGTCGAGGGAGAGTTCCGTCAGCTCGACGGCATGGTGACGGTGTTGATGAAGTTACCGGTGCAGGGCTTCGCTTAAGCACAATGATGATATGACCGAGGTGTTAAACTCTGGAGGGGGGCACCGCACATGGATGAGAGATTGTCTGTTGTGCCTTGGGGTGCCCCCCTTGTCGGCGTTCTGGATATGGGGGTATCCAGACTAGCATGCCTGCGGCCCACCACGTGGCTCCATGGATGGCCTGGTACGACCCAGCTTCAACATCAACAGCTCAAGACCCTCGCGAGGGGCCAAGACTCGCGAGGCGGACAATGCCAAGACCCCCGAGGGGATCAGCCTCTTAAGGCTCGTTCCCGAGGGCCGGAGAGTTCTATGCAAGGTGCACCTCGTGAGCCTCAGCTGACGTGAGCCGTGACGACAAAGGCCAGGCGGGCGCCAGCGGGCGCAGAGCACTAGTGTCCTCTTTGGTGCAAGGGAGGCAAGCCACAGGCACAGAGTCTCGAGGAATCGGCCAAAGCTTTCCATTCTGGTGCAACAAGACAAAGACCACCAGGACGACATGACGGAGGTCATCATCGAGCCCACCGCAGCGTCACAACCAGGGGCTTTTCGCATGCGAAGATCACTTTTGTCAGGATAAGCTCTACTACTTGTCCCCTTTCAAATACAGCCTTTGTGAGGTCCCTTCCCGCCAACATTTGGGAAGAGGACCAAGGCCACTATAAAGAGGACTTATCCACCACCATAGAGGGGGATCAGATCCATTCTCACCCTACCATCTCACCAACTCTCTTGAGCTCAAGAACACCTCACCTCCCGAGGCTAGTTCATCCACTATACTAGTTCATCCTCAGCCCTTCGAGGCAATCCACCAAAACGCTGGAGTAGGGTATTACACCGCAATGTGGCTCGAACAATGATAAACTGCCGTGTCTCTTTGTCTCTTCGATCTCGACGCGCTAGGCTTAGGAGAATCGCGAGTAGGCAGGCTAGGTAGGTTGAGATCTCCACATGCACCCCAGAGTTTGAACCTTTCAAGGGTTTGCGGAACCCGTAATCCGACATTTGGCATGCCAGGTAGGGGTGCGTCTGTCGGGGGTTGGGTGCGACATATGCCAATGAATGGCTTATCATGGTGGGAGCGAGTAGAACGTCGCCCGTGCCTGGAAGCGGGATAAGGCGTAAACATGAACACCGGCGTACTTTACACAGGTTTGGGGCTCTCCTAGGAGATAACAGCCCTAGTCCTGCTTTGCGGGGTCTCCGCATGATCACTAAGGCACAAGTGATACAATGGTGCTCCTCGAGTTGTGCGCTAGAAGCAGAAAGAGGCAAGGCTAGCTCTCTTCCTGCTCTAGGGGCGTGGCTAGTTCTAATGGAGTGGGAACCCTTTGCATGGGTGGCCTGGGGGGTTTATATAGGCCTACCCCCAGGGTGTCACGCCCAATATGCAATACTATCCTAAAGAGACTCGAAGGTCCCACCAAGGATAGAACTGCATATCGAAACGCTTTTGCAAGGTGGATATCATTACAACAACATTACATAATAGATGGGGATACATACAAAAGGCATACAATGCCACACACGAATACACCATCATCTTACATAAGATCAACATCTGACTACGGATGAAACACAAACAGAAGCTGAAACGACATCCACCCTGCTAGCCCAGGCTGCCGACCTGGAACCTATCCCTTGATCGAAGAAGAAGCAGAAGAAACACTCCAAAACAAGCAAACATCGCTCTCGCGTCATGACCATCGCATAACCTGTACCTGCAACTGTTGTTGTATTAATCTGTGAGCCATGAGGACTCAGCAATCCCATTACCATGGGTATCAAGACTAGCAAAGCTTAAAGGGAAAGGAAGGGGTAAAGTGGTGAGGTTGCAGTAGCGACTAAGCATATATGGTGGCTAACATACGCAAATAAGAGTGAGAAGAGAGCAAACTGAACGGTCGTGAAGCTAGCAATGATCAAGAAGTGATCCTGAACTCCTACTTACGTCAATCATAACCCAAAACCATGTTCACTTCCCGGACTCCGCCGAAAAGAGACCATCACGGCTACACACGCGGTTGATGCATTTTAATTCGGATCAGGTGTCAAGTTATCTACAACCGGACAATAACAAATTCCCATCTGCCCATAACCGCGGGCACGGCTTTCGAAAGTTTATACCCTGCAGGGGTGTCCCAACTTAGCCCATGATAAGCTCTCGCGATCAACGAAGGATATACCTTCTCCCAGGAAGACCCGATCAGACTCGGAATCCCGGTTTACAAGACATTTCGACAATGGTAAAACAAGACCAGCAAAACCGCCCGATGCGCTGACAATCCCGATAGGAGCTGCACATATCTCGTTCTCAGGGCAACACCGGATGAGACATCCTACGAGTAAAACCAGACCTCGAGTTTCCCCGAGGGGGCCCCGCGGTCTACTCGGTTCGGACCAACACTTAGACAAGCATTGGCCCGGGGGGGGGGGGGGGGCTAAAATAAAGAAGACCCTCGGGTTGGCCGACCCAAGGTAAGGGTATAGGTGGTGGTGAGGCAAATGGTAAAACCAAAGTTGGGCCTTGCTGGAGGAGTTTTATTCAAAGCGAACTGTCAAGAGGGTCCCATAAATCACCCAACCGCGTAAGGAACGCAAAATCCAGGAACATAACACCGGTATGACGGAAACTAGGGCGGCAAGAGTGGAACAAAACACCAAACAAAAGGGCGAGTCTTCCACCCTTTACCAAGTATATAGATGCATTAATTAAATAAGAGATATTGTGATATCCCAACGTAATCCTGTCCACCATGGAGCAATCTTCAACTTCACCTGCAACTAGCAATGCTATAAGAGGGGCTGAGCAAAGGTGGCAACATAGCCAAGCAACGGTTTGCTAGGAAGGGTGAAAAGGTTAGAGGCTGACATGGCAATTTGGGAGGCTTGAAGAGCAATTGATAGGTAGCACAGCAAAGCGATAGAACGAAGCAACTAGCATAGCAGTGATAGTAGTGAGATCCAAGGTGGGGGTCATCTTGCCTAAAATCCCGCAAGGAAGAAGAAAGAGTCCATGAACAAGATGAAGCCAAGAAGAAAAACCAAGCGTAGACGAATGAATCCTCACGAGCGCAACGAAACGGGAACTATCGAGAAGAAGCACACAACATGGTAAACACACCACACATAGACAAGACATGATGCACAACAAGCATGATGCAAGACAAGACTATATGAAGCTACTCATGGCAAGAGATGATGCAAACAAGAGCAACACATCAAGGCAAGTTTAAATGAGGCCGGGAACAACATATAACAATTCCGGTAAGTCCTCATATGCAAATTTCGAAATTGGACCAGATCTGAATAAACCTTAGGTTCAATTTGTTAAACAACAAGTTAATATGCACCAAGATGATCTACACGATATTCTAGTCTAGTTACATATAAAGTTCATTTAGTTCGGAGCTATGGTCTAGAAGATATGAGCAAAACAAGATAAACATGGCATTGATGCAAAATGCATACAAACATCAAGAAAACACCTCAAAATAAGGATGCAACATGATAATATGAAACTACATGCAAAATCAAGCAAGTTTCATATAGAGCACACTCAAAATGGAGCAATGGTTCAACACATACATGCTATACAAGTTATAACAACAATCTGTCCAAAACAGGAAATAGGCATCTTGCGAGCATCAAAACAATATTCTACAACACTCCAACATGATAACAAAAGGCATGGACAAGATGTACAGGTAAAGCATGACAAAACATGAACACCGAGCTATCTCCAGAAATCAATAGAACATGCTCAAAAAGACATGGCAAGATTGCAAAGAATAACAGTTTCAGACTTTGCAGAAATAACATCAGGCTGCACTGTTTAGAGCCATCAAACAACATGCTGCTAGAAATTATCATGGCAAACAAAGGCATGGCATGAATCTAATAATTGTATAGAACAAAATTCCCTTACTGACCATGAGAAAAAAGGGCACAGAAAATATGATGGCACCCATGTAAACATGGCAAGTTATATGACAGATTCATACATGGCAGGAACAACGATAAGTAGGCATGTTGGTGAGCTTGAACCAGTCACCACAGAGCAATATATGGCATGAAAAGGCACCCAACAGTAAGATTACATGATTATGAAGCTAAACATGGCAATAGCAAGTTCATAGGGTGCATGGATCACTAGCAAAGCTCATCGAAAAACTGAACTTAATGTTAACAGGCTGACAGCAACATTATTTAGCAAATTTGGAGCAATATTACGACAAGCTACAACAATCTATAAATGCAACAAGGGGCATCGATGGATAGAGCATGACATGTATAACAAAACATCCTTAGTGAACATCTCCATATTATGCATAGAATGACTTGTAGAAGCAGGTTTACATAGCATCATAATATAGCAGATTCAGCCTAGCAAAATAGCAACAACAAGTACCCTACTTAACAAGCTTGATGCACTCAGTACAAGACTCACAAAAATACATGGATGTCACACCTATAAAGATGGCAATGATGTAGTACAAAACACATGTAGACATCAAGCTCATAGGATGCACACATAAATCATGGCAAAAATGACAAATGAGCAAGTTTTGTTAACAGACACCAGACAACATTATATAGCACTCTTGCAATGATGATTCGGGCATCAAGATAACCTCAAACAAGCATGGTACAATGGAATGAAATGTAGAGCATCTCACAAAGAACAATTTGATATATTACACGCACAAAACGGAGCAGTATGCATGGAGATATGACAGGTCAAAGTATGCACCAAAATATGCAAAAATTGAGGGACTGGAAAAAAAGGGTCAACCTGCGATTGGATCTGGATCGGGGCGCGGGAACCGTGGTCGGGCCAGAGCTCTCGCTGGAGCTGGGCGGCGCCGGGAACGACGAAGGAGGCCGGAGATGGGGGGGCCGGCTAGGGGGGCGCGGCGAGCGCCGGCGGGGGACGGGCTCCCGCCGGGAGGCGGCGCGGGGCGCGCGGCGGCGGGTATCCTGGGCCGGCCAGGCGCCGGGCGGCGGCGGGGATCCGGGGACGACCGGGCGCCTGGCGGCGGCGGTCGGCGAGGCGGCGCGGTGGAGGCGGACGATGGCGGCGGCCGATGGCGAGGCGGAGGCCGGCGGTGGGGGAGGCGCGGGCTCCCGCAGGGAGCGGCGGCGGTGTCCCGGGCTCGGGAGGGCCGGCCACAGGCCAGGCGGGCCGACGGCGCCGGCGACGGAGGCGCACCACATGGCGGACGCCGGTTGGTGCGGAGGCGGCGGCGCGGGCTTTGTCCGGCGCGGACGGACACGTCCGGCACGGAGAGGGGAATTTTTAGGGTTAGGGGTGGATTTCATCTGCGAATTTTGGGGGGAGGGGCATATTTATAGATTCTGGGAGCTAGGAGAGTCCAAATGAGGTGTGGTTTTCGGCCACGGGATCGTGATCGAACGACAGAGAGCATGGAGGGGGTTTAGTTGAGTTTTGGGCCACTTTGGAGGGGTGTTGGGCTGCAAAGAGAAAGGGGGTTTCGGGCTAAGCGGTTAACCGTTGGAGTATCAAACGGACTCCAAATGGCACGAAACATGACAGGCAGTCTACCGGTGCTATACCAAGGCCGCTTGGCAAACCTCGGGCCATTCCCAGAAAGTTTACCACCCGCTCACAACGATAGACAAAAGGGGTAATGCCGGAGTGCATAGGAGTGCCGGATTGCAAAACGGACAACGAGGAAAATGCTCGGATGCATGAGACGAACACGTATGCAATGCAATGCACATGATGACATGATAAATGCAACATGCAAGCAAATGACATGGCAAAGATGGCGAATAACTGGCAGACACCTGGCGCATCGGATCCAAGGCATTACACAGGGGTACAATGGTAATCTGGCCGGCTGCTGGGCCCGGCTGTCAGTGTCTCCAGCCTCCGGCTTCCCCGCCGACCGCTGGTGCCTGCCACCTGATGGGCCCTGCCGACTGGTTAGTGGCTGCTCACTGTAGCCTGTCGTTAGTGACGGGGGCTTGGTCATCTTAGCGTGGCTACAGTCCCGCCGCCTGGTGGGAGGACACTGTAGCCACACCTGGTCTTATCAGTTTAATGGCATGCTCGCCTCGGGAGAAGGGACGGCCGCCTACTTGAGGCCGACCACTCTCTAATCTGCCTGGTTGATCTTCCGCCGTCTTCCTTGGGGTCACTACCTGATAGGGCCCGCCTATGGAGGGCCGTACCGACAGGCCGTCGTGGGGAATAGGACTCCGCCTGCTCGGAGCGACGTCAGGGTAGATACGGCAAAGTGCTCCGTCGTGCGGAGATCTCCGTCTGTACGGAGCACTATAGCCATGCCTGTCTCGAGCGTGGGAGGCGACGTGCTTTACTGTAGCCATGCTTTGCCTTGTACTCTCGATGGGAGCTCGGCCGCCCCATAGTCGTGAGGTGGCCGCCTACCTGTTGCCGCCCTCTCTGGAGGGCGGCCGCCAGGAGCCGGTCACTCGAAGCGTCGTAGTCTTGGGTCAGCCGCCCTCTGGCAGCCGGCCGCTGAGCCAGCCGGCCCTAGAGGGCGGAGCTTCAGCTTGGGGCCCAACTAGGCGGAGCTGGCCCAAAGTCTTGATAAATCCAGGGACTCGGGTGAGCCTACCCGTGGCCCATTACTCCGACAGTAGTCCCCGAAGCCGGTGAGGCACCGCGGTCGAGGGGCTGCGAAGCCTCAAAGGCTTCCCTCCTCACCGGGCTCCGGGAAGGTGCCGGTCTGCCATGCAGCCAGCCTAGCAGGCAGAGTTCGCACTGTTGGTTTTTGGACTTCAGGGCGGGAGATAGGTGGCGTGCCTGCTAAGCTTCCCAAGCCACCGCCCGCCACGGGCGCGCCACGCGGCGCACACCAGCCGGGTTAGCCTACCACCCCACATTCCGGACAGGATGTGACCCAGGGCCGGGCCCGCCACTATCGTGCCTCGGCAACCGGGCGGATCCACTGCGCCGAAGGGGATGGTTGCCCTTCCCACGATCATTTACGATGTGGTAAATGTGCACGGGAAACGGGGGTCGGGGGGACATGGGCGCAGTTAATCCCACGACCCCACGTCCCGTCCCCTCGGCTTCACAGCCCGGGTGCTATAAGTAGTGAGGGGGGAAGGTGCGGCGAAGCTCTCGCGCCCCCTCCCGCTCATCTTCTTCCTCACCTCATCCTCCGCTGCTGCTACTGTCGTAACACCGCCGCCGTTGCCCACTGCCGGCGCGTTTCTCCTCTCTGCGCCGCCAGCCGGAGCCATGGGCGACTGGGATGGATCGACTGTGAAGATGTGGCGCAGCCGGAGCCAGCCGGAAGCAGAACGCCTGCCCCGTCATCAAGCTGGCGCAGTCGGTGAAGATGTGGCAGCAGTCCTATTTCTACATCGAGAATGTGGACCCGACTGCCGACTTCCTCAACGTGCCGGCCTACGAGGCCACCCCCCCCACCGGAGCTCGCACTTCCTGGAAGTACAAACCGAAGCCGGTGTCGACGGACGCGGCGGCCGCCATTGGCCGACTTCGAGTGCTCCAGGAGGCGGAGGGCCTCGTGGCCTTCGACCTCCTAGTCGCCTTCGTTGAGCGTCGGGTCCTCCCGCTCCAGAGCCGCCCTCATCCGATCTTTCGGATGGGCGGACACCGCGATCTGTGCTGGCTGTGCATGAAGGGGATGCCGCCTGCTGAAGTTTCGCGGATGGTAAACGAGATCTCCGACCTCAAGATGTCGGAGGTGGAGTGGCGGTACGGGGAGTGGCCATACTCCCGCCACAGCCCGCCTCCTACTGTAAGTCTCTTCGTTTGGTCTTTGGAACGGTTTCCCTCAGCTTCGTTTCTCTTTATGACGCCGCCCTTTCTTGGTTGTAGATATATGTCTGAGGCGACGGCCGCCCTCCTGGGGTCGGGTGATGCCTTCCAGGCAGACAGGGCGGAGAGCGATTTGGACGACTCTGACTTGGGGGCAGCCGCCCTGGTTGACGATGCGACAGGCGGCAGGGGCCGAACGGACGGCGGTAGCGGAGCAAGCGGCTCTGAGGGAGGCGGCGGCATGGAGACTTGGCCTGACGACGATGTACATGAAGACGAACCGCACCCTGCCCGGAGCTCCGCCACCACCGGCGCCGGACCCTCTTCTGGACCACCCGCCCAAGGCGGCAAGCACAAGCGGAAATAGGGCGCGACCCTGTTCGGTAGCGCTCCGAAGAAGCCCAAGAACCCGGCCGCGGCGACCAGACGAAAAGAAACCGCGGCCAAGGCGGCCCAGTATCAAAGGCGGCCGAAGGTGCCTATTATGGTGTCGGCGTAAGTATCCTTCCCTTACTCCTTCTATTTTCGTCATTCTGGCGTGAAAGCCTTTCGACTTGTCTTCTTGTTTCAGGGCCCCGCTGACCCTCGAGAAGTCGGGCGACGCCTCGGTCCTCAGGTCAGCAACGACCTGCTCGACCAGTCGGTGCATCGACCCGGCCGCCGACCTCCGGGAGGCGACAGAGCGGAACGCGCGGGAGGCGCGCGAAGAAGAGGCCGACTGCCTGGCCAGGGAGCAGGCGGCCTTGTCCGCCGCATCCGCTGAGAGGGCACTGGCGCAGGACGGAAGCCCTGGCCGTGGAGAGGGAGCAGCTCGCGGAGGCCGCACGCCGCCAAGAGCCGCTGCTTGTGGCGCCCCTGAACACCGCACCCCCTCCGCCTGAATTCCAGGCGATGGCCGGAGGAGCCTACAGCGATTACCCGATCCAGGAGCGGGAGGGCGGCGACGTAGCCATGCCGGACGTCTTCGTGCCGCCACCCCCACCCCCGCCGCCCCCGCCAGCCAGCGAGCCGCGGGACAAGCAGCCGGTGGCACCGCCGGTCGGAAGTACCGTGGCGACGGACCTGATCCCTCCGATCCGCCTACCCGCGCGCCGTTGTCTGGAGAAGCCGGCCTCAGCACCATGGCCGCAGGCGATTGGCACCGCAAGCTCGTCGGCCCCTGATACCGAGGCGACCAGCGCCGCACCCGTAGGCTGGATACACGGGGGCAGGACTAGTGCCCTGAACCAGGCGTATCTTGACGTCCAGGCCAAGCTCCGGGCAGAGGGGGAGGCCCTTAGGCGCTGCAACGAGGCCTACTTGGAGTCGCGCACTGCCATCCACGTAAGTTGTCCTTGGCTTTCTTCTTCGAATAATCTTTTTTTGCTTCTCTTGTGGGGGCGCGCAAGCGCACCCACTGGGTGTAGTCCCCAAGTTCCGGGCCGGTTGCTGAGCAGGTGGGTCGGAACTTCATCTTGCGACTGTCGACTGCTGACTTCTTTTGATGTCTCTTCTGCAGGATTATCACAACCTCCGTGCGACCGCCTACAACTCCAAGGTTCGGGAGCTAGATGCGCAGACGGCCCATCTGGCCGAGGGCCGGCATAAGTTTCCACCTTGCTTCTTTGCGGGGGTGCGCTGGCGCACCCGCGGGCTGTAGTCCCCGAGGTTCGGGCCGACTGTTGAGTAGTCGGGCCGAATCTCCTTAGTTGTTTCTTTCCTTTGCCAACTGCTTCTTTTCCGCGGGGGCGCACTGGCGCACCCGGGGCTGTAGTCCCCGAGGTTCGGGCCGACTGCTGAGCAGTCGGGCCGAATCTCCTTGGTTGTTTCTTTCCTCTGTCTTGTCTACTTGACCGATGCTTTTTCCTTCTCTTTGTTTCTTCAGAAGCCAACGCCGCCCTGCATCAGCAGCTGGGCGAAGCCAACACCGCCCTGCGTGGCAAGGAGGCGGAGTGCAGCAAGCTGGCAGAGGAGCAGGCGGAAACCCTCAAGGCGGTCCAGCTAAAGGCGGAGACAACGGAGACCAGCCTCCTCGCGAGTTTGAGGTCGAGCGCTCCGCCTGGGCTGACAAGGAGGTCCAGGTGACGGCTTGCTTCAGTAGCATTGAAGACTTGGTCGATGGTAAGCCTTATTTTCTTGGTTTCTTGTTTTGAGCTGTCAGCCTTTGCTTATAGCCTTGGCCTTTTTCTTCTTTCGTCCGGACAGACTTCTTCCCGGGCCATACTGGGGCCGCAGTCCAAATGATCGAGGCCCAGCGCGAGGAGCGAAAGGCGGGGGTTGCGCAGATCGCCGCTGATGCCCTGCGGACTCTTGGCGAACAGGTCCTCAGCATTCAGGCCAGGCTTCGGCCTGCTCACCGCCTGCTGCACCGCCTCCAGCGCGTCGGAACCCAGGCGGTCTCTGCCCTCTGGCCAGGCTTGCCGGCCCCGCGCACCCCAAGTCAGACTGCCGACTGGCTGGAGGTGGCGGCCGGCCGCCTGGAAGCCTGGAAAGGCTCAGCAGCCCGGGCAGGGGCGCACCGGGCCTTGGAATTCGTCAAGGCGTGGTACCTTGGGCTAAATCTAGCCCAGTTAGCCACGTTCCGACTGGAGGCGTATGAGGAGCTTGTGGCGGTGGAAGCTGAGCTTGTCAACAGGGCGGCGACGATCGCCGACTTCACTGACACCAGTGTCTTTGTCCCGGAGGTAGTCGAGGAAGGCGGTGAATCTCCGCACAAGTAGCTCGGGTTAAAACCGGAGGACAGCGAGGATTCAACTGAAGTCATCGACTCCAGCGACGAAGGGGAAGACAGGGAGGAAGACGGAGAGGAGGAAGAGGAGGAAGACAAGGACAGCGACGTCGACATGCCGAAGGTCGGGGCGGACGGTCAGCCCCAGCCCGACAGAGCCTCAAGCAACGAGCCATGCGTCAAGGTGCCGCCTGCTGCTGGAGGTGGCCAGGAGGGGACCGACCAGCCACCCGTTCCTCCGATGGATGCCAATGACTCCGTCTTCCAGTCCTCCGCCGCCCCGCCTGCTGCTGGCGATCCTTCTGTCCAGACGGAGCCGTCTACTGCACCAGGTGGTGCAGCCGACTCCAGCATCCAGCCAGATTCCTTGGCCACGCCATCCGGCACCGTCCAGCCGGATCCTCCTGCTGCGCTATCCGGCACGACCCAGCCGGAGTCTTCCGTTGCGCCAACCGGCACCGCCCAGCCGGAGTCTTCTGCTGCTCCTTAGGGTTTATCTGCTGTCTTCTTGCCATTCTAAACATTTTGTTAAATTTGCACAATTCCACCCTCGGGGTGTATATAAAAACTCTGTTTGAATGCTGGCCAGAGGCCTTTATCCATGTAAATATTTATCATTCCTTATGTTTGCTGTGCCGACCTCCAGTCTTTTTCCCTTTTTCTCCTTGGCTTTTTTCCTTTGCCGCCAACCCTTTGGCTTTGCTTTCAGCAGCCGGGAGGCTGCTCTGCGGACCGTGGCTGATTTGAGCGCTCTAGCCATTTGTGAGGGGAGCTAGGACTTAGCCATTCGGAGTTTTTTGGTAATAGAGGCGGAGGCCGGCCTTCTGGCTGCCAAGCAGGTAGACGGCTAGGTGCAATGCGGCCCTCTACTATATGCGTTTTATTCCTTAGTCGTTCTTTCGTGTGGGGCACTTCTTTGCAACCTTTGCCTGCCATGCAGTCGCTCTGCAAGCTGTGGCTTCTGACAAAGGAAGTTTTTGGTTCTAGCACACTACTTGTCCGGCTGCGGGAGGCGGCATATTGTAGAAGGCGGCGAGGCTCCGGGCCGACTGGTTGAACCCGGTGCCAGGTGGAAAAGATAGACTACACATTCTTATGGGCATAACACTTATCATATATATAAAAGAGGGAAGTCCCCGAGCTCTTCTCGGGGGACCCGGAGTCTTTATACATAGTACAAAAGGTAGCATGATACATACAACTTTCAAATGTAAAACCTTCGGAGGAGGTTTGCGTTCCATGGCCTCTCCGTCTCTTTGCCTGAATCGCCCCTCTTGCGCACTCTGGGCTTCTGGGCATCGATCAGATAGTAGGCATCATTGCCCAACACTTTACTGATGACAAAAGGGCCTTCCCAAGGTGCCGAGAGCTTGTGCTGTCTGGCTGTTCGATGGATCAGCCGGAGCACAAGGTCTCCCTCCAGAAAGGACCTTGGCTTCACCTTGTGGTTGTGGTATCGGCGCAGACTCTGCTGGTAAATGGCCGACTGGCTGAGTGCCAACTGCAGGCCTTTCTCCAGCAAGTCAATGCCGTCTTCTCGTGCCTCCTTGGCGTCTGCCTCGTTGTACATGGTGACTCTTGGGGAGTCGAACTCAATATCCGTTGGGATGACGGCTTCGGCACCGTAGACGAGGAAGAAGGGCGTGAAGCCTGTTGACTTTTTTGGAGTTGTGCGCAGGCTCTAGAGGACGGCTGGCAGCTCATCGAGCCAGCAGCCGGCCGAATGCTCCAGAGGCTCGACCAGTCGGGGCTTGAGGCCGGACAAAATGAGGCCATTTGCATGCTCCACTTGGCCGTTTGACTGTGGGTGGGCAACGGATGCTAAGTCCAGGCGGATGCCCTGTGTTGCGCAGAAACGAGCCAAGGCTCCCTTGGCGAAGTTGGTGCCATTGTCGGTGATGATGCTGTGTGGGATGCCGTATCGCATGGTGATGTCGGTGATGAAAGTCACGGCCGTCGTCCCATTCAGCTTCTTGATTGGTTTTGCCTCTATCCACTTGGTAAACTTGTCCAAAACAACAAGCAAGTGAGTCATGCCACCGCGGGCCGCCTTGAATGGTCCCACCATATCCAGTTCCCATACATTAAAGGGCCAGGCTATGGGAATGGTCTTGAGTGCAGAAGCCGGTAGGTGTGGCTTGGAGCAGAACCTCTGGCACCCTTGACACTTCTGAACTAGCTCTTTGGCCTCTTCCAGGGCGGTCGGCAAGAAGAACCCGTGGCGGAAAGCCTTGGCCACAAGTGATCTTGAAGCCGTGTGGTGGCCGCAGTCACCCTGGTGGATATCTCTGAGTATTGCTTGGCCTTGGTCCGACTCCACACACAGCTGATAAACCCCTGTTACACTTCGTCGCACCAGCTCTCTATTGACTATGGTGTAAGCTGCAGCTCGCCTCTGCACTTGTCGGGCTGAGACTTCATCGGTTGGAAGCTCTTTATTCACCAAGAACTTGAGGATTGGATGGGCCCATGAGGGCGCCGCAATTTCTTCGACTGCGACTACTGCAACTTGAATGAGGGAGGCTGGGCTGGGAGGCGGCGGGTTGGCAGCTGCTTCCGCCTATTGTGTTGGAGAAATCCCCGGGCCGACTGCTGAAGTCCCCGGGCCGGGCGCGGCTGTAGCAGTCCTTGGGCCGCCTTTTGAAATCCCCGTGCCGGCCTCTTGGATCGCCAAGTCGGATCCGACTGCTTCGGGGGGGATGGCACAAAAATGGAGTCTGAATCAGGAGATGGCTTGACAGACGGCTTCAGAAGGCAGCGTAGGGCGACGCCGGCTAGTATTGCTTGTTGGGTGGAGCCAATCCGTGCCAAAGCATCTGCTTTCTCGTTGTCATTTCTTCGCACGTGAAGGAACTCGCACCCATCAAAGTATCCGCTGAGTTGCTGCACGAGGAAGCGGTAGATTTCCATGTTTGCATCCTTGGCGTCCCAGTCGCCTGATGACTGCTGGACCACCAAGTCAGAGTCACCATAACACACGATCCGGCAAATGCCGAGTTCTTTGGCAAGCCGGAGCCCATGTATGAGTGCCGCATATTCTGCTATGTTGTTCGAGGCGGCGAAGTGGACTTGCAACATGTATTTGAGCTTGTCGCCTTTGGGAGAGGTGAGGACGATGCTGGCTCCCAGGCCAGTGCGCATTTTCGAACCATCGAAATGCATCCGCCATTGAGTGGAGTCTGGTGCAGGCGGCAAATATTGGGTCTCGGCCCAATCAACGAGGAAGTCGTCCAACACTTGTGATTTGATGGCAGTGCGAGGCTGGTAGTAGGTGGTGTAAGGGGCTAGATCAATAGCGCACTTGGCCACTCGGCCAGAAGCATCTCGGCTCCCAATGATCTCAGCAAGTGGAGCTGTGCAGACAACAGTTATTGGGTTCTCTTGAAAGTAGGGTGTCAATGTCAAAACCGGCGGATCTCGGGTAGGGGGTCCCGAACTGTGCGTCTAGGAGGATGGTAACAAGAGACAAGGGACACGATGTTTTTACCCAGGTTCGGGCCCTCTCGATGGAGGTAAAACCCTACTCCTGCTTGATTAATATTGATGATATGGGTAGTACAAGAGTAGATCTAACACGAGATCAGAGAGGCTAAACCCTAGAAGCTAGCCTATGGTATGATTGTTGTACGTCCTACAGACTAAAACCCTCCGGTTTATATAGACACGGAGAAGGCTAGGGTTACACAGAGTCGGTTACAATGGGAGGAGATCTACATATCTGTATCGCCAAGCTTGCCTTACACGCCAAGGAAAGTCCCATCCAGACACGGGACAAAGTCTTCAATCTTGTATCTTCATAGTCCAGGAGTCTGACCAAAGGTTCTAGTCCGGCTATCCGGACACCCCCTAATCCGGGACTCCCTCAGTATCCCCCGAACCAGGCTTCAATGATGATGAGTCCGGCGTGCAGATTTGTCTTCGGCGCAACGGCTGAAAAGAAGTGCAGTCCGAATTGAGACGCCGGCGCAACGATATGGCGTGCCATTTTATTCCCAGGTTTTATTCCCTCAAGGCATACAAATGCTCGTGCTCTCTTCAGGAAAAAGAGCGCTCGCCGGACTATATCCGGAGAGGTTGCCAATCGCGCCTCCACCAGCCAGGCTTCAAGGCCGGGTCCGGAAGCGGAGGCGAACATGAGGCGCGCACCGGACGCTCTTCCGACAGAGGATGCAGACAGGCTCTCTGCCACCAATTCCAAGGTGGAGAGTGCCATGAACCACAGGCGTCGCCGGACAGTTCTTCATGATGCTTGTTTCTCCCAAGAGGCATTGGATGCCTTCAATACAGGAGATGTGTACCTCCGTGCCGCTCAAAATGGTCTAGCTAGAGCCACACAGCAGTATGTAAGAGACATACGGGTGAGAAAATTTGATGGTTATATATGTCAGTAGCCCCCGAGACTTGAAACAGTTAGAATAACTAATTTAAGGATCATTTGTTATGCAGAATCTTACAGAAAAGAATACCCAACTGTCCCAGGAGCTGGAAGAGTGCAAAGCCCAACTTGAGGCCGCACTAGCCGCGGTAGGCGAGGCCAAGGAGACCCCCTCTGGTAATATATGCTTCGAAAGATAAGTATGTTGTGAAGTGCGGCATGTGTGGAAATCTAACAATAACATTGCAGATGCCCCCGGAGTCGATCCGGACAAGCAACAACTCTTGCACTGGTTAATGGCCAGCGAGAGCGTGCTTACGAGGGTGAGACAAGAGAAGAATAATCTCCAAGATGCTAACACCCAGTTGGGCGAGGAACTAAAGGATGTTTGTGCTCAGCTGTCGAACTCCGTGAAGGAGAATCAGCGGCTTCAATGCGGCATTTTTAGTAAGTGCTTGAATGAACTTCAAAAAAGAGTTCGGCGAGGAAATCGATTGACAGAGTTAAGTCTGTAGGTATGCTGACAGTTTGGCCTACAGAGGAAATGCCCGGTTCTACGGGTGACCTTCTTCCCGAGCTCTCACAACTGCATGAACAAGTTCGACAGGTAATGCAAGGCGTCGCCCAGGCCTTGTGGCCATCCGTCCCCATGCCTGAAGGCCTTGGAGAGCTTGTAGAGAAGCTGAAGGGAGCGCGGCGGCGCTTCCAATTATGGAAGATATTAGCCTGCCGTCAAGGCGCTAGGGAGGCCTGGGCCATGGTGAAGACGCGATACACGAAGGCTGGCCCAAACCACATGGCCGAGGTCGGACCTATGGGGCCCGATGGGAAGGAGATCCCTGTGAGTTTAGTGTACGGCCAGGTAGAGTTGTCCGCCAAATATTCCCAACAGGACTGTAAACTAGACAGCCTGTTGGATGGTATTGAAGAGGAATATACCCAGTCAAATTGACTATGTAATTTAAGATGACATGTAAAATCTCTTCTAGCCGGATTGTAGATAGTTTGTCATGGCGGACCTTTTCACTTCAACCTCCGGACCCGATAGTCCGGAGGGTGTTCGAATACCCTCTCGGTTATGTAAGAACCGGGGCATGCATGGAGACCAGGCGTAGGGGTCATTAGTGCTTGAATAGACAAGTGCCCAACTAGTTATGTTATATCACATGGTTAGTAAGAAACATCTTCCAGGGAGAATAGTTCCATTAGGGGTTCCTTTCCCTGGGAGGCATGCCCTAAAGTGCATGTCCGGACTGCGAAAAAAAGCAGAAAAGCATCTGCGGGCGGATAAATAAATGAGTGGGAAGTTATCTTTAGTTCACCGACCGAATATTCCCTTAAGAATGCTAGCTTTCGGCTTCACCCAGTCTGAGGTACACATCCGGCTGACCCGGCAGTAACAATCGCAGAGGTGCTCCCTTTACCGCCTAGCCGAACAATCGGGAACGTAGGGGTAAGCACAGAAGCCAGGCAACCCAGCTTGGCCAAAACTTAAGTCATATCGATGCATATAATGGTGAATAAAAGGTACATGTGGAAGTGTGACATATGTGTTGGGCATGAGGCCCGTATAAACAAGCTTCTGTTACAGAAGCCCCCAGGTATAATGAGCGCGGATAGCACGTCAATTGTGTGCGAACAAGGCGTGAACGAGCCCTTAAAGGCTGTAAGATAAAAGGAGGGAGAAGGAGAGAAATATAAGACACCTAATGTGTAAAAAATAGACAGAGGAAGGAGACTTACACGGAGTCCGGCGCTAGGTGTAGAATCTTCGGAGACGGGCTGCGTTCCATGGGTTCGGCTCGAGTTGGTTATCCGATGCATCTCGTAGACGGTACACTCCACCAGTCAGGACTTGGTCAATAATGAAGGGACCTTCCCATTTGGGCTTGAGTTTGTCCTTTTTCTTGTCCGGCAGGCGTAGAACTAACTCGCCAACATTGTAAGTTTTGGCCCGTACTTCTCTGCTTTGATATCTTCGAGCCTGTTGTTGATAGAATGCAGAACGGGCTTTTGCCACGTCACGCTCCTACTCCAAGGCGTCCAAACTGTCCTGCCGATCGAGTTCGGCTTCTCTTTCTTCGTACAATCGCACGCGAGGTGAGTCGTGAATTATGTCACAGGGCAAAACTGCCTCTGCGTCGTATACCATAAAGAATGGTGTGAATCCGGTGGTGCGATTCGGCATGGTCCGCAGCCCCTAGAGTACGGAGTTGAGCTCCTCTACCCAGTGCGTGTTAGATTCCTTGAGGGACTGCACTAATCTCAGTTTGATGCCGCTCATGATTAGACCATTTGCTTGCTCGACTTGACCGTTAGTTTGTGGGTGATAGACTGAAGCGTAGTCGAGCTTGATGCCCATGTTTTGGCACCAGAGTTTGACCTCGTCGGCCGTAAAGTTCGTGCCGTTATCAGTTATGATGTTGTCGGGGACGCCGAAACGGTGTACGACCCCTAATATGAAGTCTATCACCGGTCCGGATTCGGCCGTCTTAACAGGCTTGGCCTCTATCCATTTGGTGAATTTGTCCGCCATGACCAGTAGGTATTTTTGCTTGTGGGTTCCTCCTTTAAGGGGTCCAACCATGTCAAGCCCCCAGAGCGCGAATGGCCAGGTGATGGGTATAGTTTGGAGGGCGGTGGGTGGCATATGGCTTTGGTTAGCAAAGAGTTGGCAATCGACGCATCGTTGGACTAAGTCCTGAGCATCTGCCCGGGCCGTCGGCCAATAAAATCCTGTACGGAAGGCCTTGCTTACAAGGGCCCGGGCTGCGGCGTGGTGCCCGCCGAGTCCGGCATGAATTTCAGCCAGAAGATTCCGCCCTTCCTCTTCGGAGATACACCTTTGAAGGACTCCGGTGGTGCTTTTCTTATAAAGCTCTCCTTCATGGACTTTATAGGCTTTAGATCGCCGCACTATGCAGCGTGCCTCGTTTTGGTCCTCGGGAAGTTCCTGCCTAGTTAGGTAGGCTAGGAATGGTTCTGTCCATGGGGCAATGACTGCCATTATTACGTGGGCTGAGGATGTTACTTCGTTGGCAGAGCCTCCCGTTGTGTCAGAATGTTCGGTGTCGGGCGGTGCGGTTGGGTCCGGGCTATTATTTCCGGATTCCCCTTCCCATAATACAGATGGCTTGAATAGCCTCTCCAAGAAAATGTTGGGGGGACTGCATCGCGCTTTGCGCCGATGCGTGCCAAGACGTCTGCTGCCTGAT
The DNA here is from genome assembly GCF_018294505.1 of Triticum aestivum. Taxonomy (NCBI): domain Eukaryota; kingdom Viridiplantae; phylum Streptophyta; class Magnoliopsida; order Poales; family Poaceae; genus Triticum; species Triticum aestivum. The sequence continues at coordinate 492,249,455 of NC_057804.1, forward strand.
TGTTTTCCCGGGCTATATGGTGAAATTCGAGCCCCTCGAACCGAGCTGACATTTTTAGGACGGCGTTGCGATAAGCTGCCATTTTCGGATCCTTGGCATCGAAGTCTCCATTTATTTGGGATATCACGAGGTTCGAATCCCCACGCACCTCTAGGCGTTGGATGCCCATGGAGACTGCCTTCCGGAGACCATGTAGAAGGGCCTCGTATTCGGCTGCGTTGTTGGAGTCCGTATACATTGTCTGGAGTATGTATTGAACTGTATCTCCTGTTGGGGACGTCAGAATGATGCCATCCCCCAGGCCAGCTAACATTTTGGAGCCGTTGAAGTGCACGATCCAGTTGGAATATGTGTCGTACTCTTTAGGGAGTTCGGCTTCATTCGGCGACGTAGTCGGCCAAAACATGCGACTTGATAGCTCACCGTGGCTTATAGGTTATGTCGAACGGGAGGAGCTCAATGGCCCATTTGGCAATCTGGCCCGTCGCGTCGCGGTTGTTTATAATATCGTTAAGAGGTACTTCGGAGGCTACTGTTATCGAACACTCTTGAAAGTAGTGTCGCAGCTTCCGGGATGCCATAAACACCGCGTACGCTATCTTTTGATAATGCGGGTACCGTGACTTGCATGGAGTGAGGACAGTGGACACGTAGTAAACTGGTTTTTGAAGGGGGAATTTGTGTCCGTCCGTTTCTCGTTCGACGACGAGCACTGCGCTTACAACTTGATAAGTTGCCGCAATGTATAATAGCATTGGTTCGCCGATGTTAGGCGCGGCCAGGACCGGGTTTGTTGCCAATATGGCTTTTATTTCTTCGAGTCCGGCCGTGGCGGCATCCGTCCACTCGAAGTGTTCGGTGCGCCGGAGGAGGCGATAAAGGGGTAATGCCTTTTCTCCCAAGCGGGAGATAAAGCGGCTTAGAGCCGCCACGCATCCAGTCAATTTTTGTATTTGTTTGAGGTCCTTTGGAATATCCAATTGTGACAGAGCTCGGATCTTGGCTGGGTTTGCTTCAATTCCTCTACCGGATACAATGAAGCCCAAGAGCTTTCCGGCTGGTACGCCGAAAACGCATTTTTCCGGGTTAAGCTTGATGTCATATGTTCGGAGGTTATCGAATGTGAGCCTCAAGTCGTCTACTAGAGTTTCGACATGCTTGGTTTTGACGACCACGTCATCTACGTATGCTTCCACTGTTTTGCCGATCTGGTTTGCCAGACATGTCTGAATCATGCGCTGATATGTTGCGCCGGCGTTTTTGAGCCCGAAGGGCATTGTGTTGAAGCAGAATGGGCCGTATGGGGTGATGAATGCCGTTGCGGCTTGGTCTGGCTCTGCCATCTTAATTTGATGGTAGCCGGAGTATGCGTCGAGGAAACACAATGAATCGTGTCCTGCGGTAGCGTCGATAATTTGATCGATGCGGGGGAGGGGGAAGGGATCCTTTGGGCAAGCCTTGTTGAGGTCCTTGAAATCGACGCATAGGCGCCAGGATTTGTCCTTCTTTGGTACCATCACCAGGTTTGCTAGCCAGTCCGGATGTTTTATATCTCTGATGAATCCGGCCTCCAGTAGTTTGGCTAGCTCCTCTCCCATGGCTTGTCTCTTAGGTTCGGAGAAACGCCGAAGAGCCTGCTTGACAGGCTTGAATCCTTTTAGGATGTTTAGGCTGTGCTCGGCCAGCCTGCGTGGGATTCCTGGCATGTCTGAAGGGTGCCAGGCAAAAATGTCCCAATTTTCGCGTAGGAATTCTCGTAGTGCGGCGTCTACATCAGGGTTTAATTGCGCCCCGATGGAGGCCGTTTTTGTAGGGTCCGTTGGATGGACTTGGAATTTGACTATTTCGTCCGCCGGTTTAAAGGAGGTGGACTTGGATCTTTTATCGAGTATCACGTCGTCCCTGTTCACCGTGGAGCGCAGCGCAGTCAGTTCCTCGGCCGCTAGGGCTTCGGATAGTGCCTCAAGGGCCAGTGCGGCTGTCTTATTTTCGGCGCGGAGTGCTATGTCCGGGTCACTAGCAAGAGTGATGATTCCGTTGGGTCCGGGCATTTTGAGCTTCATGTACCCGTAATGGGGTATAGCTTGAAAAATTGTGAATGCCTCTCGCCCTAATAGAGCGTGGTATCCGCTGCTGAACGGGGCCACTTGAAACGTGACCTCCTCGGACCTGTAATTATCCGGCGTGCCGAACACCACATCCAGTGTGATTTTTCCTGTACAGCACGCTTCCCGACTGGGGATTATTCCTCTAAAGGTTGTGTTGCTTCGCTCAATGCGGCTCCAGTCTATTTCCATTTTTCAAAGGGTTTCCTCATAAACGAGGTTCAATCCGCTGCCACCATCCATGAGTACCTTGGTAAGGCAAAAGTCGTCCACTATTGGACTGAGGACCAATGCGGCTGGTGCTCGGGCTGTTCGGAATTTAGGTTCATCACTGGCATTAAAGGTAATAGCCGTGTCACTCCATGGGTTTATTGTTGCTACTTGGTAGACTTCGGCAAGGCTGCGGAGTGTTCGTTTCCACATATTATTTGATGGGAAAGTCTCGAAGACTTTTAATACCGTACTGGTATCCCTGGGCTGGTGGTCTGTGAATTCTGGAGTTAGAAGCTCTTCGCCACTTCTGGCCACCTGCAGGAGTATCCAACATGCTCTAAGGCTATGAGTTGGTGTGGCGCCCTCTATACTATGAATTTTACAGGGTCCATTGAGCCATTCCTTCAATATGGCTCCATGCCCTATAGAGGGTTTTTGCTTTTTGGTGTTTAACCCAGGTGCCTAGCGATAATGCACCCTTTTATTTCGGACTGGGGTTGTATTCAAGGTCGGATTGTCCCAAAATTTTATTTCAGTTTTCCAGGCGCTTTCCATCGCACAGTACTTTCGTACTATGGATGCCAAGTTGGCGAAGCGTGTAATTTCACGGCGACTTATGGCATTGAGGATTCCGTTGTCCGTGCAATTATTGCAGAAGAATGAAGTTGCATCCTCCTCGCGGTAGTCCTCTATCCTGTTCATAACCAGGAGGAATCTGGCCCAGTAATGGTGTACTGTTTCTGCGGGCTCTTGCCGAATCTGGGATAGATCCCTTATATTTGGGTGGGCGGGTGGAATTAAATCCGGAACCTCGCCCAATCTGAGACTCAGGGGCCAAGGAGTTTCCGAACTCGGAAGCTTGGGTTCTTGGATGTTGTCCAATGAATCTAGCCCGCTGCCTGACTTTAGGTTCAGGGCTTGAGAGACGTCGTCCCCTCCGCGGGTATCCGGCTTGGAGGGATGGGGAATCCGGACATAACTAGTCCTTAAGATAGATGAAGGCTTGCCGCATTGTTCCTCCACCACTGCGACGTGGTGGGTGACCTGGGGAGAGTTAATCTCTCTCGGATCGGGTTTAGGCCCAATCTGATCATAGTGTGTAGCGACTCCCAGGGCGGCGATGCGATCCAAGAGCTCGTTTAAGGAAGAGAGCTCCATCGGATCTAACTGCTCGGCGAGTTCCGAGTTGGCGTGGAGATTGCTTTCGATGACCCGAGAAGTCATCGTCGGCGCGGCGGCCGAACAGGCGGTCATAAGAAAACCGCCTAGCCGGAGAGTTTGGCCGATAGCCAAAGCTCCTTTAGCAACAGCGCCGTCTTTAAAGACGGGATGAGGCATCCTTCCTGATGGCGACGGCACAGCGGAACTCTCAATGAAAGCACCAATGTCAGTGTCAAAACCGGTGGATCTCGGGTAGGGGGTCCCGAACTGTGCGTCTAGGCGGATGGTAACAGGAGACAAGGGACAAGATGTTTTTACCTAGGTTCGGGCCCTCTCGATGGAGGTAAAACCCTACTCCTGCTTGATTAATATTGATGATATGGGTAGTACAAGAGTAGATCTACCACGAGATCAGAGAGGCTAAACCCTAGAAGCTAGCCTATGGTATGATTGTTGTTCGTCCTACGGACTAAAACCCTCCGGTTTATATAGACACTGGAGAGGGCTAGGGTTACACAGAGTCTGTTACAATGGGAGGAGATCTACATATCCGTACCGCCAAGCTTGCCTTCCACGCCAAAGAATGTCCCATCCGGACACGGGATGAAGTCTTCAATCTTGTATCTTCATAGTCCAGGAGTCCGGCCAAAGGTTATAGTCCGGCTATCCAGACACCCCCTAATCCGGGACTCCCTCATAGGGCTTCAGATTCTTGGCTGCAAAGTGCACGCCGTAACACATCTTCTGGTAGTGGGGGTAGTTTTGCTTGGGGGCAGACAATACTTCGCTCAAGTAATACACCGGTCTCTGGACCGGCAATGCTTTGTCCTTCTCCTTGCGCTCTACTACCATGACTATGCTGACAACCCGAATGGTGGCTGCAATGTAGAGGAGCATGGGCTCCTTCTCAATCGGAGCCTCCAGGACAGGCGGGGTTGCCAACATCTTCTTGAGTTCGAGAAATGCTTCGTCCGCCTTGTCGTTCCACTCGAAAAAAGTGGTCTTCTTCATGAGTTGATACAGGGGAAGGGCCTTCTCGCCCAGTCGACTGATGAAACGGCTGCCTGACGCCAAGCAGCCGGTGAATTGCTGCACGTCCAGCAGTTGGGTGGGCACTTTCATCATCTCAATTGCCTTGATATTCACGGGATTGCACTCTATGCCGTGCTCTAAGACCAGGAAACCGAGGAGCTGGCCGGCTGGTACTCCAAAGACAGATTTCTCCGGGTTGAGCTTGATCTGGAATCAGCGCAGGTTCTCAAAGGTCTCCTTGAGGTCCTCTAGCAGCGTGCCATGCTTCTCCGTCTTCACCACCACATCATCCACATATACATGGGCATTTCTGCCGAGTTGCTTGGGGAGGCACTTCTGCATGCAACGCTGGAACGTGGCGCCGGCGTTTCTCAAGCCAAACGTCATGGTCAGGTAGCAGAAGGCTCCAAATGGCGTGATGAAGGCGGTCTTCAGCCTGTTGGTCGGGTTTAGTTTTATCTGGTGATACCCGGAGTATGCATCCAAGAAACTCAACAGCTCGCATCCTGCTGTGGAGTCTATTACTTGATCAATCCTTGTCAGAGCAAAGGGATCTTTGGGGTAGGCTTTGTTGAGGCTGGTGTAGTCAATGCACAGGCGCCATTGCTTGTTCTTTTTCAACACCAGGACTGGGTTGGCCAGCCACTCTGGAAAGAATACTTCCATGATGAATCCGGCTGCTAGGAGCCGCGCTATCTCTTCTCCGACAACTCTTCTCTTCTCTTCTGATAGGCGGCGCAAGGGCTGCCTGACCGGCTTGGCGTCAGGTCGGACATGTAGCTTGTTCTCAGCAAAATCCGTCGGAACACCCAGCATGTCTTTGGGAGACCATGCAAAGATGTCCCGATTCTCACGGAGGAAATCGACGAGCTCGCTTTCCTATTTGCTGTCAAGTCCTGTGCCTACGACAGCGTGCCTTTCCGGGTGATCTGGGTCCAATGGTATTTTCTTTGTTTCCTTGGCCGGCTTGAACGAGCCCTCAACCTCCGACTCCTGGGGGGTGGGTGACATTTCCGGCTTCTTGCCTGCCAGCGCCACCACCCGGTCAAGGAGCCGCTTCTCGGCAGCAATCACGACGGACTCGGCCAGCCGGCTGCTATCTGCAGCACAAGCGATCGATCTCTTGTAGTCTCCGACTACTGTGAGGATTCTCTTGGTACTCGGCATCTTCATCTTGAGGTAGGCATAGCGGGGGACTGCCATGAACTTGGCAAGGGCAGGCCGGCCAAGCAATGCATGGTAGGGGCTCTCAAGGTCCACCACTTCAAACCAGACTGACTCTCGGCGGAAGTGATTCTTGTCTCCAAAGAGGACATCAATCTGGGTCTTGCCAATTGCTGAGCAAGAAAGGCCAGGGACTATGCCATGGAATACAGTCCGACTGGGGACGAGCTGCTTCTGCTTGATTCCCAACTTCTCCATTGTGTCACGGTACAGGATATTGATGCTGCTGCCGCTATCTATCAGGATTCTGGAGAAATGGGCGGCCCGCTTGTCCGTCGCAAGGGTTGCTTCTAAGACCAGGGCATACGAACCAGGGGAAGGCATCACTTCCGGGTGGTCGGCCCTACTCCAACTGATAGGCTTCTCGGACCAACGCATGAAATCTGGAGTATTGGAGGCCACTACCTGCACTTCTTGTTGTTGTTGCCGTCTGCTGCGCCTATCATCGACCACGCTGGTAAACACAACATAGGCTCTGTGCTCCTCCCGTACTCGTCTTGTATGGCGCCGACTGGTCGGGCCGCCGGCTGCTGGGGCTGAGGAGGCGGCGGTCCGGCAGGTGGAGGAGGTAGGAGTCCATCTCCCTTGGCAATTCTGGTGAGCCAGTGACACTTCCGAGTGGTGTGGTTGGAGGGCTTTGCGCCGCTATGGAACTTGCAGGGTGCATCCAAGGTTTGCTTGTAAGAGAAAGCAGGCAACCAATTGGTCTTGCCGCCCTTCTGCCGCTTGGGGGCCGGCTGCCCTTCTGGCTGCTGATCCTCGATCGTCGCCACCTGCTGGCTGGTGGAAGCCGGCTGGAGGGCCTTCCGCTTGTTATCACCTGGTTGCTGTCGCCGACTGGTGTCACCATCCGGATTCCGAGGTGCCTGGGAGGCCACCTTGCCGGACGCATCAACCAGGATTTCCGCCTTCATGGAGGAGTCGGCCGTGGCATGCTTGTCGGCGATGACCAACAGCTCATCGAGGGTCTTGGGCTCGTTGCACGGGAGTCGGTGCTTGAGGAGGGTGCCCTCTGGGCACCCGGCAGTGAAGTACTCGATCACCTGCACCTCATGCATGCCTTCACAGGAATTGCGCAGCTCGATCCAGCGCGTGAGGTAGTCGCGAGCTGACTCCGTGGGCCCTTGGACGCACAAGGAGAGCTGTCGGGGCTTGGGAGCCCGCTTGTAGGTGCTGGTGAAGTTGCGGATGAAGACCTCGGTGAAATCAACCCAGCTGTTGATGCTGCGGGGCTTCAGGCTATTGAGCCAAGTCCGGGCAGTGCCCTGAAGCATGAGCGTGACGTACTTCACGGCAACGCGCTTGTTGTCGTTCGCTATACTGATGGCCATGGAGTAGTCGACTAGCTAGTCCTCCGACTTCATGGAGCCGGTGTACTTGGGCATGTCTCGCAGGAGGGTGAACCCCTTAGGGAAGGGCTCATCTTGGATTCGGGGGCCGAAACAGGGCGGGCCTAGTGCATCTTCTTCTTCAAGCGCCAGGGATCGGTTGAGACGATCGATCCGATGGCAAGCATCATTCTCTCCGACTCCCTCTCGACGGCCAAGGTGGTCGCCGAGAGTCGGATGCGTGACAGGAGGCGGAGTGGGGTATCTCTGTCACGCCCAATATGCGATACTATCCTAAAGAGACTCGAAGGTCCCACCAAGGATAGAACCACATATTGAGACGTTTTTGCAAGGTGGATATCATTACATCAACATTACATAATAGATGGGGATACATACAAAAGGCATACAGTGCCACACGAATACAACATCACAATACATTAGAGCATCATCCGGCTACAGATGAGACACAAATAGAAACTCAAACGACATCCACCCTGCTAGCCCAGGCTACCGACCTAGAACCTATCCTCTGATCGAAGAAGAAGCAGAAGAAGAACTCCAAAACAAGAAAGCATCACTCTCGCGTCATGAACATCGCATAACCTGTACCTGCAACTGTTGTTGTAGTAATCTGTGCGCCACGAGGACTCAACAATCCCATTACCATGGGTATCAAGACTAGCAAACCTTAATGGGTAAGGAAAGGATAAGTGGTGAGGTTGCAGCAGTGACTAAGCATATATGGTGGCTAACATACGCAAATAAGAGCGAGAAGAGAGCAAACGGAACGGTCGTGATGCTAGCAATGATCAAGAAGTGATCCTGAACTCCTACTTACGTCAAACATAACCCAAAACCGTGTTCACTTCCCGGACTCCGCCAAAAAGAGACCATCACAGCTACACACGCGGTTGAAGCGTTTTAATTCGAGTCAAGTGTCAAGTTATCTACAACCGGACATTAACAAATTCCCATCTGCCACATAACCGCGGGCACGGCTTTCGTAAGTTTATACCCTGCAGGGGTGTCCCAACTTAGCCCATGATAAGCTCTTGCGATCAACGAAGGATATACCTTCTCCCAGGAATACCCGATCAGACTTGGAATCCCGGTTTACAAGACATTTCGACAATGGTGAAACAAGACCAGCAAAGCCTCCCGCTGTGCCGACAAATCCCGATAGGAGCTGCACATATCTCGTTCTCAGGGCACACCGGATGAGCCAGACGTCGGGTTGGCATAGACCCTGATTGCCTAGGGGGCGCCGGACATCGCTCGGTTTGGACCAACACTTAGACAAGCATTGGCCCGGGGGGGCTAAAATCAAGATGACCCTCGGGTTGGCCGACCAAGGGAAGGGTATAGGTGGTGGTGAGGCAAATGGTAAAACCAAGGTTGGGCCTTGCTGGAGGAGTTTTATTCAAAGCAAAATGTCAAGGGGGTCCCATAATTCACCCAACCGCGTAAGGAACGCAAAATCCGGGAACATAACACCGGTATGACGGAAACTAGGGCGGCAAGAGTGGAACAAAACACTAGGCATAAGGCCGAGCCTTCCACCCTTTACCAAGTATATAGATGCATTAATTAAATAAGAGATATTGTGATATCCCAACATAATCATGTCCACCATGGAGCAAACTTCAACTTCACCTGCAACTAGCAACGCTATAAGAGGGGCTGAGCAAAAGAGGTAACATAGTGAGGCAACGGTTTGCTAGGAAGGGTGAAAAGGTTAGGGCTGACATGGCAATTCGGGGAGGCTTGATCAAAAAGAGATAGGTAGCATAGCATAGCGATAGAACGAAGCAACTAGCATAGCCATGATAGTAGTGAGATCCAGGGTAGCGGTCACCTTGCCTCAAATCCCGCTAGTAAGAAGAACGAGTCCATGAAGAAGATGAAGCCACGAAGACGAATTAAGCATAGACGAACGAATCCTCACAATCGCAATGAAACGGGAACTATCGAGAGAAGCACACAACATAGTAAACACACCACACATATACATGACATGATGCACAACCAAACATGATTCAAAACAAGACTACATGAAGATACTCATGGCAAGAGATGATGCAAAAAAGAGCAACACATCATGGCAAGTTCAAATGAGGCCGTGAGCAACATATAACAATTCCGGTAAGTCCTCATATGCAAATTTCGAAGTTAGTCCAAATCTGAATAAACCTTATGTTCAAGTTGTTAAATAGCAAGTTAAGACGCACAAAGATGATCTACACGAGATTCTAGTCAAGTTGCACATAAGGTTCATTTAGTTCGGAGCTACGGCCTAGAAGATATGAGCAAAACAAGTTAAACATGGCATTGATGCAAAATGCATTCAAACATCAAGCAAACACACTCAAAACATGGATGCAACATGTTAATATGAAACTACATGCAAAATCAAGCAAGTTCCATATAGAGCACACTCAAAACGGAGCAACGGTTCAACACATACTCTATACAAGATATAATAACAATCTGTCCAAAATAGCAACTAGGCATATTGCAAGCATCAAAACAACATGCTACAGAACTTCAACATAAAAAAAAGGAACGTACATGATTTACAGGTAAAACATAACAAAACATGAACACTGAGCTATCTCCAAAAATCACAAGAACATGCTCCAAAACACATGGCATGATTGCAAATAATAACAGTTTCAGGCTTTGCAAAAGTAACATCAGGTTGCAATGTTTAGAGCTATCAAACAACATGTTACAAGAACATAACTTGGAAAACAAAGGCATGGCATGAATCTACTAATTGCATAGAACAAAAGTCCTTTACTGACCATGAGCCAAAAATGATCAGAATATATGATGGCTCCCATGTAAACATAGCAAGTGATATGACAGATTCAAACATCGCAGGAACAACGATAAGTAGGCATGTTGATGAGCTTGTACCACTCACCAAAGAGCAATGCATGGCATGAAAAGGTAACCAACAGTAAGAAGACATGTTTATGAAGCTAAGCATGGCAAGAACAAGTTCATAGTGTGCATGGATCACTAGCAAAACACATGGCAAAACTGAACTTAATGTTAACAGGCTGACAGCAACATTATTTAGCAACTTGAGAGCAAGATTACAACAAGCTACAGAAGGATATAAATACAAAAAGGGGCATGGATAGATAGAGCATGACATGTATAACAAAACATCCTTAGTGAACATCTCTAGATTATGCATAGAATGACTAGTAGCAGCAGGTTTATATAGCATCACCAAATAACAGATTCAGCCTAGCAAAACAGCAACAGCAAGTACCCTAATTAACAAGCTTGATGCACTCAGTACAAGACTCAAAAAAATACATGGACTGCACCCCTCTAAGCACGGCATGTCATAGATCAAAACACATGTAGAGCTCATGCTCATATGATGCGCACATCAAACATGGCAAAAATGACAAACGAGCATGTTCTGTTAACAGACAGCAGACAACATTATATTGCACTCTTGCAACAATTATTAGGGCACCAAGCTGAACTCAAACAAACATGGCACAATGTAACAAAATGTAGAGCACACTCTGATGAACATTTTGATATATTATACACTCAAAATGGACATACACGCACAAAGATACAACCCTCACAAAATGCCTATATGATGCTGATTTATCAGGGACTTAGCCAATTCCAGGAAAAAAACATATGAGCGTGAGATAACTAAAGTACGCATAGGCGGGGATCTGGGTTTGCTCACCAAAGTGGGCCTTGGCCCAGGTTGGAAGGGGGCCGGCCGGCGGGTGGTTGGGCCGGTCGGGGCGCTGGGCTACGGTTGCGGGGCCCACGCGGTCGACCGAAACGGTCAAAGCGTGCGTGAACGGGCGGCGTCGCGGACTCCTGGCGAAAAGGGTCGCCGGCGGTGATGATGTTGACGGCGTAGCGGCGACAGGAAACGCAGAAGGCCGGAGAGGGTCCCACGAGCGGTGAAATGGGCGGATCCAGATGGTTCTAGGCGCAGCGGGGTCGATGCGGCGTCCGACGACGGGGCGAGCGAGGCAACCTCCGGCGGCGGGATCCTGCAAGGGAGAGAGAGGGAAGCGTGAGCGGCAGAGAGAGCCGACGGGAGGAATAAGAAGGAGTTCGTAGGCAGGGGAGGCCGTGACCGGGCCTGCTGAAGATCTCCGACGAAGGGCGGCGCTTGTCGCCGGTGAGCGCGGACGGCGGGACAGCGTGCTCGGAGGCGGGGTCGGGCGGAGCAAGGAGCGAGGGGAACTAGGCGAGCGGGGCAGGTCGGGAGCGGAGGCGCGCGGCGCGGTCGGGCCCGGTTCGAGCCCGGGGCGGGCCGCAGATGGGCCTGGCAGGGCCGCGGTGAAGTGGGGCGCAGGGGAGGACGTGTGGCGCGCTGGGGTTGGCTGCGGGGCGCGGGGAGGCAACGTGTCGCGCTCGGATTGGCCCAAGCGCACCGACGGCGGCGCCAAGTGGCGGAGGGCGGCTGGGGAGGCGCTGATTCCGAGGAGGAGGAAGATGGCTGCAGTTAGGAGGCGGCTAGGGGTAGGTGAGGGGCTAGGGATGCCCAAAATTGGAAGGAGGGTTCTATATATAGTAAGGGGGCTAGGGTTAGGTGTTAGGAGGGGTTTCGGAACCTCGATCGTGATCCGACGAACCCGATCAAGAGGGGGGTTAGGCAGGCCTAGGTGTGCTGTGAAGAGAGGGTTGGGCTGAGAGGAGAGGGGAGAAAAGCAGCCCGTACTGTCGGTACTAAAAACGTCCGACGAAGTACCAACGACCCATAAGTTAATGTAAGCTATCAAACGAGCTCCGAGTGATGAAACTTCGAAGAGCTCTGTCACATATATACACCGCACGCAAGTTACATCCCAATCGAGAACATTTGATGCACTATAACATAATATCGGAAGGCCGCGGGCGTGGAGGTGATCTCGCTCAGAACGGACAACGGGGAGAACGCGACGCAGAACGGATGCAAGTTTTTGAAAAACATGTAGATGAAATGCAGGATGATGACATGGCAAAATGCAAACACGCAAGCAAATGACATGGCAACAACGACGAATAACTGGAAGACACCTGGCGCATCAAATCCGGGGCGTTACAACACTCCTCCACTAACAAGAGATCTCGTCTCGATATCTTAGGACCGAGACGGAAGGGAAAAGGGAATAGGTGAAACAAGAACTAAAGAGAAGAAGCAAAGAATCAAGAGCACTCGAGAATAAGAGAGGAACGACGAGAATGACAAGAATCGAAAGCTCATGGAATCAGATAGACTATGAAACCTCTCGGGTTAGAACAAGCTAAGAAATGAATAAGACCGAAAGGATTTAGTCAGCATTCCGGCTGAAAATGGAAGGAATAGAACATGAACTTCACAAGATGGGATGACACTTGATGAAGACATGACACAAAACCACCGGTAATAATTGAAAGAGTTGAATGAAAAGAACATAGAAATACGGATTGAATGGAGTTGTTGAGAAAATCAACAACGAAAGAATAAGCTTGTTGTGGACTTATCAAAACAACTCAAAACTTGAGGTGAAATTATACCACAACCAATGTCTGAATAGCTGAGAAAAATGAAGAAATGCAAAACTCCACTTCAAAAGAATACGGAGAATTAATTACACTTCGAGATGCGAGAAGAAAAGATACTTGAACTCCACCAACAAAATCTTGATGAGAACTCTTGGAGAATGAATTAAATCATGAAGAACCACCATGAAGAACTCCGGTGGCAAAAGGATGATGAGATAGAATGAAGGAAGAAAGAATAAGATGAGCCTTCCGTTGATTTAGATGGAGGTTCCGACGAAATGGCCGAGGAAATTTGAACTCCAGAAAAGAAAAGATGAAAACACTTGGAACTAGAATTTATTCATCAAGAACAAACTCCGAAGGAAATGATTACTCACTTTGAGGAAATAAGAATAAGATTTATTGTATGCTTATCCTTCATCAAATTAAATTGATGACAAGCAATGGATTTTGCATACTACTTATTCTTGTTGAAAAGGATTGAGAAGTGGCATGTCGCAAACTTAAGAATGTCTTCATGAACCACCGGTAGGATTGGAAAGAACGAATGGATTAATATGATAATCAAGGAAAAATAATTTTGAACAAACCACCGTAAGAATTCGAAAATGACTCATGAAAGAGAATGAATCACCGGGAAGAATTAGAAGGCAAATATGCTCGAGGGGATTTAGATGCACAAGAACATAGAGATAATGAGCTGATTAAAGAACACTTGATAGATGCGCCGGGGTAATTGGATAACGGTAGCTGGAATGTGAGGAGGAAGAATTCTTCTGGAACGATGGCCTCCGATGAAAAGAAATGGAAAAACAACTCCTCCCATACTCCGGATGGTTAAGAAAGAATATCTGACAAACTAAAATAATTCAAGAGGATGATATGAAGCTAGAACCACTTATCTTCGAGAGAACGGACAAGATTTAGAGGAAAGACTCTTCTTCGGTCTTCAAAAGACGACGGGAAACACCAGCAAAATTATTGAGATACTCCGGGAGAATGAAAAAGAGGAAAGGTTGAACCAACAATGAAATGGTTTGAAATCGATCTTGAAAAAACCTCTGACTGATGAAATTCATTCTTACGTCAAACTCTGAAAAATATTAGGAATAGCTCCGGAATAATTAGAAGAGTCAGGTAAGATCCTGGGAAAAGACATGTGGGTTAGGGCCCACTGAAGAGATAACACCGTTGGAAAGGATTGTTGAACAGATAGATGATGCACCGGAATGATTGAAATATTTGAATGAGGTGACAACCTCGAATTAATTGGAACACATACGAATCTCCTGAGATGTATTGAGCACTCCGGAAGGATAAACTGGCGAGAGGCGAACGAGCAGGGAAAACACTTCGAGGAAAAGGATATGATCAACTCGAAAAATTTGAATTGAGTGCACCGGAAAAGAGATGAAGAATGTCAAACAAAAGAGAATTCACCGGTTGAAATACTGATGAAAAACTAAAGAGGTTCCACACGAATGAAAATTGATGCTCGAAAGAGACTCAGGCTCCGGGAAGAGAAAGGGAGGGAGGGCGGGAAAAACAAAGGCAACTTGGGAGCGGGAACCAATGAATATCTTGAAGAGAAAAACACTGGTTGAACGAAAGCAAAGGCTTCACACGAATAGGATGGATACTCGATTACAGACTCCGTTTCTGAGAAGAAAAAGGGTGGGAGGGTGGGAAAACAATTGAGGATTGAACGCAAGATGAAGAGGCTCGAGTCAACTTGACGAGAAATGCACCAGATGGAAAGAGCCGAGGAACAACGATCAGAAAACCAACTGCGTGATCCTAAAGAAAATTTGAAAGGGAAGAGGAGTAATTCAAAACACCTACGTCAAGATTCCTCACCAGAGCGACGAAGAGGCTGAGGAGTAAAAAGAATTCCTACTCTCCGATATAACAAGACTCCGAAAACAGTTTTCTTCTAGACTCAACGACGGCCAAACTACACGATCAATCAAGGGGGCTCCTAGGGTTGGTGCTTGGCTCTGATACCAACTTGTCACGCCCAATATGCGATACTATCCTAAAGAGACTCGAAGGTCCCACCAAGGATAGAACCGCATATTGAAACGCTTTTGCAAGGTGGATATCATTACATCAACATTACATAATAGATGGGGATACATACAAAAGGCATACAATGCCACACGAATACAACATCACAATACATTAGAGCATCATCCGACTACGGATGAAACACAAACGGAAACTCAAACGACATCCACCCTGCTAGCCCAGGCTGCCAACCTGTAACCTATCCCCTGATCAAAGAAGAAGCAGAAGAAGAACTCCAAAACAAGCAAGCATCGCTCTCGCGTCATGAACATCGCATAACCTGTACCTGCAACTGTTGTTGTAGTAATCTGTGAGCCATGAGAACTCAGCAATCCCATTACCATGGGTATCAATACTAGCAAAGCTTAATGGGTAAGGAAAGGATAAGTGGTGAGGTTGCAGCAGCGACTAAGCATATATGGTGGTTAACATACGCAAATAAGAGCGAGAAGAGAGCAAATGGAATGGTCGTGAAGCTAGCAATGATCAAGAAGTGATCCTGAACTCCTACTTACGTCAAACATAACCCAAAACCGTGTTCACTTCCCGGACTCCACCGAAAAGAGACCATCACGGCTACACACGCGGTTGATGCGTTTTAATTCGGATCATGGTGTCAAGTTATCTACAACCGACATTAACAAATTCCCATCTGCCAATAACCGCAGGCACAGGCTTTCGAAAGATTATACCCTGCAGGGGTGTCCCAACTTAGCCATGATAAGCTCTCGCGATCAACGAAGGATATACCTTCTCCCAGGAAGACCCGATCAGACTCGGAATCCCGGTTTACAAGACATTTCGACAATGGTAAAACAAGACTAGCAAAGCCTCCCGCTGTGCCGACAAATCCCGATAGGAGCTGCACATATCTCGTTCTCAGGGCACACCGGATGAGCCAGACGACGGGTTGGCATAGACCCTGAGTTGCCCAGGGGCGCCGGACATCGCTCGGTTTGGACAACACTTAGACAAGCATTGGCCCGGGGGGGCTAAAATAAAGATGACCCTCGGGTTGGCCGACCCAAGGGAAGGATAGGTGGTGGTGAGGCAAATGTAAAACCAAGGTTGGGCCTTGCTGGAGGAGTTTTATTCAAAGCAAACTGTCAAGGGGGTCCCATAAATCACCCAACCGCGTAAGGAACGCAAAATCCGGGAACATAACACCGGTATGATGGAAACTAGGGCGGCAAGAGTGGAACAAAACACCAGGCATAAGGCCGAGTCCTCCACCCTTTACCAAGTATATAGATGCACTAATTAAATAAGAGATATTGTGATATCCCAACATAATCCTGTCCACCATGGAGCAAACTTCAACTTCACCTGCAACTAGCAGCGCTATAAGAGGGGCTGAGCAAAAGCGGTAACATAGCCAGGCAACGGTTTGCTAGGAAGGGTGAAAAGGTTAGAGGTTCATGGCAATTTGGGGAGGCTTGATCAAAAAGAGATAGGTAGCGTAGCATAGCGATAGAACGAAGCAACTAGCATAGCAATGATAGTAGTGAGATCCAGGGTAGCGGTCATCTTGCCTGAAATCCTGTTGGGAAGAAGAACGAGTCCATGAAGAATATGAAGCCACGAAGACGAACCAAGCATAGACGAACGAATCCTCACGATCGCAACGAAACGGGAACTATCGAGAGAAGCACACAACATGGTAAACACACCACACATATACATGAAATGATGCACAACCAAACATGATGCAATACAAGACTACATGAAGCTACTCATGGCAAGAGATGATGCAAACAAGAGCAACACATCACGACAAGTTTAAATGAGGCCGGGAGCAACATATAACAATTCCGGTAAGTCCTCATATGCAAATTTGGAAGTTGGTCCAGATCTGAATAAACCTTATGTTCAAGTTGTTAAACAGCAAGTTAAGATGCACAAAGATGATCTACACGAGATTCTAGTCAAGTTGCATATAAAGTTCATTTGGTTCGGAGCTACGGCCTAGAAGATATGAGCAAAACAAGTTAAACATGGCATTGATGCAAAATGCATTCAAACATCAAGCAAACACACTCAAAACATGTATACAACATGATAATATGAAACTACATGCAAAATCAAGCAAGTTTCATATAGAGCACACTCAAAACGGAGCAACGGTTCAACACATACACTCTATACAAGATATAATAACAATCTGTCCAAAACAGCAACTAGGCATATTGCAAGCATCAAAACAACATGCTACAACACCTCAACATAAAAACAAAAGGCATGGACATGATGTACAGGTAAAACATAACAAAACATGAACACTGAGCTATCTCCAGAAATCACTAGAACATGCTCCAAAACACATGGCAAGATTGCAAATAATAACATTTTCAGGCTTTGCAAAAATAACATCAAATTGCAATGTTTAGATCTATCAAACAACATGTTACAAGAACATAACATGGCAAAGAAAGGCATGGCATGAATCTACTAATAGGAAAGAACAAAAGTCCTTTACTGACCATGAGCCAAAAAGGATCAGAAGATATGATGGCACCCATGTAAACATAGCAAGTGATATGACAGATTCAAACATGGTAGGAACAACGATAAGTAGGCATGTTGATGAGCTTTTACCACTCACCAAAGAGCAATACATGGCATTAAAAGGTAACCAACCGTAATAAGACATGTTTATGAAGCTAATCATGGCAAGAACAAGTTCATAGGATGCATGGATCACTAGCAAAACACATGGCAAAACTGAACTTAATGTTAACAGGCTGACAACAACATTATTTAGCAACTTGAGAGCAACGTTAAAACAAGCTGCAGCAGGCTATAAATGCAACCAGGGGCATGGACGGATAGATCATGACATGTGTAACAAAACATCCTTAGTGAACATCTCCAGATTATGCACAAAATGACTAGTAGAAGCAGGTTTACATAGCATCACCAAATAACAGATTCAGCCTAGCAAAACAGCAACAGCAAGTACCCTACTTAACAAGCTTGATGCACTCAGTACAAGACTCAAAAATATACATGTATTGCAGCCCTGTAAACATGGCATGTCATAGATCAAAACACATGTAGAGCTCATGCTCATAGGATGCACACAACAAACATGGCAAAAATGACAAACGAGCATGTTCTGTTAACAGACAGCAGACAACATTATATTGCACTCTTGCAACGATTATTAGGGCACCAATCTGAACTCAAACAAACATGGCACAATGTACCAAAATGTAGAGCACACTCTGATGAACATTTTGATATATTATACACTCAAAACGGACATACATGCACAAAGATACAACGCTCACAAATTTCCTATATGATGCTGATTTATCAGGGACTTATCCAATTCCAGGAAAAAAACATATGAGCGCGAGATAACTAAAGTACGCACAGGCAGGGATCTGGGTTTTCTCACCAAAGTGGGACTTGGCCCAGGTTGGAAGGGGGCCGGCTGGCGGGTGGCTGGGCCGGTCGGGGCGCTGGGCTGCGGTTGCGGGGCCCACGCGGACGACCGAAACGGTCAACGCGTGCATGAACGGGCGGCGTCACGGACTCCTGGCGAAAAGGGTCGCCGGCGGCTACGATGCAGACGGCGGGGCAGCAACAGGAAACGCAGAAGGCCGGAGAGGGTCCCATGATCAGCGAAATGGCAGATCCAGACGGATCTAGGCGCAGCGGGGTCGATGCAGCGTCCGACGACCGGGCGAGCGAGGTAACCTCCGGCGGCGGGATCCTGCAAGGGAGATAGAGGGAAGCGTGAGCGGCAGAGAGAGCCGACGGGAGGAAGAAGAAGGAGTTCGCGGGCAGGGGAGGCCGCGACCTGGCCTACTCAAGATCTCCGACGAAGGGCGGCGCTTGTCGCCGGCGAGCGCGGACGGCGGGGCAGCGTGCTCGGAGGCGGGGTCGGGCAGAGCGAGGAGCGAGGGGAACCAGGCGAGCGGGGCAGGTCGGGAGCGGAGGCGCGCGGCGCGGTCGGGCCCGGTTCGAGCCCGGGGCAGGCCGCGGATGGGCCTGGCAGGGCCGCGGTGAAGTGAGGCGTGGGGGAAGGATGTGTGGTGCGCTGGGGTTGGCTGCGGGGCGTGGGGAGGCGACGTGTCGCACTCGGATTGGCCCAAGCGCTCCGGCGGCGGCGCCAAGTGGCGGAGGGCGGCTGGGGAGGCGCTGATTCAGAGGAGGAAGATGGCTGCGGTTAGGAGGCGGCTAGGGGTAGGTGAGGGGCTAGGGATGCCCAAAATTGGAAGGAGGGTTCTATATATAGTAAGGGGCTAGGGTTAGGGGTTAGGAGGGGTTTCGGAACCTCCGATCGCGATTCGACGAACCCGATCGAGAGGGGGGTTAGGCAGGCCTAGGTGGGCTGTGAAGAGAGGGTTGGGCTGAGAGGAGAGGGGAGAAAAGCATCCTGACAACTGTTTCCGGATACCGAAAACGTCCGACGAAAGTACCGGCAATGGTACCGCTATAAGTTTAACGGTAGGGCTATCAAACAAGCTCCGAATGCGATGAAACTTGACAGGCGCTCTGTCTACACTATAATAAGACCGCAAGCCAAGTTACATCCCAATCCGAGAAAATTTTTATGCCACTTATAAAATAATATTTTGGAGGTGTCGCGGGTGCGTGCGAGAGTGTCTAGCTCAGAACGGACAATGGAGAGAACCGGCGGAACCCGAATGGATGCAAGTTTTTGAAAAACATGCAGATGAAATGCAGATGATGACATGGCAAAATGCAACATGCAAGCAAATGACATGGCTACAACGACGAATAACTGGAAGACACCTGGCGCATCGAATCAGGGGCGTTACAATCTCTCTCCACGAGGCGGGGGAGGCGGCAGGTCGCCTCGCCGCTCTACTGCACAAGGGCGGCTGTCTTCATCCCGCTCGATGGAGAGGAGTGTCCGGCTGCGGCTAGCAGCTGGCTCGTTGCCCTTTCCTCCGCGGGCACTGCCAGTCGGTGACCGGGAGGTCGCCCCATGATCTCGGCACGGGGGCGGCTTGTTGTTTCGTCCGGGTGGGACTTCGGCACGGCAGGTGGCCTCGTGCTGCGCGGCAGCCGCCTCTAGGAGCTGTTGGACTTGCTCCGTCATGAGGCAGCGTTCGTCGCCGTTGCATTTGTCCAGCTCATCCATTACCGCTTGGGCGGCCCGGATATTTTCTGCAGGCGTGGCGTAGACGGGGCGCTCTGCCCTGAACCTGCTGGCGACGGTCGCGCCAGGCTGTCGAACTGTGCTGAGGCGGCTGGGCCCCTCAGGAGCCGGCGTGCCGCCTACGGCCCGGTCCATCTCGCGCCGATAGACGTTCGAAAGTCGGCGCATGCTGTCCAGGCGGCCAGCATTTTTGAGAAGCTGGAGGCGGCGTGCCTCCAGCGCCTCAGTGTCTGCGCCCTCGGGAATGGGCGTCGTGAGATCACTCAGAGTGGCGTCGAGGGGATCTTGAGCACGCCCGTCAGAGTGCTCTTCACTATTGATGATGAGTACCTCCGTCACGGTGCCCCTGCCGCTGTACTCGTGAGGAGGTGGCTCGTCATAGATCACCATGTTCGTGGGGAACGCGTCGAGCGACACCGTGTCGAAGTCGACGATCATCGGATCGGTCGAGCCGACGGACTCCAGGTCCACAGCACGCTCGCTAGCGACATGGAGCTAGTCAAGGAGGCTGATGAGGCGGCTCTCAGGGCAACTTGTGCCCGTGTCGGAGGCCGGCTCGTCGGAGAGGTCGATCTCACCGACGAGGTCAGCTAGGCAGCTCACCGCGCAGGCGATCTCCGCGTCGTGCAGCGCGTCAGGGCTGATGCCGTCGGGCGTGCTGGGTTAACTTCGCTCGCTAGGAAGGAACAGGGTTCCCGTCCAGAGCAGATCTCTGGGAGATGGTGCACCTCGCCCCACGGTGGGCACCAAATGTCGGGGGTTGGGTGCGACATATGCCAATGGATGGCTTATCATGGTGGGAGCGAGTAGAACGTCGCCGGTGCCAGGAAGCGAGATAAGGCGTAGACACGAACGCCGGCGTACTTTACCCAGGTTCGGGGCTCTCCTAGGAGATAACACCCCTAGTCCTGCTCTGCGGAGTCTCCGCATGATCACTAAGCACAAGTGATACAATGGTGCTCCTCGAGCTGTGCCTAGAAGCAGAAAGATGCAAGGCTAGCTCTCTTCCTGCTCTAGGGGGGTGGCTAGTTCTAATGGAGTGGGAACCCTTTGCATGGGTGGCCTCGGGGGTTTATATAGACCTACCCCCCAGGGGTACAACGGTAATCTGGCTGGCTGCTGGGCCCGGCTGTCACTGTCTTCAGCCTCCGGCTTCTCCGCCGACAGCTGGGGCCCCCCGCCTGGTGGGCCCTGCCGACTGGTTGGTGGCTGCTCACTGTAGCCGTGTCGTTAGTGACGGGGGCTTGGTCATCTTAGCACGGCAACAGTCCCGCCACCTAGTCTTATCAATTTAATGTCGTGCTCGCCTCGGGACAAGGGACGGCCGCCTACTGGAGGCCGACCCCTCTCTAATCCGCCTGGTTGAGCTTCCGCCGTATTCCTTGGGGTCACTACCCGATAGGGCCCGTCTTTGGCGGGCCGTACCGACAGGCCGTCGCGGGGAACAGGACTCTGCCTGCCCGGAGCGACATAAGGGTAGATACGGCACAGTGCTCCGTCGTGCGGAGATCTCCGTCTGTACGGAGCACTTTAGCCACGCCCGTCTCGTGCGTGGGAGGCGACGTGCTTTACTGTAGCCATGCTTTGCCTTGTACTCTCGATGGGAGCTCGGCCGCCCCGTAGTCGTGAGGTGGCCGCCTGCCCATTGCCGCCCTCTCTAGAGGGCTGCCGCCAGGAGCCGGTCACTCGGAGCGTCGTAGTCTTGGGTCGGCCGCCCTCTGGCAGCCGACCGCTGAGCCAACCGGCCCTAGAGGGTGGAGCTTCAGCTTGGGGCCCAGCTAGGCAGAGCTGGCCCAAAGTCTTGATAAATCCAGGGACTCGGGTGAGCCTACCCGTGGCCCATTACTCCGATAGCGTCGGATCTCCTCTTCCGTCGATCGATCCAATGTCACTCCAACAACTTCATGGCCGACGCACGCCGAGCGCCGGGCCGCAGACGCCGCTTGTGTTGCTTAGACAACTCTTGTGGGCGATGGTTGTGCTCGTCGTGCCCCGTCTCCGGTGGCCAACGCCGCCACAGGCCCTGCCGGCCATGAGTAGCAAGCTTCTTATCTACACGCTTCAATGCGCCGCGACGGGCGGACTGCTACTCCATCACTGACCCCGGCAGCATTACCCTCCCACGCGCGTCACGGCCCGGCGAACGCGCATGCCGCTCTGCTCATGGCGCGGGAGCTCCTTTTCTATCGCCCAATCCACGACTTCTACCAGGAGTGGCTTGAGCGGATCGCTGAGCTCGTCAGCACGGCCGGGGGCTCTGCTGCACCGGCCCGCTCACTGCCTCAGCAGTCGCCTATCGCGGGCGACGTGGATCACGGGGCTGCTCCACCACCTCCGGCCCAGGGCGTCATCATCGAGCCAAGGCGTGTGGCGCCACGGCGCGACCCACCATGCTAGGCGCCTGTGCGGGAAGAGGTGAGCTGCCAGGTGATGCAGCGGCCTCAAGGAGAAGCACACGTACTTGCTGCACCCCCGCGTCAGGCCCGCGTGCCACCATAGGAGGGGGCGGCGCGCGTGCACCAGGACCAAGTTCTACCTCCTCGCCAGGCTCAAGTGGCCACAGCAGGATGTCGCGCATTCACCTGGAGCTCCCCGAGCAAGTTCAAGCCTGACCTGTCCCCACGATATGACGGGGCCGCCGACCCCGCCGAGTTCCTGCAGCTCTACAAGCTGAGCATCGAGGCGGCCAGCGGTGACGAGAAGATCATGGCGAACTGGTTCCCTATGCCCCTCAAGGATGGCGCACGTTCTTGGCTCCTGAACCTCCCCGAGGGGTCGGTCTCTTCCTAGGAGGATATGCGCGACCGCTTCATCGCCAACTTCCAGGGCACTCACGATCGTCCGCCAGCCACGGGTGACCTTTGTCGCATCAAGCAGCAGCCAGGAGAGACCCTGCAGAAGTACGTCCAGCGCTTCAAGATCCCTAAGGTGTCGGACAAGGCCACCATCTTAGCATTCACTGATGGCGACCGCAATGTCAAGATAAAGGAGGAGCTCGCCATCAATGAGGACCTCTGCACGGCCTTGGAGATGTTCAGTATGGCAAACAAGTGCGCAAGGGCTGAGGAGGGGCGCCTCTCCCTCCTCAAGATCCCCGATGCTGACCCGGAAGACAAGAAGGCCAAAGCCAAGGACGTGAAGCGCAAGGGGCTGGCCATGCTCGTGGCAGAGCTAGAAATGAAGCTCGTCTACGATCACCCCGAGTCGTCCAAGAGCAACCGACCGTTCTGCGTCTTCCACAATGTCCAAAGCCACAACACCAACGACTGCCAGGAAGTCACGGCCCTGCGTGATGGGCACCTCTATCGACGCCCCAAGTGCAACGATCGAGGCTACGGCCGTGGGGTTGGCCAAGGTTGAGGACACTGGGACGGACGCAACCATCGTCAGGAGTGGTGCGACCATCCTCGGGAGGACCGTTGACAGGGCCAACCTCGCGAGGGCGCTTGGAGGGAGCAGCCTCGCGAGGAGCACCCTCAGGGAAATGCCGGTCTTCCTCCACTGCCTCCACCACCAAGAAGGAACAAAGATCATCACCAGGACGAGGGGGTTGGGGGCTTCCAGGAGCCTCGAGCCATCGCTTGCATCCTGGGCGGCTCACAGGCCCCGGCTTCTCAACGCATCTTCAAGCAGTCTGCACGCGAGGTGAACGCAATGCTCCCCAAGCCCAAAGCAACTCGCCCTGTCAGGTGGTCCAAATGCGCCCTCACCTTCAGCTCCTCAGACCAGCTCAAGTGCGCGGCCAATGCCGGCGTGCTCCCCATGCTCTGCTCACCCGTCATCAGCAACATGGTCGTCACCAAGACTCTCATCGATGGTGGAGCGGGGCTCAATGTCCTGTCTGTTCAAACGTTCAACAGATTCCAAGTGTCGTACTACCAACTTCAGCCAACCAAGCCATTTTCGGGAGTGACCGATGGTTCCATGCACCTGATAGGGCAGGTCCGCATCGCTGTCACCTTCGGCAAACGCAACAACTACCACACCGAGCTCATTGACTTCGATGCCGCCGACATTCGCCTGCCGTACAACGCCATCCTAGGGTACCCAGCACTGGCCAAGTTCATGGCGGCGACGCACCACATCTAGAACATCCTCAAGAAACAACAAAGTAGCAGCGTCATCACGGTCGCATGCCAGCAAAAGGACGCGGTGTGCTCCCTAGAGCGCGCCTTCCAAGCTGCAGCGGTCGAGAGCCCTGAAGATGAGGGGGGTGCCCTACCTCATGAGGTCGCCCCCAAGACAAAGAAGCTACAGCCGGGTCAGGGATCTCCCGAGGAAGCCTCGCCCAAGGACGCCACACTGAGCCTCACATCGCACGCTTCCCAGGAGAAGGCGTCAGGCGGGAGGCGCCAGGTGTTCAGGAGTTCATCAGCAAGGCAATCAAGGAGATTCAAGAGGCAAGGGTTCTACAAGGCGATCGCTGCCTACCGTGAGGCGCAGCTCACTGCCCTGGCGAGGGTAAGGAGTTCTGCATCTACATCTGTCACACCCTAGCTAGTCATGCATCAGAGTGTGTGCATCATGTTTAAAATTCCATTTAATTTTGAAATGGGGAATTGTGAAACCCTCAGAATCATTTTTTGAAAATGACCCAAATAAAAATTTCTCCAAAAGGGTCCAAGAAAATGCTCATGTTGCTCTCTGAAAATATTGGACAGAGATAAAAAATCAAACCAATATTTTTAAGAGCTCATAGGTATTTATTTTGGGCATTTGGAATTAATGCATAAATATTTGCATTGGAAATATATTAGTTATATATATTAATATATGTCCAAAAATTATGCCACCTGTTGGGGAGCTCTGGAATAATATATCTAGCTCCTGCAAAAATTGGCATAAGGTTATAAAATGATTTAATATTTTATTTAAATCAAAACAATTGTCAGAAATTAGAAAAACAAAAATAAATAAAAGGAGGAGCTTACCTGGGCTCCTCCCTGTCCGGCCCAGCCAGCTGGCCGGCCCAGCCAGCAGGCGGCCCAGCCCACCACTGCAGCCCTCCGTCGTCTTCCTCCCCTCGCCCCGAAGCTGCTGCGTGCTCGCACGCGCACGGCCGCGCGGCCACCTCCTGCTTGCCGACGAGCTCCTGGCCACGTGGACGACTTCCGCAGGCCGTCCCGATCCCCCTGACCCCCCTCACTCTCCCGTGCACCTCTTCCCTCTCTCCCTGCTTCACCTCCCTCGCCCCCTCTCCCGAAGCAGAGCGCAGCCGCCGACGCCATTCGCCGTAGCTGCAGCCACCGCCCTTCCCTCGCTCCCCCGACTAGCCCAGAGGCTCCGCCTCGACCCCCTCTTCCTCCCCACCGATCCACGGGCCTCCGGAAGCCCTGCATCGCCGCCCACGTCGCCGTTCCCCTCCTCGACCACCGGAGATCGTCGCCGTCGATTCGAGAGCTACCGGACGTCCCCGAGCCCGCTAACCATCCCTGCAGCTCCGCGGTGAGCCGCTGACCCGATTCCCCCTTACCTCGTCGTCCCTAGCATCCTGTAGTTGCCGTCCCCTTGAGCTCCGAAGCTCGCCGCCGCCGTGCCTCGTCGCCGCCGTGGCTGGAGCCGTTGTAGCTCGAAGCCGAGCACACCATCGTGCTCCACACCTCACCAGGAGCACGTAGCACGCACCAACGCCTCCCCTAGCGCCCTGCATCGCCTAACCCGCCGTTGGCCGAACTCCGGCCGCCGCTCACGAGCTCGCCGTCGTTGGTACCGGCCACCTCAGGCACGGCCACCACCACCGTTCGACGCGCGGGAGCAAGGGCTCTCCAACGAGCCCAAGCACGGCCTCGCCCGTGCCCTGTAGCGCATTTCCGTATCGCGCCGCCGTCTCGGGCCTCGCCGGCGTCATGCCGCCGGTGGGTTTGACCTGTTTGACCTGGGGTTTGACCCCCCCAGGGTCACTGACGCGTGGGCCCCGTCGGCCAGGTGGTCAGATATGTTCTAATCACTATTAGTTAACCCCCTGACACTGACCAGTGGGCCCAAGCGCCACTAATTCCTAATTAGGATTAAATTAACCCTGTTAAACCCCCCCTGACACTGACGTGTGGACCCCACACGTCAGGTTTGACCCCAGCCAGCCGCAGTTGACCGCTGACGTCATGCTGACGTCATGCTGGCGCAATATATATATTTCTGGATTTAATTTAAATCAGGAAATTCCAGAATATTATTTAAACTTCAAAAATTCATAACTTTTATTCTGTAACTCCAAATCAGACAAATTATATATGAAAAATGATTATAAAAATCCAATCTATCCATCTGTACTATTTTCATGCATGATCAAACAAGTTAAATTGATGTTTAAAGCAGAACAAGGAAAAGCACTTTAACAGGCCATGTTTGAGTTTGAAATTTGAATCTTTGATTCAAATTGGTTCAAACCCTTCTGGTTTTAGTTGCATTAGCCCAACACACTCATATTGCCATGTTTCATGCATGCATCATATTGTTGCACATTGTTTGGTGATGGTTGTGTATCGGTGTCCTTTGCGACAGGTTCTGCCTCCGAGGAGTACCGTGATTACCCTAACGAAGAACCATATCAGTGCATCGACCCATCAGGCAAGCAACCAACCATTTGATCATATCGATACAATCCCATGTTCTCGCTCCTGCTCTCTTTTACTGCATTAAGACAACGCGTTTCAAACTGTTGTGTGCTACGGTAGTTGAACCCATTTCCTCTGCATGACCTATCATTGCCACAGTAACTAGATGAAACCTACTAGCATGTGTAGGAGTTGTATGAGCCATATGTATGTGTTGTTCCTACCTTGCTATGCCTGCTATGCTTAGAGTCGTGTCAGGTCTGGTTCATCTGGGTGATGGGCTAGAGTGAAATGATTATGTCGGTAATGAGAGTGGTGTGGTGAACACGATTTGGTAAAGGTATCGATGAGAGGCCATGTAGGAGTACATGGTGGGTTGTTTCATTGAAGCCGACCTTAAGCACTGAGATCTGTATGTGTGATTTAAGAATCAGCTACTACCATGCATTGGGCCTGAAACCAATGGACCCTCTCGGCTTCTTATTCACCCTAGTTCTCCGTCCAGGAGTTGCAAGTAGTTTCTGGTGTTTGTAGCCTACTGGAGGCCGTGGACAGCGCTGACCGTAGGGGTGGGCTGTGATGCGGTAGGTACGTGGCGGGGTGTACCGAATACCCGTTAGGTATCTCGGGAACCCTGTTCACATCGTTCGGGGCCGTATGGGAAACCTCGGCCGGACTCCCTGCGGATGGAACCTGGATAGGCGATAAACCTGGACTGGAGGCTTAGGTGGTTAGGTAGGTCGTGGCCGACACCCACGTTGGGCTTTCGCTTGAAGGTTGCCGAGTACATGTCGTGTAAACGACGGTAAGTGGTGAGAGCGTGTATGAAGAAGTACACCCCTGCAGGGTTATCATAATCTATTCGAATAGCCGCGTCCGCGGTAAAGGACTACTTGGTTGCCTATACAGTTCATAGACAAGTAAATGGAAACTGCTAAAAGCCTCAAGATAAGTGTGAGTGCCGAGGATGGCTCTTTCGTAGTGTATTGAAGTGGTGAGTAGTGGACTCGTGTGCGCAAAACCATTTCAAGTTGAAGTATCGTAGGATAGTCTAGCCAAGAGTCAAAGCTGGCTTGCTGCAATAACTCCACCAAACCTTCCTGATAATATGCATGTATGTAGGATCTGATGTAAGTCTTGCTGAGTACCTTTGTACTCATGTTGCTATAATTTACATTTTTACAGAAGACGCTGCAACCCCTTCTGATGGGTTCTATGTAGACATTGACATCAACGAGTAGGCTTAAGGCCCAGGTGGTGACCCTGAGCTTGTGAAGGACCACCTAGTATAGCTAGGCTTTCCAAGCCTCTTTTATTTTACTAGTTGTCTGTACTCAGACAAGTTACCTCCGCTGCTGGTTTGTATGACTGTATGACTTGAATGTTGGGTCGTGAGACCGTACCTTTGTGTATGTTATGTATGGCTCTCTGAGCCTTAAATAAAGTACTTGTGTCATAGAGTCATGTTGTGATGCTTCGTTGTATTTGCACATATCGAGCATATTGTGTGTATGATTGAAATGCTTGGTATGTGTGGGATCTGACTACCTAGTTGTTTATCTTTAGTAGCCTCTCTTACCGGGAAATGTCTCCTAGTGTTACCGCTGAGCCATGGTAGCTTGCTACTGCTCTGGAACACTTAGGCTGGCCGGCATGTGTCCTTCTTCGTTCCTGTGTCTGTCCCTTCGGGGAAATGTCACGCATTGAGTACCGGAGTCCTATTAGCCCGCTACAGCCCGGTTTACTGGAGTCCTGCTAGCCCAGTGCTACAGCCCGGACCCACTTGCTGATGACTGACACGTTCGAAGCTGGGTCATGGATGCCTGTCCCTGTAAGTCTGTGCCACTTTGGGTTTACGACTAGTCATGTCAGCCCGGGCTCCTTATCATATGGATGCTAGCGACACTATCATATACGTGAGCCAAAAGGCGCAAACGGTCCCGGGCAAAGGTAAGGCGACACCCGTGGGGATACCGTGCGTGAGGCCGCAAAGTGATATGAGGTGTTACCGGCTAGATCAATGTGACATCGAGTCGGGGTCCTGACAGCGTTGGCATCAGAGCCGGACTGCCTGTAGGTTCTCCAAGCCAAACTGGTCGATGTTGAGTCTAGAAATTATTTAGTTATATGTAGGGGAATTGTTTTTGCGTTGGAACGTAAGGCTATTTTTACTCCTTTATCTAATGACATTCTGATCTGAGTCAGTCTATTCTTCCACCGGGGGTTAAGGAATTAGGATCTATTCTCTCTATCAGGATCACGTGTTACTAATCAGTAGTACCTTATAGGTTTGATGGTTACAAGCCTAGTTCAGTTCTATTACCACATTATGTTGCCAGGATGGTCTCAGAACTTGGTATGATGATGATGAGTGTGTATGTAATCCTTTGTCAAATGTCTCAAAATCCTTCTTGAGCATTTACAGCTGTTATGCTGCCGAAATTTTGCTAGAAATGCTAATGCCTTTGCATTATGATTGTGCTTTCAGATGGCCACTCGCGACCTCAATCAAGTGGTTCGCCTGACTCGATGCTTAGATGTACCCGGCCATACTGCCAAGTTGGTCAGGGTAATGACTGAGGCTGGATACCGCTGGTATCCTGAGTACACGGTCGAAGAGCAATTTCGGGATTTCAATCAAAGCCAGTATCTCTGCACTGTCAGGATATTTCCATCTTATCCTGGATCCACCGAGCCCCTTCACTTCTCCTATGGACTCGGGGTTACTATTGAGATGGCTGTGCAGGACGCCGCCTACTCTTGATGACCATCATGCGAGTCAGGTCTGGTCTATTTCGGGACTCTGATTTCCGGTATATGCCAGGATCACTTCCGGTAGCACAAGGGTATCTCCAGGCTATCTATGCTGACCCCACCCAGGAGGATTCACGGACTCGCACCACTGCTGAGATGCTCGAGGATAAGGACCGTGAAAATCGGGCCTTGAGGTTAGAGCTCTTCAATACCCGTGCTGACCACTGGGCCACATTGACTCGGTTCGCACCGGCGGTGCAAGCTGGATATTCGGATATGCGCGATCTCTATCCTGTGAGATCTGCTCTGCCAGACGTGATGGGTTGGCGTGATGTAGGAGGCATCACCCCACCTCGCGGTCCCCGCAGGCCACCGTCTGTTGGTCCAAGACCTCATCCTAGCCCCTATGGTCCACAAGCTCCGCGAGATCGTCTGTTTCCGGATGATCATGTTGAGCTTCCAGGCTATGGAGGTGACTTCTACGAGGACTACTACGGATCGGTCTGAGTTAGTGGTAGTATCACTAGTTTGCACTAGCTGTGTCGTCTATCGTCCCGCGTGACTCGTGGGATATGACCTAGTTTCTACTCTTTCCGGAGGTGTAGAAAAATAATGTATAGGAGCTTGGGATGCCTCCGATGAGATGTAATCCTCTTTTCACCGTAATAGTACCTTGTTTGGTCTTGTACTAAACCCTGTATGGTGTGTATGACGATGGAATAAAGAAGCAGTTTCTGTATTTACCATGTCATACGGATGATCATCTTGCATTTCGAGTTATTCCTTACATTTTATATCCTATGTCGGAATTTTATCATCCTGACTAAATCATTGTCTTGTTTACCTAGGATGGTCAACACGCGCACTAACCCTGCTCCTCAAGAGCAGGCCGAAGGCAGTGAAGTCAGGGATGCAAATCTGCCTCATCTTCCTTCCCTAGCCGAGGTTATGATGGAAGCTGAGAGAAACAAGCGGGAGACCAACCGTTTGTTGGAGCGTATTGAACAGAACACAGCACACCATCAGAGGACTAACGTGGTGTCACTCAGTGATTTTATCAAATTACATCCACCCACGTTCCACCACTCCGTCGAGCCTCTCGACGCTGATGACTGGCTTCGCAGTATCTCTCACAAACTGCGTTCCGCGCTGGTAGCGGAGGCTGACAAGGTCACCTTTGCTGCATATCATCTTGAAGGCCCCGCCAGTCTATGGTGGGAGAATTATGGAGCTATGCGCCCAGCGGGCCATGTCACTACTTGGGCTGAATTCAGTGAGGCTTTCCGTGAACATCACATTCCGGAGGGTCTCATGGACCGTAAACGTGAGGAATTTTGCAATTTCACCCAAGGCCGACTTTCTGTGGATGCTTATAGCAGGGAGTTTGGTAACCTCGCACGATATGCAACTGAGGAAGTGTCTACTGACGCCAAGAAGCAAGCAAGGTTCCGTAAGGGCCTTAGTCCTGAGCTTCGCCGTGACCTCCGTCTGCATGAGTGCACATCTTTTCAGAAACTTGTCAACAAAGCCATCAGTGCTGAAACTGGTTAGACTGACTATGACGCAACACGCAAGCATGGCCGTGACATGGGTTCCTCATCCGGTGCTGGTCCTCAGAAGCGCCGCGTGTGGATGCCCAACACCGCCCTGCCCTGTTCAACAGTCTGTACCGGCCAAGCCCTATGGGGGTCCAACCAACAATGCTCCTCCACGTACCAGTTCCGTGACTTGTTTCAAGTGTGGGGAATCTGGCCACTATATGCGTGAGTGTCCCCAGACCAACCCCAACCAGTCTGCTAAAGCTGTTGGCCGTGGCAAGCCGACAGGGAAAGTGTTCCACGCCAAGCCGGTCACCGCTTCACGTGGCCATGTCAACTGTATCTCTGCTGAAGAAGCTCAAGAAGATCCCAACGTCGTTCTCGGTACGCTTCTTGTTAATTGCCACCCGGCATCTGTTCTTTTCGATACAGGAGCCTCTCATTCGTTTATATCCGAGAACTATGCTCGTTTGCATAACACCGCATTCTGTGACATGCCATCCACTATGGAAATTTCTACTCCCGGGTCTAGATGGCAGACCTCTAGGGTAAGTTATGGAAATGAAATCCAAGTCGACAAACTTGTTTTTCTTGCATCTTTGATAGCTCTCAAATCTTCAGATATTAATATCATTTTGGGTATGGACTGGATGTCAGCTCATCATGCCAAAATTGATTGCTTTTCTAGGACTGTTCAACTCACTCATCCTTCGGGGAAGATAGTCAATGTCTTGACCCGATTAGCCAAGCGACAGTTATATTCTCTTAACGCCAGCCCTTTGCCAGACCTTGAGGACGTTCCGGTAGTCCGTGACTTCCCGGATGTCTTCCCAGAGGAATTGCCAGGTGTTCCACCTGACAGGGATGTCGAGTTCGTAATAGACCTCATCCCAGGAACCGTGCCGATTGCTAGAAGACCCTATAAGATGGCACCCCTAGAACTAGCCGAGCTTAAGAAACAACTCGATGAGTCCTTGAAAAAGGGTTTCATCCGACCTAGTTCATCTCCGTGGGCTTGCCCCGTCCTATTCGTCAAAAAGAAGGATGGTACGGACCGGATGGTTGTAGATTACCGACCTGTCAATTTGGTCACAATCAAGAACAAATATCCGCTCCCCAGGATCAACGACCTTTATGATCAGCTCGCTGGATCCTCAGTCTTCTCCAAGATGGATTTGAGGTTGGGCTAC
The DNA here is from genome assembly GCF_018294505.1 of Triticum aestivum. Lineage (NCBI taxonomy): Eukaryota > Viridiplantae > Streptophyta > Magnoliopsida > Poales > Poaceae > Triticum > Triticum aestivum. The sequence continues at coordinate 492,281,281 of NC_057804.1, forward strand.
CATCAAATCAAAATCAGAAACGGGGACATTCCTAAAACGGCCTTTGTTACTCGTTATGGCCAATACGAGTACACCGTCATGTCCTTCGGTTTAACCAACGCTCCAGCCACCTTTTCTCGGTTAATGAACTCAATCTTCATGGAGTATTTGGATAAATTCGTCGTGGTTTACCTCGATGATATACTCATCTACTCCAAGAACGAGGAGGAACATGCCGAACATCTAAGGCTAGTGTTGAAGAAACTTCGAGAGCATCGCCTTTATGCCAAATTTTCTAAATGTGAATTCTTGTCACATCCCTAGCTGCTGGTAGTGCTCTAGGCTAGCTCATGTGTGCATCATATTTAAATTCTGAAAATTTGAACTGAGGGAATTATTGGAAGCCTCAAAACCCTAAATAAAAGAGAGGCAAAAACCCTAGAAATCTTATTCATTGCTCCAAATGGCTCTTCTTAAATGTTTGATAATTTTTGGTAAGGGTTCTGGTCCCAACCAAAATATTGAACATTTTTAAGGATTTATTTTTGGGACTTTGAATTTAAATCATAGCTATTTGAATTGGACTTATATCTACTGTTAAATAAATATAGGTCCAATAATTCTGAAATATTTTTGTGGAGCATTGTTTTAATTCTTTTAGCTCCTAAAAATATTGTCAGAAGCAAAATAAATTGAATTGGTTTCAAAACCAAATTCAAAACAAACCTGCAAAATAGAAAACAGAATTAAAAAAAGGAAAGAGAGAGAGAGAGAGACTACCTGGGCCACTTACCTGTAGCGGGCCCAGCTGGCCAGCTCCTCCCGCTGGCCCAGCCCACCTCCGCCTCCCTCCCCTGTCGCCTTCCTCCTCTGCCAGGAGGACGGGCACGCGCCCGGCGCGCGCGGCCACACGCCCCGGCCACCTCCTCCCTGCTTCGGCCACCTCCTGCCTCCCTGCTTGCCTCCACTACTCCCTGGAGACGCCACGCGGCCCCACGAACTCTCTCACTCCCCCGTATCTCTCCCTCCGTCCCTATCCCCTCTGCTCTCTCTCTCTCACGATCGACCACGAGCACCCGAGAGCACCGACGAGCTCCACCGCGGCCAGTGTCCACCCCTCGCCTCGGCGATGCTTCCAGAGGAACCGCCGCGCCTTCCTCTTCGTCCCCACCAACTCACGTGACGCCGGGAGCCCTGCATCGCCGCCCACGACGCCGTTCCCCTCCTCGGCCACCGGAACTCGCCGCTGTTCGATTCGCTGGCTCCGGACCATCCCCGGCCTCGTCTCCGCCTCGAATGGATCCGCTGTGAGCCTCCGCTGCCTCTCCTGTGCTCGTCCCCTCCGTTCTCGCCCCCTAGCCCCAACTCCCACCGCGGCCGAGAGCTTCTCGCCGCCGGCCATGGCGTGGCCGTGGCCACAGCCACCGCAGCTCGTTCCCGAGCCCACCATCGTGATCAGCACGATCGCATGAAACCGTAGACACCCACAACGCCTCCTCCCGTGCTCTGTAACGCCACCCCGAGATTGCCCGAGCTCCGGCAGCCGCAAAAGAGCTCGCCGCCGGCAGCTCCGGCCACCCCAGCCTCCACCACCGCCACCGTTGGATGCGCCACTCCACCCTCTCCCCGTAGCTGCTCCCTGCGCGCCAAAAGAGCCCCTGTAGTTGGTTTCCGACGCGCACCACCGCGTCTGGCCTCGTCGGCGTCAAGCCGCCGGTGGGTCTGACCCACGTTGACCACGGCGGGACCCCCCCCCCTCTGGGTCGATGACAGGTGGGGCCAGCCCCCCCTGCTAATTAGTTTAGTTATTTTATTTTAACTACCCCCTCTGCTGACACTGACAGGTGGGCCCCCGCCATCAGGTGATTAGCTTAAGCTAATCACCACCTAATCTAACCCCAGAGCCACTGACATGTGGGCCCTAGTGCCTTAATCCTTAATCAAACTAAAATAAACCCCCCCTGTTTAACCTGTGACGCTGACATATGGGTCCCACAGGTCAGGTTTGACCTGGAGGCGCCCTGTTGACCTGCTGACGTCAAGGTGATGTCATGCTGACGCATTAAATGATTTTCTGGATTTAAAATAAATCAGAAAATTCCAGAAAATGCCTAAAACTTCAATAAATCATAGAAAATTAACCGTAACTCCAAATTAAATAAATTATATATGAAAAATTATCAGAAAAATTCAAGGAATCCATCTGTACCATTTTCATGCATGTTAGAACAACTTATCGCTACTGTTTAGGGCAAATGAAGTAAATGGCATTTGAATAATCACATATGGAGTTTGAATTTGAATCTTGTATTCAAACCAACTTCATTTAATCTGTTGCTAGTTGCATTAGCCCAAAACACATTCATTTTGCCATGTCATGATCATGCATCATATTGTGCATTGCATTGATTGTGTTCCTTTCTGTGTTGCCGGTATTTGTCCCCTCTCGATAGACGTGATACCGATGATGTGATCGTTGACACTGATGAAGACTCAATGTTATCTTCAGAAGTGCCAGGCAAGCAAAACCCCCTTGTTCATTCCGATAAAATCCCACTCTCTCGCTCCTGCTCTCTTTTACTGCATTAGGACAACAACGACATATTTGATACTTGCTGCGGTAGCTGAACCCCTTTATCCTTTGCATGACCTGTCATTGCCACAGTAAATAGATGAAACCCACTAGCATGAGTAGGAGTTGTTTGAGCCCTGTTGTGCCTACTCATTCATGCTTGTTTGTCATGCCTGCTACTGCTTAGAGTTGAGTCAGGTCTGATTCATCGGGGATGAATCAGAGGCGTGTGAACATGTCCTACTGTGTGTGAGCTAAGTGTGTGAACACGATTTGGTAAAGGTAGCGGTGAGAGGCCATGTAGGAGTACATGGTGGGTTGTCTCATTGCAGCCGTCCTCAGGAACTGAGTTCTGTGTTTGTGATCCATGATCAGTTACTACCACACATTGGGCTCCGGGCTCCAAGCCCTCTCGACTTATTAATCAACATGATCTCTGTCCAGGAGTTGCAACTAGTTTCTGGTGTTTGTAGGTAGTGTTAGTAGTCTACCAAGTGGCACCCGGTACAGGTGGGCTTGGGACAGACTAGGCACAGTGGCCCGGTGTACCAAGTGGCACCCGGTTGGTGGGCTTGGGAACCCTGCACACATCGTTTGGGGCCGTAAGCGACACCCCGGCCGGATCTCCTTGCGGATGGAACCCGAATAGGCGATAAACCTGGACTAGAGACTTGTTCGGTTAGTCAGGTCGTGGCCGACTCCCTCGCCCGGCTTCCGCTTGAAGGTTGCCGAGGTACATGACGTGTACAGGGCGGTAAGTGGCGAGAGCGTGTGTGAAGAAGTACACCCCTGCAGGGTTAACATCATCTATTCGAATAGCCGGATTCCTCGGATATGGAAACTTGGACCCCTTGTACAGTTCATAGACAAGTGAAAGTGGATACTCTAAAACACGCAAGATAAGCGTGAGTGCTATGGATGGCGTTCTCGTAGGGAGACGGGAGCGGATCCATAGTGGTGTATTGGTTGGTGAATATGTGGACTCGTGTGCGCCACCTCAAAAGAGTTACTTGCAGTCGTAGTTCAGGATAGCCACCGAGTCAAAGCTGGCTTGCTGCAGTCAAACCCCACCATCCCCTTTGTTGATAATGATGCATATGTAGATAGTTCTGATGTAAGTCTTGCTGGGTACATTTGTACTCACGTTTGCCTATTTTATGTTTTTGCAGAGAGACTTCAGTCTCACTAGTAGTTCCACGTGGACTTCGACGTTTAGCTTGATACCTCAGCTACGATCTTGTGCCCTCGGCAGGATCTGATAGATAGTCAGGCTTCTCAGCCTTTTTCATTTATAGATGTCTGTACTCAGACATGATAGCTTCCGCTTGTGCTTTGACTTGTATGCTCTGATTGTTGGGTCATGAGACCCATGTTTGTAATGTCTCGCTCCTCGGAGCCTAATGAATAATTACTTGAGTCGTAGAGTCATGTTGTGATGCCATGTTGTATTTGCACATATCGAGCATATTGTGTGTATGTTATTGAAATGCTTGGTATGTGTGGGATCTGACCATCTAGTTGTTTATCTTTAGTAGCCTCTCTTACCGGGAAATGTCTCCTAGTGTTTCCACTGAGCCATGGTAGCTTGCTACTGCTCCGGAACACTTAGGCTGGCCGGCATGTGTCCTTCTTCGTTCCTGTGTCTGTCCCTTCGGGGAAATGTCACGCTTTGAGTACCGGAGTCCTGTTAGCCCGCTACAGCCCGGTTTACCGGAGTCCTGCTAGCCCAGTGCTACAGCCCGGACCCACTTGCTGATGACCGACACGTTCGAAGCTGGGTCATGGATGCCTGTCCCTGTAAGTCTGTGCCACTTTGGGTTTACGACTAGTCATGTCAGCCCGGGCTCCTTATCATATGGATGCTAGCGACACTATCATATACGTGAGCCAAAAGGCGCAAACGGTCCCGGGCAAAGGTAAGGCGACACCCGTGGGGATACCGTGCGTGAGGCCGCAAAGTGATATGAGGTGTTACCGGCTAGATCGATGTGACATCGAGTCGGGGTCCTGACAGCGTTGGTATCAGAGCTTGACTGCCTGTAGGTTACCAAGCCAAACTGGTCGAAGTTGAGTCTAGAAATTCTTTAGTTATATAAGGGAATTGATTGTGGGATGGAACGTAAGGCTCTTTTTACTCCTTATACCTCATGGCCTTCTGATCTGAGTCATCATCTTTCTTCTACGGGGATTAAGAACTAGGCTATCTCTTCTTTCTATCAGGATCACGTGTTACTAATCTGCAGACTTATAGATTGTTGGTTCTAAGCTTGAGTTCAGTTTCTACTTCCGTATGTTAATTGTTGATCTCGAAACCTTGATATTGTGCTTCTGAGTGGTTATGCCACCATTTTTGTGAATGTCTCAAATCTTTTCTGAGCATTTACAGCCGTTATGCTGTCCGAGTCATCCCAGGTTTCTAAATAGTCTGATGCATTTGCAAATCCCTTCCTCCTGTTTCCGATGTGCCTTTGGTCAGATTAATCACACAAATCAGTGAGTTGAGGTACTTTACTGCCTCGACCTTTATGTTGGAGTTATTATTATGACCCTAGGTGTCTTAGGGGATCATCTAGTAATTTAGCCATGATTTGTGTTCCCAGTGTGATGATTCTGGCCATCATTCTCGAAAGCATCCCGTGATGCTACTTAGTAGTAGGTATTCTATTCCTGGGTTTTTGAACCCGAGATTCACTCTACTTAAATCATGTTGATAGTGTTGCTAGTTCCTTCAGGATATTAGTAACCCTTGCATTAGTCCTCGAGGTCTGTGGTATTTCCTTCTTCCAAATACTATGAACCGTTTATGGCAGATGTTCCTCGCTGATCGAAAGATCACAATCAGAGTGCTCTCGATGGGTTCTCGATTCTATATTGTGACTCTGCCAGTTCTACCTTTCTGCATGGGTTATCCGGAAGAAATATGTTGAATTCGTTCGACATGCTAGTCCATGCATCCACAACTTGGAAAATCATATGTTCTTTTGAGTTGTCCCTCTTTAGTTGTTTTCTGACCCTCGTCTATCAATTGATAGTCAAAAGTATGCGTGCGTTCGTTTATCGATGCCTATTACTCTTGTGGTCCGTCAAGCCATTCTGTCCTGACTGACTTGGAGAAACAAACTCCAGTACCTCTTCCATATCTAGGATGGGGTCAAAGTAGTTGTATTCCGCAGATCAAATGCCAATCCAGCTTTTGGTTCTGTTCTACCTTGGAGTATTAACCCCTTTATGTCAGAATTGTCATGAGAACTGCACCAACTCTCATGAATTTTGACGTAGTAATACTTCTCACCATCATTAGTCATTCCTCGGCCATCGTGTTGATGCAACCGGAATACCGACAAATGAATTGTGATGTGTGAAATCAATACTCCCAGCAACCTCGTTGCTTGGTAGTTAAAGGATAATAATTTCAATCTTAGCATGTTGGTTATTGAATCATCATTCTAAGATTGATCGTGCTACCTAGTCCATTCTCCTGGTTCACTCCTCGATCGATGAGTTAGGATTATTTCAAATTCTTGCTCTATTGATCATATCATCTTGCCCTGAAAAGCAAGATTGTTCTCGAGCTTAGTAACATATCGGTGGTTCGTGATTTCCGAAGATCTTCTTGGAAGTATTACCAGGTTGTCACCTAACCGCTATGTTGAGCTCGTGATCAAGTTGGTTTCTTGTGAACCACCTTCTCTCCAAGAATCGGTGTTAGATATCCCTGAGCTAGTTGGTTAAGCTAAACGACAACTTGGAGGGTTGGAAGATAAAAGCTTGCCTGACTTAGTTCGTTCCAAAGGGATATTCTTGTGTAGTGTGTGTTGAAGAAAGATGATATCTTCATCGATTGGTCCCTGTGATCAGTTGCTGGACCTATTGTCTTATCAATCCTTTGATTTGAGTGTGGGCTATCGTCAAATCAAGTCAGAACCAACGATGTTCGTAATGTTGTCTTCCTCGTGGTTGATCCCTCGAGCATACACCATTATATCTTTGGTCTGACCAATGCTATCACCGTGTTCACACGATGGTGGAAGTCCAGTGATATGGAAATTCCGATGAGTTGTTGTTGAGTCCATTGACAACATCCTTATCTCCTCCATGATGTTGTTGAACATTAAGTTAGTGTTGGAAACTTTTGAAAGCATCTTCTTCATGCTAGCTCATGAAGTACTTGTTTGATGAAAGGAGTGACTTCCTTTGATTCACGTGCATTTTGATGTAAGTTGCCGTCGTGAACTCGAGAAGGTTTGTTTTTGCTCCTTTGGAATCATCCCAAGTCGGTCATGCACGTGCGAAGAATTCTGTGGTCTGTTAGACTGATCATCTTCATTCCATATGTATATCCTAGCACACCAAGCCACTGATTGACTTGTTCAAGGAAAAGAAGTCTATGCTTGGGATCTAATCCATGGACTTGCGTAAAGACTTCGATATCCTCGATGATGGCTCCCAACCAGAACTCGGTAGTGTTTTATTGTAAGACTACCATGTGGGCATGCTTGTCTGGAACAACGTGTTCACATGTTTGTAGCAGAACCAGCTCATGTTTTGGAGCTTGCTATCGTAGTTCATTTCCCGAGAATCTCGCAACGTCATCTCGTCGATTTGTGTTGCAAACTTTCATTTTTCTTCCTAGACTCGATGAGTCTGGAATATCCTGACACCAACCAGATCTGAGTCTCAGGCAGATATGATGGTTGGAACATTTCCCAAGAACTATAATATTGGTCCCTCGATAACCGGTAAAGTGGATGTCGTGGCCAACACACCCAGCCGGAAGACCTATTATTGTAGTATCTTGTTGAGGAAGTTGGCCACCTCCCCATAAGGATTTCGTAGGATTTACCTCCGTAACTGTTCCTTATGGATTCTATTGCTCCCGAAGTCCGACCTTTACTTGATGTTCTAGTTATCAAACCATATCTATGAATGGGTTACACTAGCACGTCAAGGAGAACATTAGAAGCGGAGTGCTAAATGTCTCTCGGTCGATCATCCAGATTTTATTTTCCTTGGCCTCGCCAAGGGTGAAATCTGAGAAAGTGTTACCTTCCTTTGCATCTGCATCATCCATCATCATTCATCATGGTAGCAAGTTGTGTTGCCAGGATCCTTGACACGGATGTTGGTAAAACTTTGATGAATGTGGAAATGCTCAAGTCCTTGAGAGCACGCACAAGCGCTAGGTGTTATCATCGGCACTAACTAGGTTCGCTCTCCGTTTCCTCGGCAATGCTATGATCTTTTCAAACAGTGAACTCACTCTCTTTTGTTGGGTTTTCCCCAGTTACCAGAATCATTCCCAGCATTTGCATTTTGTTCCCAGCTTGCACCGTCAATGTGCCATTCTACCACGGGTCTCTTCCATCTCCGGTGATAAGCAGATTCATCCATTACGTTGTCTTCAACAAGGTAATCCACATCATCCAAGTCCGAGTATGCCATTCTACCGACCCCCTCCAAACGATCGTTGTGAATTGCCTTATGCTGGTATGAAGAGTTTCAATGATCTTTAAATCAAAGGTAATTCTTTTTGCCACTTAAGATAATACCCTACGATCACCCTCCTCCAGGATGTTTCGTCGTGGTTTCATGGCAATTCAACTCCTCGCTACGTTAACAATCGATTACCACCTTCTTAAGCGTGAAATTGTTGTCTACCTAGTGAACCTTCGTCATCCGTCTCTTTCCACCCCTCTTGATGTGTATCTCGTGTCTCAACCCGAAAGATGGTTCTATGTCTCATTCCGTAAGTTAATCTTGAGTTGTTCGATCTTCGAGGAGATCGACCCTTCTAGAGTCTCCTTCTTCCCCCCCCCCCCTGTCATGTTGACAGGACTTCTCAGAGCAAGACGACAAGACAAAGATGGTGTTCAAATCAACGTTCAACTGAAGTGCACCCTGGATCGTGAAGATTATACTAGTTGCGTTTCCCCTTCACCTTACCCTACGCCTGAATCTCAAGACGAGATTCTTGTTTAGTGGGGGTGAGTTGTCACATCCCTAGCTGCTGGTAGTGCTCTAGGCTAGCTCATGTGTGCATCATATTTAAATTCTGAAAATTTGAACTGAGGGAATTATTGGAAGCCTCAAAACCCTAAATAAAAGAGAGGCAAAAACCCTAGAAATCTTATTCATTGCTCCAAATGGCTCTTCTTAAATGTTTGATAATTTTTGGTAAGGGTTCTGGTCCCAACCAAAATATTGAACATTTTTAAGGATTTAATTTTGGGACTTTGAATTTAAATCATAGCTATTTGATTGGACTTATATCTACTGTTAAATAAATATAGGTCCAATAATTCTGAAATATTTTTGTGGAGCATTGTTTTAATTCTTTTAGCTCCTAAAAATATTGTCAGAAGCAAAATAAATTGAATTGGTTTCAAAACCAAATTCAAAACAAACCTGCAAAATAGAAAACAGAATTAAAAAAAGGAAAGAGAGAGAGAGAGACTACCTGGGCCACTTACCTGTAGCGGGCCCAGCTGGCCAGCTCCTCCCGCTGGCCCAGCCCACCGCCGCCTCCCTCCCCTGTCGCCTTCCTCCTCTGCCAGGAGGACGGGCACGCGCCCGGCGCGCGCGGCCACGCGCCCCGGCCACCTCCTCCCTGCTTCGGCCACCTCCTGCCTCCCTGCTTGCCTCCACTACTCCCTGGAGACGCCACGCGGCCCCACGAACTCTCTCACTCTCCCGTATCTCTCCCTCCGTCCCTATCCCCTCTGCTCTCTCTCTCTCACGATCGACCACGAGCACCCGAGAGCACCGACGAGCTCCACCGCGGCCAGTGTCCACCCCTCGCCTCGGCGATGCTTCCAGAGGAACCGCCGCGCCTTCCTCTTCGTCCCCACCAACTCACGTGACGCCGGGAGCCCTGCATCGCCGCCCACGACGCCGTTCCCCTCCTCGGCCACCGGAACTCGCCGCCGTTCGATTCGCCGGCTCCGGACCATCCCCGGCCTCGTCTCCGCCTCGAATGGATCCGCTGTGAGCCTCCGCTGCCTCTCCTGTGCTCGCCCCCTCCGTTCTCGCCCCATAGCCCCAACTCCCACCGCGGCCGAGAGCTTCTCGCCGCCGGCCATGGCGTGGCCGTGGCCACAGCCACCGCAGCTCGTTCCCGAGCCCACCATCGTGATCAGCACGATCGCATGAAACCGTAGACACCCACAACGCCTCCTCCCGTGCTCTGTAACGCCACCCCGAGATTGCCCGAGCTCCGGCAGCCGCAAAAGAGCTCGCCGCCGGCAGCTCCGGCCACCCCAGCCTCCACCACCGCCACCGTTGGATGCGCCACTCCACCCTCTCCCCGTAGCTGCTCCCTGCGCGCCAAAAGAGCCCCTGTAGTTGGTTTCCGACGCGCACCACCGCGTCTGGCCTCGCCGGCGTCAAGCCGCCGGTGGGTCTGACCCACGTTGACCACGGCGGGACCCCCCCTCTGAGTCGATGACAGGTGGGGCCAGCCCCCCCCCCTGCTAATTAGTTTAGTTATTTTATTTTAACTACCCCCTCTGCTGACACTGACAGGTGGGCCCCCGCCATCAGGTGATTAGCTTAAGCTAATCACCACCTAATCTAACCCCAGAGCCACTGACATGTGGGCCCTAGTGCCTTAATCCTTAATCAAACTAAAATAAACCCCCCCCTGTTTAACCTGTGACGCTGACATATGGGTCCCACAGGTCAGGTTTGACCTGGAGGCGCCCTATTGACCTGCTGACGTCAAGGTGATGTCATGCTGACGCATTAAATGATTTTCTGGATTTAAAATAAATCAGAAAATTCCAGAAAATGCCTAAAACTTCAATAAATCATAGAAAATTAACCGTAACTCCAAATTAAATAAATTATATATGAAAAATTATCAGAAAAATTCAAGGAATCCATCTGTACCATTTTCATGCATGTTAGAACAACTTATCACTACTGTTTAGGGCAAATGAAGTAAATGGCATTTGAATAATCACATATGGAGTTTGAATTTGAATCTTGTATTCAAACCAACTTCATTTAATCTGTTGCTAGTTGCATTAGCCCAAAACACATTCATTTTGCCATGTCATGATCATGCATCATATTGTGCATTGCATTGATTGTGTTCCTTTCTGTGTTGCCGGTATTTGTCCCCTCTCGATAGACGTGATACCGATGATGTGATCGTTGACACTGATGAAGACTCAATGTTATCTTCAGAAGTGCCAGGCAAGCAAAACCCCCTTGTTCATTCCGATAAAATCCCACTCTCTCGCTCCTGCTCTCTTTACTGCATTAGGACAACAACGACATATTTGTTACTTGCTGCGGTAGCTGAACCCCTTTATCCTTTGCATGACCTGTCATTGCCACAGTAAATAGATGAAACCCACTAGCATGAGTAGGAGTTGTTTGAGCCCTGTTGTGCCTACTCATTCATGCTTGTTTGTCATGCCTGCTACTGCTTAGAGTTGAGTCAGGTCTGATTCATCGGGGATGAATCAGAGGCGTGTGAACATGTCCTACTGTGTGTGAGCTAAGTGTGTGAACACGATTTGGTAAAGGTAGCGGTGAGAGGCCATGTAGGAGTACATGGTGGGTTGTCTCATTGCAGCCGTCCTCAGGAACTGAGTTCTGTGTTTGTGATCCATGACCAGTTACTACCACACATTGGGCTCGGGCTTCCAAGCTCCTCTCGACTTATTAATCAACATGATCTCTGTCCAGGAGTTGCAACTAGTTTCTGGTGTTTGTAGGTAGTGTTAGTAGTCTACCAAGTGGCACCCGGTACAGGTGGGCTTGGGACAGACTAGGCACAGTGGCACGGTGTACCAAGTGGCACCCGGTTGGTGGGCTTGGGAACCCTGCACACATCGTTTGGGGCCGTGAGCGACACCCCGGCCGGATCTCCTTGCGGATGGAACCCGAATAGGCGATAAACCTGGACTAGAGACTTGTTCGGTTAGTCAGGTCGTGGCCGACTCCCTCGCCCGGCTTCCGCTTGAAGGTTGCCGAGGTACATGACGTGTACAGGGCGGTAAGTGGCGAGAGCGTGTGTGAAGAAGTACACCCCTGCAGGGTTAACATCATCTATTCGAATAGCCGGATTCCTCGGATATGGAAACTTGGACCCCTTGTACAGTTCATAGACAAGTGAAAGTGGATACTCTAAAATACGCAAGATAAGCGTGAGTGCTATGGATGGCGTTCTCGTAGGGAGACGGGAGCGGATCCATAGTGGTGTATTGATTGGTGAATATGTGGACTCGTGTGCGCCACCTCAAAAGAGTTACTTGCAGTCGTAGTTCAGGATAGCCACCGAGTCAAAGCTGGCTTGCTGCAGTCAAACCCACCATCCCCTTTGTTGATAATGATGCATATGTAGATAGTTCTGATGTAAGTCTTGCTGGGTACATTTGTACTCACGTTTGCCTATTTTATGTTTTTGCAGAGAGACTTCAGTCTCACTAGTAGTTCCACGTGGACTTCGACGTTTAGCTTGATACCTCAGCTACGATCTTGTGCCCTCGGCAGGATCTGATAGATAGTCAGGCTTCTCAGCCTTTTTCATTTATAGATGTCTGTACTCAGACATGATAGCTTCCGCTTGTGCTTTGACTTGTATGCTCTGATTGTTGGGTCATGAGACCCATGTTTGTAATATCTCGCTCCTCGGAGCCTATTGAATAAATACTTGAGTCGTAGAGTCATGTTGTGATGCCATGTTGTATTGCACATATCGAGCATATTGTGTGTATGTTATTGAAATGCTTGGTATGTGTGGGATCTGACCATCTAGTTGTTTATCTTTAGTAGCCTCTCTTACCGGGAAATGTCTCCTAGTGTTTCCACTGAGCCATGGTAGCTTGCTACTGCTCCGGAACACTTAGGCTGGCCGGCATGTGTCCTTCTTCGTTCCTGTGTCTGTCCCTTCGGGGAAATGTCACGCGATGAATACCGGAGTCCTGTTAGCCCGCTACAGCCCGGTTCACCGGAGTCCTGCTAGCCCAGTGCTACAGCCCGGATTCCACTCGCTGATGACCGACACGTTCGAGTGGTCATGATGCCATGTCCCTGTAAGGTCTTGTGCAACTTTGGGTTTACGACTAGTCATGTCAGCCCAGGCTCTTATCATATGGGTGCTAGCGACACTTATTTTATATACAGTGACAAAGGCGCAACGGTCCCGGGCAAAGGTAAGGCGACACCTCCGTGGGATACGTGCGTGAGGCCGCAAGTTGATACGAGGTGTTAAGGCTAGATCGATGTGACATCGAGCGGGTGGGTCCTGACATTCTGCTTTTCAGAAGTGACCGTATATGGTCATGTATATCTGGTAAAGGTATTGCTGTTAACCCTGAGCGAGTTCAAGCCGTCCTTAATTGGACTCCACCTGAATCGGTCAAGCAAGTTCGGAGTTTTGTGGGCTTAGCGAGCTATTGTCGTCGCTTTGTCGAGAACTTCTCCAAGGTTGCTAAACCTCTAACCGAACTCCTCAAGAAAGATAAGAAGTTCGAATGGACTCCACAATGTGAGCACAGCTTTCAGGAACTGAAAAGACGCCTGACCTCTGCTCCCGTACTGGTACCGCCAGACTTCTCCAAGGACTTTGTTATCTACTGCGACGCCTCGCGACAAGGACTAGGTTGCATCCTCATGCAAGATCGACACGTAATTGCCTACGCTTCACGGCAATTGCACCCACATGAGGAGAATTATCCTACTCATGATCTAGAGCTTGCAGCCGTAGTCTATGCACTCAAGACCTGGCGACATTACCTCCTCGGTAACCATTGCGAAATATTCACTGATCACCAAAGTCTGAAGTACATTTTCACCCAACCGGATCTGAATCTCAGGCAAAGACGTTGGGTTGAGTTGATCACAGACTTCGACTTAGGAATAACCTACACCCCAGGGAAAGCCAACGTCATGGCTGATGCGCTAAGTCGTAAATCTTATTGTAACAACCTGATGTTACAACAAAGTCAACCGCTTCTCCATGAGGAATTTCGGAAGCTTAACCTTCACATTGTACCTCAAGGTTTTCTTTCCACCTTGGTGGAAAAACCTACCCTTACGGATCAGATTATCAAAGCACAGAAGGTAGATCTGGGAATTTCCCGCATCAAGAGAAACATCCAGAAAGGAGTTGCGAATTGTTTCTCCATTAATGATCAAGGGGTCGTATACTTCGGGAATCGACTAGTGGTTCCCAAAGTGCGAAACCTGAGGCGATTGATCCTTAAGGAAGCTCATGAATCCCTCTCACCATTCATCCCGGTAGTACTAAGATGTATCAGGACCTACGCCAGAGGTTCTGGTGGACTAGGATGAAGAGAGAAATTGCTCAGTATATTGCTAATTGCGACGTCTGTCATCGTGTAAAAGCAGAGCATCAACGGCCTGCTGGCACCCTTCAACCCTTAGCTATTCTTGAATGGAAATGGGATAAAATTGGTATGGATTTCATTACCGGTTTTCCCAGGACCAAGAGAGGGAATAATGCTATTTTCGTCGTGGTCGATCGTCTTTCCAAAGTAGCCCATTTCTTACCTGTTCGTGAGAGTATAACCGCTAGCCAGCTGGCAGACTTATACATCTCCCGAATAGTGTCCCTCCATGGTGTTCCTTTCGAAATCAACTCGGATCGAGGAAGTCTTTTCACCTCTCGATTTTGGGAAAGTTTCCAAAATGCTATGGGAACCCGTCTCTCCTTTAGCACCGCCTTCCACCCTCAGTCGAGTGGTCAAGTGGAACGCGTCAACCAGATTCTAGAAGACATGCTTCGAGCCTCTGTTATCTCATTCGGAATGGACTGGGAGAAGTGCCTTCCATTTGCTGAATTCGCTTACAATAACAGCTATCAATCTAGCTTGGGTAAAGCCCCTTTTGAAGTTCTCTATGGACGACGGTGTCGAACACCCCTTAACTGGTCAGAGACGGGGAAAGACAATTCTTTGGCCCGGATATGATTCAGGAAGCAGAAGAACAAGTTCGTATCGTTCGTGAAAAGTTGAAAACAGCCCAATCTCGTCAAAAGAGTCAATATGACCGAAAACATAAGGCTATGACTTTCGAGGTTGACGAGAAGGATTATCTTCGGGTCACCCCTCTGAAGGGAACCCATCGTTTCGGTATCAAAGGCAAATTGGCTCCTCATTACATTGGACCTTTTCGCATTCTTGCCAAACGAGGAGAAGTTGCCTAACCAGTTGGAACTACCTCCGCACCTCTCCAGAGTCCACGATTTCTTCCACGTTTCTCAACTCAGGCGTTGCTTCTCGGATCCTATCCGTGGAGTGGACCACGAAACACTTGATCTCCAAGATAATCTTACATATCGAGAGTACCCCATTCGTATCCTCGATCAGGTCGAACGTACCACCCGACGTCATAATATCAAGTTTCTCAAAGTCCAATGGTCGCACCATTCTGAGGATGAAGCAACTTGGGAAAGGGAGGATCGTCTTCGACTTGAGTATCCCGCCTTCTTCCCGGAGGAACCCAAATCTCGGGACGAGATTCTTTGAGTGGGGGTGAGTTATCACACCCTAGCTAGTCATGCATTAGAGTGTTGCATCATGTTTACTCTTTCATCAGAAACTTGAAATGGGGATTGTGAAACCCTCAGAATCATTTTTGAAAATGACCCAAATAAAAATTTCTCCAAAAGGGTCCAAGAAAATGCTCATGTTGCTCTCTGAAAATATTGGACAGAGATAAAAATCAAACCAATATTTTTAAGAGCTCATAGGTATTTATTTTGGGCATTTGGAATTAATGCATAAATATTTGCATTGGAAATATATTAGTTATATATATTAATATATGTCCAAAAATTATGCCACCTGTTGGGGAGCTCTGGAATAATATATCTAGCTCCTGCAAAAATTGGCATAAGGTTAATAAAATGATTTAATATTTTATTTAAATCAAAACAAATGTCAGAAATTAGAAAAACAAAAATAAATAAAAGGAGGAGCTTACCTGGGCTCCTCCCTGTGCGGCCCAGCCAGCTGGCCGGCCCAGCCAGCAGGCGGCCCAGCCCACCCTGCAGCCCTCCGTCGTCTTCCTCCCTCGCCCGAAGCTGCTGCGTGCTCGCACGCGCACGGCCGGCGGCCACCTCCTGCTTGCGACGAGCTCCTGGCCGCTGGACGACTTCCGCAGGCCGTCCCGATCCCCTGACCCCCCTCACTCTCCCGTGCACCTCTTCCCTCTCTCCCTGCTTCGCCTCCCTCGCCCCCTCTCCCGAAGCAGAGCAGCCGCCGACGCCGTTCGCCGTAGCTGCAGCCACCGCCCTTCCCTCGCTCCCCCGACTAGCCCAGAGGCTCCGCCTCGACCCCCTCTTCCTCCCCACCGATCCACGGGCCTCCGGAAGCCCTGCATCGCCGCCCACGTCGCCGTTCCCCTCCTCGGCCACCGGAGATCGTCGCCGTCGATTCGAGAGCTACCGGACGTCCCCGAGCCCGCTAACCATCCCTGCAGCTCCGCGGTGAGCCGCTGACCCGATTCCCCCTTGCCCCGTCGTCCCTAGCATCCTGTAGTTGCCGTCCCTCTACCGGAGCCGAGACGCTCCGCCGCACGGGCTCGTCGCCGGCGAAGCCCCGGTGACCATTTGGTCACGGGCGGCACCCGTTGTGCTTGCCGCGACCCGTAGAGCCCCTCCAGCGCCTCAGCTCCCTCGCCTGCGAGCAGCAGCGCCGATCCCGACCGCACCCGAACTCCGGCCGCCGCTCACTAGCTCGCCGTCGTGGTACCGGCCACCTCAGGCACGGCCACCACCACCGTTCGATGCGCGGGAGCAAGGGCTCTCCAACGAGCCCAAGCACGGCTTCGCCCGTGCCTGTAGCGCGTTTCCGTATCGCGCCGCCGTCTCGGGCTCGCCGGCGTCATGTCGCCGGGTAGGTTGACCTGTTCGACCTGGGGTTTGACCCCCCCAGGGTCACTGACGCGTGGGCCCCGTCGGCAGGTGGTCAGACTAGTGCTAATCACTGTTAGTTAACCCCCTGACACTGACCAGTGGGCCCCAGCGCCACTAATTCCTAATTAGGATTAAATTAACCCTGTTAAACCCCCCTGTCACTGACGTGTGGACCCCACACGTCAGGTTTGACCCCAGCCAGCCGCAGTTGACCGCTGACGTCATGCTGACGTCATGCTGGCGCAATATATATATTTCTGGATTTAATATAAATCAGGAAATTACAGAATATTATTTAAACTTCAAAAATTCATAACTTTTATTCTGTAACTCCAAAGTGGACAAATTATATATGAAAAATGATCAGAAAAATCCAATCTATCCATCTGTACTATTTTCATGCATGATCAAACAAGTTAAATTGATGTTTTAAGCAGAACAAGGAAAAGCACTTTAAAAGGCCATGTTTGAGTTTGAAATTTGAATCTTTGATTCAAATTGGTTCAAACCCTTCTGGTTTTAGTTGCATTAGCCCAACACACTCATATTGCCATGTTTCATGCATGCATCATATTGTTGCACATTGTTTGGTGATGGTTGTGTATCGGTGTCCTTTGCGACAGGTTCTGCCTCCGAGGAGTACCGTGATTACCCTAACGAAGAACCGTATCAGTGCATCGAACCATCAGGCAAGCAACCAACCATTTGATCATATCGATACAATCCCATGTTCTCGCTCCTGCTCTCTTTTACTGCATTAAGACAACGCGTTTCAAACTGCTGTGTGCTACGGTAGTTGAACCCATTTCCTCTGCATGACCTGTCATTGCCACAGTAACTAGATGAAACCCACTAGCATGTGTAGGAGTTGTTGAGCCATATGTATGTGTTGTTCCTACCTTGCTATGCCTGCTATGCTTAGAGTCGTGTCAGGTCTGGTTCATCTGGGTGATGGGCTAGAGTGAAATGATTATGTCGGTAATGAGAGTGGTGTGGTGAACACGATTTGGTAAAGGTATCGATGAGAGGCCATGTAGGAGTACATGGTGGGTTGTTTCATTGAAGCCGACCTTAAGCACTGAGATCTGTATGTGTGATTTAAGAATCAGCTACTACCATGCATTGGGCCCGAAACCAATGGACCCTCTCGGCTTCTTATTCACCCTAGTTCTCCGTCCAGGAGTTGCAAGTAGTTTCTGGTGTTTGTAGCCTACTGGAGGCCGTGGACAGCGCTGACCGTAGGGGTGGGCTGTGATGCGGTAGGTACGTGGCCGGGTGTACCGAATACCCGTTAGGTATCTCGGGAACCCTGTTCACATCGTTCGGGGCCGTATGGGAAACCTCGGCCGGACTCCCTGCGGATGGAACCTGGATAGGCGATAAACCTGGACTGGAGGCTTAGGTGATTAGGTAGGTCGTGGCCGACACCCACGTTGGGCTTCCGCTTGAAGGTTGCCGAGTACATGTCGTGTAAACGACGGTAAGTGGTGAGAGCGTGTATGAAGAAGTACACCCCTGCAGGGTTATCATAATCTATTCGAATAGCCGCGTCCGCGGTAAAGGACTACTTGGTTGCCTATACAGTTCATAGACAAGTAAATGGAAACTACTAAAAGCCTCAAGATAAGTGTGAGTGCCGAGGATGGCTCTTCCGTAGGAAGACGGAGGCGGATCCTCGGTA
Organism: Triticum aestivum; assembly: GCF_018294505.1. Taxonomy (NCBI): domain Eukaryota; kingdom Viridiplantae; phylum Streptophyta; class Magnoliopsida; order Poales; family Poaceae; genus Triticum; species Triticum aestivum. The sequence continues at coordinate 492,299,404 of NC_057804.1, forward strand.
GTGTATTGAAGTGGTGAGTAGTGGACTCGTGTGCGCAAAACCATTTCAAGTTGAAGTATCGTAGGATAGTCTAGCCAAGAGTCAAAGCTGGCTTGCTGCAATAACTCCACCAACCCTTCTTGATAATATGCATGTATGTAGGATCTGATGTAAGTCTTGCTGAGTACCTTTGTACTCATGTTGCTATAATTTACATTTTTACAGAAGACGCTGCAACCCCTTCTGATGGGTTCTATGTAGACATTGACATCAACGAGTAGGCTAAAGGCCCAGGTGGTGACCCTGAGCTTGTGAAGGACCACGTAGTATAGCTAGGCTTTCCAAGCCTCTTTTATTTTACTAGTTGTCTGTACTCAGACAAGTTACTTCCGCTGCTGGTTTGTATGACTGTATGACTTGAATGTTGGGTCGTGAGACCCGTACCTTTGTGTATGTTATGTATGGCTCCCTGAGCCTTAAATAAAGTACTTGTGTCGTAGAGTCATGTTGTGATGCTTCGTTGTATTTGCACATATCGAGCATATTGTGTGTATGATTGAAATGCTTGGTATGTGTGGGATCTGACTACCTAGTTGTTTATCTTTAGTAGCCTCTCTTACCGGGAAATGTCTCCTAGTGTTACCGCTGAGCCATGGTAGCTTGCTACTGCTCTGGAACACTTAGGCTGGCCGGCATGTGTCCTTCTTCGTTCCTGTGTCTGTCCCTTCGGGGAAATGTCACGCATTGAGTACCGGAGTCCTGTTAGCCCGCTACAGCCCGGTTTACCGGAGTCCTGCTAGCCCAGTGCTACAGCCCGGACCCACTTGCTGATGACCGACACGTTCGAAGCTGGGTCATGGATGCCTGTCCCTGTAAGTCTGTGCCACTTTGGGTTTACGACTAGTCATGTCAGCCCGGGCTCCTTATCATATGGATGCTAGCGACACTATCATATACGTGAGCCAAAAGGCGCAAACGGTCCCGGGCAAAGGTAAGGCGACACCCGTGGGGATACCGTGCGTGAGGCCGCAAAGTGATATGAGGTGTTACCGGCTAGATCGATGTGACATCGAGTCGGGGTCCTGACAGCGTTGGCATCAGAGCCGGACTGCCTGTAGGTTCTCCAAGCCAAACTGGTCGATGTTGAGTCTAGAAATTCTTTAGTTATATGTAGGGGAATTGTTTGTGGGTTGGAACGTAAGGCTCTTTTTACTCCTTTATCTTATGACATTCTGATCTGAGTCAGTCCATTCTTCCACCGGGGGTTAAGGAATTAGGATCTATTCTCTCTATCAGGATCACGTGTTACTAATCAGTAGTACCTTATAGGTATGATGGATACAAGCCTAGTTCAGTTCTTTTACCACATTATGTTGCTAGGATGGTCTCAGAACTTTGATATGATGATGTTGAGTGTGTATGAAATCCTTTGTCAAATGTCTCAAAATCCTTCTTGAGCATTTACAGCTGTTATGCTGCCGAAATTTTGCTAGAAATTCTAATGCCTTTGCATTATGATTGTGCTTTCAGATGGCCACTCGCGACCTCAATCAAGTGGTTCGCCTGACTCGATGCCTAGATGTACCCGGCCATACTGCCAAGTTGGTCAGGGTAATGACTGAGGCTGGATACCGCTGGTATCCTGAGTACACGGTCGAAGAGCAATTTCGGGACTTTAATCAAAGCCAGTATCTCTGCACTGTCAGGATATTTCCATCTTATCCTGGATCCACCGAGCCCCTTCACTGCTCCTATGGACTCGGGGTTACTATTGAGATGGCTGTGCAGGACGCCGCCTACTCTATGATGACCATCATGCGAGTCAGATCTGGTCTATTTCGGGACTCTGATTTCCGGTATATGCCAGGATCACTTCCGGGAGCACAAGGGTATCTCCAGGCTATCTATGCTGACCCCACCCAGGAGGATTCACGGACTCGCACCACTGCTGAGATGCTCGAGGATAAGGACCGTGAAAATCGGGCCTTGAGGTTAGAGCTCTTCAATACCCGTGCTGACCACTGGGCCACATTGACTCGGTTCGCACCGGCGGTGCAAGCTGGATATTCGGATATGCGCGATCTCTATCCTGTGAGATCTGCTCTGCCAGACGTGATGGGTTGGCGTGATGTAGGAGGCATCACCCCACCTCGCGGTCCCCGCAGGCCACCGTCTGTTGGTCCAAGACCTCATCCTAGCCCCTATGGTCCACAAGCTCCGCGAGATCGTCTGTTTCCGGATGATCATGTTGAGCTTCCAGGCTATGGAGGTGACTTCTACGAGGACTACTACGGATCGGTCTGAGTTAGTGGTAGTATCACTAGTTCGCACTAGCTGTGTCGTCTATCGTCCCGCGTGACTCGTGGGATATGACCTAGTTTGTACTCTTTCCGGAGGTGTAGAAAAATAATGTATAGGAGCTTGGAATGCCTCCGATGAGATGTAATCCTCTTTTCACCGTAATAGTACTTTGTTTGGTCTTGTACTAAACCCTGTATGGTGTGTATGACGATGGAATAAAGAAGCAGTTTCTGTATTTACCATGTCATACGGATGATCATCTTGCATTTCGAGTTATTCCTTACATTTTATATCCTATGTCGGAATTTTATCATCCTGACTAAATCATTGTCTTGTTTACCTAGGATGGTCAACACGCGCACTAACCCTGCTCCTCAAGAGCAGGCCGAAGGCAGTGAAGTCAGGGATGCAAATCTGCCTCATCCTCCTTCCCTAGCCGAGGTTATGATGGAAGCTGAGAGAAACAAGCGGGAGACCAACCGTTTGTTGGAGCGTATTGAACAGAACACAGCACACCATCAGAGGACTAACGTGGTGTCACTCAGTGATTTTATCAAATTACATCCACCCACGTTCCACCACTCCGTCGAGCCTCTCGACGCTGATGACTGGCTTCGCAGTATCTCTCACAAACTGCGTTCCGCGCTGGTAGCGGAGGCTGACAAGGTCACCTTTGCTGCATATCATCTTGAAGGCCCCGCCAGTCTATGGTGGGAGAATTATGGAGCTATGCGCCCAGCGGGCCATGTCACTACTTGGGCTGAATTCAGTGAGGCTTTCCGTGAACATCACATTCCGGAGGGTCTCATGGACCGTAAACGTGAGGAATTTTGCAGTTTCACCCAAGGCCGACTTTCTGTGGATGCTTACAGCAGGGAGTTTGGTAACCTCGCACGATATGCAACTGAGGAAGTGTCTACTGACGCCAAGAAGCAAGCAAGGTTCCGTAAGGGCCTTAGTCCTGAGCTTCGCCGTGACCTCCGTCTGCATGAGTGCACATCTTTTCAGAAACTTGTCAACAAAGCCATCAGTGCTGAAACTGGTCAGACTGACTATGACGCAACACGCAAGCATGGCCGTGACATGGGTTCCTCATCCGGTGCTGGTCCTCAGAAGCGCCGCGTGTGGGTGCCCAACACCGCCCTGCCACCCAGGTTCACACCGAGGCCATCTTTCCAGGCGCCTCGCCCTGTTCAACAGTCTGCACCGGCCAAGCCCTATGGGGGTCCAACTAACAATGCTCCTCCACGTACCAGTTCCGTGACTTGTTTCAAGTGTGGGGAATCTGGCCACTATATGCGTGAGTGTCCCCAGACCAACCCCAACCAGTCTGCTAAAGCTGTTGGCCGTGGCAAGCCGACAGGGAAAGTGTTCCACGCCAAGCCGGTCACCGCTTCACGTGGCCATGTCAACTGTATCTCTGCCGAAGAAGCTCAAGAGGATCCCAACGTCGTTCTCGGTACGCTTCTTGTTAATTGCCACCCGGCATCTGTTCTTTTCGATACAGGAGCCTCTCATTCATTTATATCCGAGAACTATGCTCGTTTGCATAACACCGCATTCTGTGACATGCCATCCACTATGGAAATTTCTACTCCCGGGTCTAGATGGCAGACCTCTAGGGTAAGTTATGGAAATGAAATCCAAGTCGACAGACTTGTTTTTCTTGCATCTTTGATAGCCCTTAAATCTTCAGATATTAATATCATTCTGGGTATGGACTGGATGTCAGCTCATCATGCCAAAATTGATTGCTTCTCTAGGACTGTTCAACTCACTCATCCTTCGGGGAAGATAGTCAATGTCTTGACCCGAATAGCCAAGCGACAATTATATTCTCTTAACGCCAGCCCTTTGCCAGACCTTGAGGACGTTCCGGTAGTCCGTGACTTCCCGGATGTCTTCCCAGAGGAATTGCCAGGTGTTCCACCTGACAGGGATGTTGAGTTCGTAATAGACCTCATCCCAGGAACCGTTCCGATTGCTAGAAGACCCTATAAGATGGCACCCCTAGAACTAGCCGAGCTTAAGAAACAACTCGATGAGTCCTTGAAAAAGGGTTTCATCCGACCTAGTTCATCTCCGTGGGCTTGCCCCGTCCTATTCGTCAAGAAGAAGGATGGTACGGACCGGATGGTTGTAGATTACCGACCTGTCAATTTGGTCACAATCAAGAACAAATATCCGCTCCCCAGGATCAACGACCTTTATGATCAGCTCGCTGGATCCTCAGTCTTCTCCAAGATGGATTTGAGGTTGGGCTACCATCAAATCAAAATCAGAAACGGGGACATTCCTAAAACGGCCTTTGTTACTCGTTATGGCCAATACGAGTACACCGTCATGTCCTTCGGTTTAACCAACGCTCCAGCCACCTTTTCTCGGTTAATGAACTCAATCTTCATGGAGTATTTGGATAAATTCGTCGTGGTTTACCTCGATGATATACTCATCTACTCCAAGAACGAGGAGGAACATGCCGAACATCTAAGGCTAGTGTTGAAGAAACTTCGAGAGCATCGCCTTTATGCCAAATTTTCTAAATGTGAATTCTGGTTGTCAGAAGTGACCTATCTGGGTCATGTAATATCTGGTAAAGGTATTGCTGTTAACCCTGAGCGAGTTCAAGCCGTCCTTAATTGGACTCCACCTGAATCGGTCAAGCAAGTTCGGAGTTTTCTGGGCTTAGCGAGCTATTGTCGTCGCTTTGTCGAGAACTTCTCCAAGGTTGCTAAACCTCTAACCGAACTCCTCAAGAAAGATAAGAAGTTCGAATGGACTCCACAATGTGAGCACAGCTTTCAGGAACTGAAAAGACGCCTGACCTCTGCTCCCGTACTGGTACCGCCAGACTTCTCCAAGGACTTTGTTATCTACTGCGACGCCTCGCGACAAGGACTAGGTTGCATTCTCATGCAAGATCGACACGTAATTGCCTACGCTTCACGGCAATTGCACCCACATGAGGAGAATTATCCTACTCATGATCTAGAGCTTGCAGCCGTAGTCTATGCACTTAAGACCTGGCGACATTACCTCCTCGGTAACCGTTGCGAAATATTCACTGATCACCAAAGTCTGAAGTACATTTTCACCCAACCGGATCTGAATCTCAGGCAAAGACGTTGGGTTGAGTTGATCACAGACTTCGACTTAGGAATAACCTACACCCCAGGGAAAGCCAACGTCATGGCTGATGCGCTAAGTCGTAAATCTTATTGTAACAACCTGATGTTACAACAAAGTCAACCGCTTCTCCATGAGGAATTTCGGAAGCTTAACCTTCACATTGTACCTCAAGGTTTTCTTTCCACCTTGGTGGCAAAACCTACCCTTACGGATCAGATTATCAAAGCACAGAAGGTAGATCCGGGAATTTCCCGCATCAAGAGAAACATCCAGAAAGGAGTTGCGAATTGTTTCTCCATTAATGATCAAGGGGTCGTATACTTCGGGAATCGACTAGTGGTTCCCAAAGTGCGAAACCTGAGGCGATTGATCCTTAAGGAAGCTCATGAATCTCCTCTCACCATTCATCCCGGTAGTACTAAGATGTATCAGGACCTACGCCAGAGGTTCTGGTGGACTAGGATGAAGAGAGAAATTGCTCAGTATATTGCTAATTGCGACGTCTGTCGTCGTGTAAAAGCAGAGCATCAACGGCCTGCTGGCACCCTTCAACCCTTAGCTATTCCTGAATGGAAATGGGATAAAATTGGTATGGATTTCATTACCGGTTTTCCCAGGACCAAGAGAGGGAATAATGCTATTTTCGTCGTGGTCGATCGTCTTTCCAAAGTAGCCCATTTCTTACCTGTTCGTGAGAGTATAACCGCTAGCCAGCTGGCAGACTTATACATCTCCCGAATAGTGTCCCTCCATGGTGTTCCTTTGGAAATCAACTCGGATCGAGGAAGTCTTTTCACCTCTCGATTTTGGGAAAGTTTCCAAAATGCTATGGGAACCCGTCTCTCCTTTAGCACCGCCTTCCACCCTCAGTCGAGTGGTCAAGTGGAACGCGTCAACCAGATTCTAGAAGACATGCTTCGAGCCTCTGTTATCTCATTCGGAATGGACTGGGAGAAGTGCCTTCCATTTGCCGAATTCGCTTACAACAACAGCTATCAATCTAGCTTGGGTAAAGCCCCTTTTGAAGTTCTCTATGGACGACGGTGTCGAACACCCCTTAACTGGTCAGAGACCGGGGAAAGACAATTCTTTGGCCCGGATATGATTCAGGAAGCAGAAGAACAAGTTCGTATCATTCGTGAAAAGTTGAAAACAGCCCAATCTCGTCAAAAGAGTCAATATGACCGAAAACATAAGGCTATGACTTTCGAGGTTGACGAGAAGGCTTATCTTCGGGTCACCCCTCTGAAGGGAACCCATCGTTTCGGTATCAAAGGCAAATTGGCTCCTCGTTACATTGGACCTTTTCGCATTCTCGCCAAACGAGGAGAAGTTGCCTACCAGTTGGAACTACCTCCGCACCTCTCCAGAGTCCACGATGTCTTCCACGTTTCTCAACTCAGGTGTTGCTTCTCGGATCCTATCCGTGGAGTGGACCACGAAACGCTTGATCTCCAAGATAATCTTACATATCGAGAGTACCCCATTCGTATCCTCGATCAGGCCGAACGTACCACCCGACGTCATAATATCAAGTTTCTCAAAGTACAATGGTCGCACCATTCTGAGGATGAAGCAACTTGGGAAAGGGAGGATCGTCTTCGACTTGAGTATCCCGCCTTCTTCCCGGAGGAACCCAAATCTCGGGACGAGATTCTTTTGAGTGGGGGTGAGTTGTCACACCCTAGCTAGTCATGCATCAGAGTGTGTGCATCATGTTTAAAATTCCATTTAATTTTGAAATGGGGATTTGTGAAACCCTCAGAATCATTTTTGAAAATGACCCAAATAAAAATTTCTCCAAAAGGGTCCAAGAAAATGCTCATGTTGCTCTCTGAAAATATTGGACAGAGATAAAAATCAAACCAATATTTTTAAGAGCTCATAGGTATTTATTTTGGGCATTTGGAATTAATGCATAAATATTTGCATTGGAAATATATTAGTTATATATATTAATATATGTCCAAAAATTATGCCACCTGTTGGGGAGCTCTGGAATAATATATCTAGCTCCTGCAAAAATTGGCATAAGGTAATAAAATGATTTAATATTTTATTTAAATCAAAACAAATGTCAGAAATTAGAAAAACAAAATAAATAAAAGGAGGAGCTTACCTGGGCTCCTCCCTGTCCGGCCCAGCCAGCTGGCCGGCCCAGCCAGCAGGCGGCCCAGCCCACCACTGCAGCCCTCCGTCGTCTTCCTCCCCTCGCCCCGAAGCTGCTGCGTGCTCGCACGCGCACGGCCGCGCGGCCACCTCCTGCTTGCCGACGAGCTCCTGGCCGCGTGGACGACTTCCGCAGGCCGTCCCGATCCCCCTGACCCCCCTCACTCTCCCGTGCACCTCTTCCCTCTCTCCCTGCTTCGCCTCCCTCGCCCCCTCTCCCGAAGCAGAGCGCAGCCGCCGACGCCGTTCGCCGTAGCTGCAGCCACCGCCCTTCCCTCGCTCCCCCGACTAGCCCAGAGGCTCCGCCTCGACCCCCTCTTCCTCCCCACCGATCCACGGGCCTCCGGAAGCCCTGCATCGCCGCCCACGTCGCCGTTCCCCTCCTCGGCCACCGGAGATCGTCGCCGTCGATTCGAGAGCTACCGGACGTCCCCGAGCCCGCTAACCATCCCTGCAGCTCCGCGGTGAGCCGCTGACCCGATTCCCCCTTGCCCCGTCGTCCCTAGCATCCTGTAGTTGCCGTCCCCTTGAGCTCCGAAGCTCGCCGCCGCCGTGCCTCGTCGCTGCCGTGGCTGGAGCCGTTGTAGCTCGAAGCCGAGCACACCATCGTGCTCCACACCTCACCAGGAGCACGTAGCACGCACCAACGCCTCCCCTAGCGCCCTGCATCGCCTAACCCGCCGTTGGCCGAACTCCGGCCGCCGCTCACGAGCTCGCCGTCGTCGGTACCGGCCACCTCAGGCACGGCCACCACCACCGTTCGACGCGCGGGAGCAAGGGCTCTCCAACGAGCCCAAGCACGGCCTCGCCCGTGCCCTGTAGCGCGTTTCCGTATCGCGCCGCCGTCTCGGGCCTCGCCGGCGTCATGCCGCCGGTGGGTTTGACCTGTTTGACCTGGGGTTTGACCCCCCCCCAGGGTCACTGACGCGTGGGCCCCGTCGGCCAGGTGGTCAGATTAGTGCTAATCACTGTTAGTTAACCCCCTGACACTGACCAGTGGGCCCCAGCGCCACTAATTCCTAATTAGGATTAAATTAACCCTGTTAAACCCCCCCTGTCACTGACGTGTGGACCCCACACGTCAGGTTTGACCCCAGCCAGCCGCAGTTGACCGCTGACGTCATGCTGACGTCATGCTGGCGCAATATATATATTTCTGGATTTAATTTAAATCAGGAAATTCCAGAATATTATTTAAACTTCAAAAATTCATAACTTTTATTCTGTAACTCCAAATCAGACAAATTATATATGAAAAATGATCAGAAAAATCCAATCTATCCATCTGTACTATTTTCATGCATGATCAAACAAGTTAAATTGATGTTTAAGCAGAACAAGGAAAAGCACTTTAAAAGGCCATGTTTGAGTTTGAAATTTGAATCTTTGATTCAAATTGGTTCAAACCCTTCTGGTTTTAGTTGCATTAGCCCAACACACTCATATTGCCATGTTTCATGCATGCATCATATTGTTGCACATTGTTTGGTGATGGTTGTGTATCGGTGTCCTTTGCGACAGGTTCTGCCTCCGAGGAGTACCGTGATTACCCTAACGAAGAACCATATCAGTGCATCGACCCATCAGGCAAGCAACCAACCATTTGATCATATCGATACAATCCCATGTTCTCGCTCCTGCTCTCTTTTACTGCATTAAGACAACGCGTTTCAAACTGCTGTGTGCTACGGTAGTTGAACCCATTTCCTCTGCATGACCTGTCATTGCCACAGTAACTAGATGAAACCTACTAGCATGTGTAGGAGTTGTATGAGCCATATGTATGTGTTGTTCCTACCTTGCTATGACTGCTATGCTTAGAGTCGTGTCAGGTCTGGTTCATCTGGGTGATGGGCTAGAGTGAAATGATTATGTCGGTAATGAGAGTGGTGTGGTGAACACGATTTGGTAAAGGTATCGATGAGAGGCCATGTAGGAGTACATGGTGGGTTGTTTCATTGAAGCCGACCTTAAGCACTGAGATATGTATGTGTGATTTAAGAATAATCTACTACCATGCATTGGGCCCGAAACCAATGGACCCTCTCGGCTTCTTATTCACCCTAGTTCTCCGTCCAGGAGTTGCAAGTATTTTCTGGTGTTTGTAGCCTACTGGAGGCCGTGGACAGCGCTGACCGTAGGGGTGGGCTGTGATGCGGTAGGTACGTGGCTGGGTGTACTGAATACCCGTTAGGTATCTCGGGAACCCTGTTCACATCGTTCGGGGCCGTATGGGAAACCTCGGCCGGACTCCCTGCAGATGGAACCTGGATAGGCGATAAACCTGGACTGGAGGCTTAGGTGGTTAGGTAGGTCGTGGCCGACACCCACGTTGGGCTTCCGCTTGAAGGTTGCCGAGTACATGTCGTGTAAACGACGGTAAGTGGTGAGAGCGTGTATGAAGAAGTACACCCCTGCAGGGTTATCATAATCTATTCGAATAGCCGCGTCCGCGGTAAAGTACTACTTGGTTGCCTATACAGTTCATAGACCAGTAAATGGAAACTGCTAAAAGCCTCAAGATAAGTGTGAGTGCCGAGGATGGCTCTTCCGTAGGAAGACGGAGGCGGATCCTCGGTAGTGTATTGAAGTGGTGAGTAGTGGACTCGTGTGCGCAAAACCATTTCAAGTTGAAGTATCGTAGGATAGTCTAGCCAAGAGTCAAAGCTGGCTTGCTACAATAACTCCACCAACCCTTCTTGATAATATGCATGTATGTAGGATCTGATGTAAGTCTTGCTGAGTACCTTTGTACTCATGTTGCTATAATTTACATTTTTACAGAAGACGCTGCAACCCCTTCTGATGGGTTCTATGTAGACATTGACATCAACGAGTAGGCTTAAGGCCCAGGTGGTGACCCTGAGCTTGTGAAGGACCACGTAGTATAGCTAGGCTTTCCAAGCCTCTTTTATTTTACTAGTTGTCTGTACTCAGACAAGTTACCTCCGCTGCTGGTTTGTATGACTGTATGACTTGAATGTTGGGTCGTGAGACCGTACCTTTGTGTATGTTATGTATGGCTCTCTGAGCCTTAAATAAAGTACTTGTGTCATAGAGTCATGTTGTGATGCTTCGTTGTATTTGCACATATCGAGCATATTGTGTGTATGATTGAAATGCTTGGTATGTGTGGGATCTGACTACCTAGTTGTCTATCTTTAGTAGCCTCTCTTACCGGGAAATGTCTCCTAGTGTTACCGCTGAGCCATGGTAGCTTGCTACTGCTCTGGAACACTTAGGCTGGCCGGCATGTGTCCTTCGTTCCTGTGTCTGTCCCTTCGGGGAAATGTCACGCATTGAGTACCGGAGTCCTGTTAGCCCGCTACAGCCCGGTTTACCGGAGTCCTGCTAGCCCAGTGCTACAGCCCGGACCCACTTGCTGATGACCGACACGTTCGAAGCTGGGTCATGGATGCCTGTCCTTGTAAGTCTGTGCCACTTTGGGTTTACGACTAGTCATGTCAGCCCGGGCTCCTTATCATATGGATGCTAGCGACACTATCATATACGTGAGCCAAAAGGCGCAAACGGTCCCGGGCAAAGGTAAGGCGACACCCGTGGGGATACCGTGCGTGAGGCCGCAAAGTGATATGAGGTGTTACCGGCTAGATCGATGTGACATCGAGTCGGGGTCCTGACAACATCGACATCCCAGGGCTCAACAGTGCCGCATCTCGGTAGCTCTTCTGGCCACCTCGTGTCGGCCGATGCGAGGGTCCATCTCACAGCTACGTCTGCATGCCATTCGGCCTGCCAGGCGCACCTGTGGTGTTCCAACGCTGCACAAGGGATGCCCTGGCGGCTCGCGAGGCCAGGCATCAGGCGACCCTGGCGGAGATGGAGGAGCACCCCCAGGAGTCTCCCGGGCCCTCTGGGCCTCCCTTGGCTCAGGGCCAGGGCAGCTCATGAGGAACGACTCCAGTAGCACGCGTCTTTCACTACCCCAACACCTCTTCAACGACGGTACCGGGTGACACCCCAAGGACCGAGCTCTGGCTCGCGACCCGCCTCGCGCACGCCACCTCACCAGGTCCATGGTGCCTTCGTCTGGCACCAAGGACCCAGGGCGGACAGCCCGCTTCGCACGGGTTCTCAGCATCTTCTATCATCTAACCTGCAGGTTCACCTGGCGATGATTCACGGGACGGTTTGGACGACCGCCATCTTACCTCGCGAGTCACTTGCGCGTTAAAGGGGAAGTCTCGAACATCACATCCCGGGAGCTCCTACTAGCTCTCCAGCCCTCACCCCCTGGCCTTGACCATGGCACCGCGACCTGGCATACCATTGGCTTCTGAGCTCGCTCGAGTCCCGGGACCAAAGGACGTAGAGCACATAGGCAAGCGAGGCGAGAGGGTGGTCGTTGTGGGCCGTGCCTAATGATACCACCACAGACGCAAGAGCAGGCACCCTCCTCCCGATGGATCAGGACTGCCAAAAGATAAGTCGCATTCACTGTGGCACGCAGTCCCACTCCGGTGACTTCACTCCCCTTTTCAATTCTCTGGGCAGCTGCTTGCACGCCTAGGGGGACCTCGTGAGCATCACGTCTCATGAGCTCTCACCGGACCTCGGGCCGCTCACCTCCTAGTCTTGACCACGGCATCACGACCTGGCGTACTAGCCTGCCTGGGGACTAGGTGCTGTCGGTGTAGAGCGTCGCACCGTCCAGGGAAAAGAAAAGGGAGGAATCGTGCCGAATTGCGTTACGCAAATTCATCATACTATCAAAGAAAGCAACGCTGGTATTAAATATACTCTGATCCTTACAAACCCCACGGGGGTTGGCTTTCATTTCGTGTAGGGAAAGCAAAAGAAGGTATGGTACTACTAAACCGTCGAGCATCACCGATGACGCCGAGCAGCAGCTGCTAGGGCGCTCCGACCACGGCAGGAGCTTGGAGGCACGTAGCTATCGTAGCTAGACTCTAGAGACTCGCTTGGCTCAGGAGAGTCACTGGTTTCCCAGGAGTCGTCGCTACTGCTGGAAGAGGCACCAAAGGGGACAGAAGCAGGTCCAGTGCCCATGGCTGCACCCCACGGGTTGCTTCCTCCGGGGCAGCACTCCAGCCGTTCGCCCTCCTTGTCGGAGTCCTTGAAGAACAAGGTGGATGCGCCATCATACTCGAAGTGAATCACGAGGTCTCTGTCGGTGTCAAAACCGGCGGATCTCGGGTAGGGGGTCCCGATTTGTGCGTGTTAGGCTGATGGTAACAGGAAGCAAGGGACACAATGTTTACCCAGGTTCGGGCCCTCTCGATGGAGGTAAAACCCTACTTCCTGCTTGATTAATATTGAAGATATGTGGAGTACAAGAGTAGATCTACCACGAGATCGTAGAGGCTAAACCCTAAGAGCTAGCCTATGATGGTATGATTGTAATTGTGATCGGCCTTCTAAGGACCATGCTCTCCAGTTTATATAGACACCGGAGAGCTAGGGTTTACATGGAGTCGGTTACAAGGAAGTAAACATAATATCCGGATCGCCAAGCTTGTCTTCCACGCAAAGGAGAGTCCCATCCGGACATGAGTCGAAGTCTTGAGTCTTGTATCTTGACGCTTCTATAGTCCGGATGATGTACATAGTCCGGCTGTCCGGATACCCCCTTATCAAGGACTCCGTCAGTAGCCCCTGAACCAGGCTTCAATGACGATGAGTCCGGCGCGCAGTCTTGTCTTCGGCATTGCAAGGCGGGCTCCTCCTCTGAATACTCCAAGGTGGTCATCGGACACATAGACCGTGTCCAGATCTGCGAGATGATCTTCACATACCCTTAGCATAAATCCGTTCTACTGGCAACCTTCGTACGCTGCACCCTTGCATCGTGGTCTGGTCCTGCAAAAGCAGAGATCGTGTCCCTCTTAATAGGCATCTTTCATCAATGTGGGCACACGTGACCCCACAGTGACCGTTGGTATAATTTCGCGTATTTTAGATAAGTCTCAGGCGGTCACGTTGAGGACCCCACAGTGACCGCCTACGCCTCGTATGTTTAGATCCGTTCCACCTCTCCAGCTCCTTCTCACACCTTTAGCTCCATCGCCCAAAACCTAAGCTCCAACACCCCAGATCCTCCAGTATGTTTAGATCCGACGCAGCAGGCCGGTGGGTGGCCTCCTTGATTCAGGCGGAGGATATTGCGAAGCTTAGGGAGGTCGGATACCTAACTGCTGATATCCAGCACAGGCTTCCTACTTCGGGGCAAGTCATCCCCACGCCGGAGCCCAATGAGAGCGTTGTGTTTACTCCTCACTTCCTCTGAGGCCTAGGACTCACCCTCGACCCCTTCGTGAGGGGGCTTATGTACTACTATGGCCTGGATTTCCATGATCTGGCTCCAGACGCCATCCTCCATATCTTGTCTTTCATTATTGTGTGCGCGGCTTTTCTCCACGTCAGCCCACACTTCGGCTTATGGCTAAATACCTTCAATGTGAAGCCAAAGATGATCGAGGGGTGACATACGGAGTGCGGAGGCGCCATAATAACTAGGAACGCCGATGCCTCATGGCCAGAGGGTTCTTTTCCGGAAGTGTCCGACGTATGGCAACGGAGATGGTTCTATGTCACTGCTCCCAGAGGCACAAAGTGGGTAGCTGCCCCCGAGTTCCGCTCAGGCCCCCCATCAAAGTTGGCGTCTTGGACCGATGTGGGACGGAATTATGGGCCTGCCGGTGGTGTACCAGAACTGCAGAACCGCATCCGGGAGCTCATTAGGAGGGACATAAATCTTCTCAGCATAATTCAAGTAATGCTAGTCCGGCGGATATTGCCGTGCAAACGTCGGCCTCTCCGTATGTGGGAGTTTAATCCGGAGGGTCCGTGGACTATTAAGCACTTCTTCGGCCTGACGCTCGAAGGAAAGTGTCCGGACCACAAGCAAAGTGTCCGGACACCACAAAGGATGCGGGCCTAAGCTGCAATCGCCTAGATACCCAAGTAAGTAACCTTGAAGCCGGACACTTTATTTATATTTATCATAACCATTATTCTGAAAATCCTTCCGTGGCCAAGAATGGCTCGACAGGGCAAAGACAATCAGGTGTCCGGCGCCACTTCCTGAAGGTTCGCCTGGTCCGACCATTGCAAATATGTTGGACTGGGCGCTCAGCAAAATCCCTTCAGGGAGAGGCGAAGGAAAGGGCAGTGAAGCTGAACTTCATGCGCTGCGCATCCAGACCAGGGAAATTGCTAACCCTCTTGTGGAGGATAGTCGGGAAGGGAAGGCCAAAGCCTCCTCACCACGCGGGAAGAAGAGGGCCGCCTCTGAAGATTTGGAGGCGGAGACGCCCATGCAAGGGAAGAAAACATCACCAAGGGGCTCTACCGCGACGGGCGCCCTCACCACGTCATGTCCACCAATGGGCCAGCCCTCCAACGAGCCATCAGTTATTCATTAATTCAAAGGTGTGACGTTACTCCGAGATCCATAACGAGGACTTCGTTTTTTGTAGTCCGGCGAGCAGCTCTTCTCAACAGAGTTCGTCTTCGGGGGACCTTCGTCCGGAGATGATCGAGAGTGAAACCCCACCTAACTCTCCGCCTCATGAGGCGGGCGACATGGAGGTGCCGTCACGGAGGAGTCCGGATCTGCCGAAGCCGGAGGCTAATACGTCGTCCGCCCTGAGCCCGAAGCGTTTGGCTCCCACGGGGGGCGATGAGAAGGGTCTGGCGCAGTTTGGTGTCCGGCCAGACGTACAGACGGGCCGTCTGGAGTGAGCCGCGCTCTCGGAGGAGCACCGCTCGTTAATGAGCACGGTACTCACGAAGATTTCATCCGCCACCAGCGGCTTGAATCAGGCATTTACAAGCCTGCTCAAAGGCTTTGAGGTATGTAGTGAAAAGTGCACCACTTTTTGGTTATGAAGCACGCGCTAGGTGTGCTCCCTATAGATAGTAGCCCCTGAGACTCTGGTTGCTCGCCATAGGCGGCAAACGGGGGATCATATATTTATGGTTGCACCGTACATGTGCGCAGGTATACAAGGATCCGGTAGTCGACCAGTCTATTGAAGTTGTCGAACTAAGGAGGCAAATTGGATCCATCAATGCCGATATCACGCTGGTGAATAAACGGCTTGAGGAGTCATAGGGTATGTGCTTGGTTTTTATTATAATGTGTAGGAAAATGCCAAAGCGGCATAATATTAATGCAATATGTTTGCACTGCATATGGTGCTGCTGCCGTGGAGGCCCTGAGGGCGGAACTTGCTCAAGCCAAGGAACAAGCTCAGGCTAGCAATGCGGCTGCCCTAAAGGCGGCCGAAGAATTGAGAGCCGAACAGGCTGCTCATCGCCGAAGCGAGGAAAAAATAGCCGAAATGGCTGAAGAGTTGAAAAATGCCGCCGACCGGTATGCACTCCTTGAAAAGGAGAATAAGGCTAGTTCGGCCGAGCTGGACAACGCACGTAATGCTGCCAAGGAGATGCGGACCGACATCCGGAGTATGTGGGAGGAGCTCCAACAGGCTGACAAAATCGTGGCTGGGGGCTCGTACTTATTGCTGACGAAGTTCTTGGATCCAAAGTATGCTCCCCTGGCAGGTTGCATGAGTCCTGCAGATGCATATGCGGACTTGGTGAATAGTACAGCTGACGTTGTCAAGTTCTTCGAGGGTCAAGGCGATGAAGAAGTGGAGAAGCTTTTCTGGTCGCAGTTCAATGCTCCCACTCACTCGCTGCCACTAAATGAGAAGGTGGCTGCTATGGCGGAGCTCCACAGGTTGTCCTTGCAATGCGGTCTGTAATAGACCATCTTTAGCCAAAGGGGCCTAAGCTGGACAACTATTTTGGTTTGGTGTGACAATTCCTTGGAGCCGTGTCCCGGATTGACGCCATGAGGAGGTCGGCGTGCATAGAGGGTGCGCGGATGGCTCTAGCCCGCTTTAAAGCCTATTGGACGGATATGGAGGCCACTGTAATAGCTAGCCAGAATCTGGTGGGAGGTCAACATCTGGCCGAGCACTACTTGGCGCAAGTCATAGAAGGTGCCGGCCTGATAGAGGCGCAGTGCTCGAAGAGTGTTTTATTCAGTGATAAGTCGAATCATTGTAGAAAACAATGTTTAGTTTAATTATGAGGCTATGTTTATACTTTTGCCTGGAAGTATGATTGTCCCCCCTTTGCGGCCATTCTTATATGTATAAGTAGTCCGAAAGATAGCAGTCGTTGGCTTCAGCCCCCATGCATATAATGCGGGGGTGTTTGCAAAAAATATGCGTAATCACACTTGATCCAACATCTTGGTCCATTAAGGAGGTGATCGCACGTCGAACTAGGCAACCGTACTATATAGCTATAACACTTTCGGTTAGCCATGGGAGTATAATGGTGGGGCTACTATGTAGCCCCTGGTACCTTCACGTGCATCCGAATACGGGCGCGTGTGTAAATGGCCGGGAAACGGTCCTTCGTTAAGGCGGAGGAATCTTTAGGGATTACGGTGAGTCTTTGAGTGGTTGAACAGTCTCTTGATGTATCATGATGGTCAGTTTTCGGCTTTCTCTACTAAGGCGCTCATCCGGAATAACCAGGGCACAATCGCAACAGTTCTCCTTTGGCCTGCCTTAGCCGGATGAAAGTAGAACGTAAGGCGGCAAACCCAGGAGCCGGGCAAAACCAACATTTGACCAAAGACATGATTCGGAGTTGATGCATATATAGACAAACTCGTGATGCCGAACACTCCCGACCGTATTCGGTCTTTTGTAAAAGAAGATAGGCTGACAAGAGCCTATTTTAAGCCTTTTATTTATAGGTACGTGCAATTTAGTCTGCCGTGGCCAAATGCCAAAAACGGCAGTATCCTCTGTGGGTGTAGAACCCATGGGATGGTTAAACAACAAGAGGCAGTAGAAAAGGTTTACACAGGGGCTTAATCTAAAAAGAAACCTGTTGCACGGGGCCCTGCTGCACGTATGCGCCTTTTTCTCCATTGTGCCGTATCCTGGAAGGGTATCGCGCGAACGTTGTTTGTAAAAAAGAAACACTCATAGCAGGGTGCAACGTAAGTATGCGATTAATAATAAAAGTGTAAGCTGTTGACCTGCCAATAAGGTCGAGCCAAGCGTGGGGCTCTATTAAATATAGAAAGCCCCTAGTTTCCCTTATGGGATTACATATACAGTGCCCTGTTTGAATTTATCCGGGCTACCGGACTCGTCTAACCATGTCTGTGGTCGTAATGACCAATCATGTTTTCTAAAACTGGAGGTTGCTTATAGTCCGGCCGCCAGGGCCGTCGCGTATTCCTCTGTGCGTGAAGGGAGCTCTATGATTATGCTAACGGTGATGACGCCACGGGGACCGGGCATCTTGAGTGTAAGTTGGCCATAATGCGGCAATGCGTTGAAGCGGACGAAGGCCGTTCTTCCTAGCAATGCGTGATAGCTGCTTTGGAAGGGTGTGACTGTGAAGAGCAGCTCTTTGCTTCTGGAGTTGCCTGGGGAGCCGAATGTTACTTCTAGCACGACGGGGCCCCTGGCGCAAGCTTCAACACTCGGTATCATGCCTTCAAAGTAGGTGTTGCTTTGTTTAATTCTGGATGGGTCTATCCCCATTCTGCGGATGGTGTCCTTGTATATTAAATTGAGACCACTGCCGCCGTCCATTAGGACACGGGTGAGACGGTATCCGTCGATTATTGGGTCAAGCACCAAGGCCTGTGATCCTCTTCGCCGAATTGTAGTTCGACCTTCCATGCGATCGAAAGTGATCGGACGAGACATCCAGCAGTGAGATGTGGGTACGACGGGCTCTACATCGTGCGCTTTTATGAGCGCGCGTTCATGCCTTCCCGTGGATGTGTGAGTCGCGTGGATCATGTTTACTGTTTTAACCTCTGGCGGGAATTTTTTTCTGTCCCCCAGTGTTCGGCTGGTGAGGTTCATCCACGTCTTCGCTTGGCGTGTCGCTCCCCTTGTGTTCGGCATTTAATTTGCCGGCCTGCTTGAAGACCCAGCACTCTCTATGGGTGTGGTTCGCAGGTTTCTCTGGGGTGCCATGAGTTTGGCATAGTCTGTCCAGGACTTTGTTCAGACCGGACGGTCCATCTTTACTGCCTTTGAATAACTTCTTTTGCTGATCAGGTCGAGAGCCCCTGAATCCGGCATTGACTGTCGTGTTGTCCGGGCTCTCTTCCTTGTTTTGGCGTTTGTTCTTATTACGCTGTGGCTTCCCTTGCCATCCCTTACTTCAGATGTGCTGGGGCCGCTGGTGCCTTTACGGGCCAGCCATCTATCCTCACCCTTGCAAAAGCGGGTCATAAGGCTTGTTAAGGCTGCCATTGTCCTTGGCTTTTCTTGGCCGACGTGTCGGGCGAGCTATTCGTCACGGATGCTGTGTTTGAAAGCCGCTAAGGCTTCGGCGTCCGGACAGTTGACAATTTAATTCTTCTTAGTGAGGAATCTATTCCAAAGCTCGCGGGCGGACTCTCTGGGCCATTGGATTATGTGACTTAGATCGTCTGGATCCGGAGGCCAGACATAATTCCCTTGAAATTTTTCCCTAAAAGCGTCTTCTAGTTCCTCCCAACTCCCAATTGAGTTTTCGGGGAGGCTTTTCAACCAGTGTCGAGATGGTCCCTTCAACTTGAGGGGAAGGTATTTGATGGCGTGGAGGTCATCCCCACGAGCCATGTGAATATGCAGGATAAAATCCTCGATCCAGACCCCTGGGTCTGTCGTGCCGTCGTATGCCTCTATGTTCACAGGTTTAAAGCCTTGTGGGAATTCATGGTCCAGTACTTCTTCGGTGAAACACAGGGGGTGAGCAGCCCCTCTATATCTGGGCGCGTTGTGGCATGTAGTCGGCTGTTGGTGTGTCCGGGGTTGATTCCAAACTGGTATCTGGCTTGTATGAGCGTTTGGGTGACCATAGTCATGCGCTGGGGTGTGTCTTCTAGATCCATATATGGATCTGGCTGCACTGGCCTTCTTATCCGGATGCTCGTGTGGATCGTGTGCAGTGTCCGCGGCCGCTCTATTATGGTTGTGAGTCAGTACGTCTAGTTTCTTGGTCGAATTTTCTTTTGGTGGAACGGCCGCGTCGTCGAATTCTGGCAGTAGCTTGCGCTTCGGATAGCTTTTTGTATGGCGGTCATCACCATATCTTTCTTCAGTGTCTAGCACCTTATTCCATCTGCGACTTAGCTTTTCCTGTGCGGCCTTGAGCCGTTGCTTCTGCTTTTCTAGACTTCTTGCGGTGGCCATAAGCTTTCTATGGAGGTTGTCTCGTTCCACTTGTTCGTCCGGGATGATGAATGCATCATCGTCCGGACTGTCTTCCTGTTCTGGGGTGGCATCATGAGCTCGTCCCTCCGGATCATTGTGATCGGGTATTTGCTCCGAACTTGATTTGGCGTGACCTGGCTCGTCCTGCTCCATTACTGGGTCCATGTGGTCATTATTGCTTTCGGAGTTTGCGGGTATATCAACCCTTCTTGCGCTCTTGTCGCTATTTTTGCCATAGCTGGACTTTGAGCGGCATCTGCGCCGCCTCTTTGGCTTTTGCCCAGGTGGTTTATCATCCGGACTGCCGTCCTTATTGGGCATATCTACCATGTATATATCGTGTGACAAGGTAGTAGTCCCGCGCTCCAGGGATTATGGAGCCTCTCCTGCATCGTCGTCCATACCGTCGATGTTTTCAGAGTCAAGCACGTCGGTTAATTCTTCGATCGTGGCAATGAAGTAGGTGGTGGGTGGGCGCCAAATTCCTTCGTCGCGTCCTTCCCACCCAGGTCGGACATAGTTCGGCCCAGAGTTTCCTCACAAAGAGAGAGATTTTAAAGAGTTCAGCATGTCGCCGAAGGGCACGTGCTAAAAGATGTCCACGGCGGTAAACTCCATTACTTGAGCTCGACATGGCTTGACTGGCGCAGGAGCGTGCGGACCGGAACCAACCACCGGATATCCGGGGGTCCGGGGATATAGGTCTCCGCAGAGATGCGGCCTGTGTTTGGCTCCACCACCGATGTGCGTGCGGCCTGCGGGGCGGGGTCCATCCCTTCGTCCTTGGGCAACGCAACCTGTTCCGGATTTAGATTCGAGGCTATTGCAGGGATGATGTTCCGAGCATTGTCCGACAGCAGGTCTAGGCCGTGCTCGTCCCGACTGTCCGGCATTCCTGGCGCAGGTTCGAATCCGTCGAAGATCAAGTCTCCGTGGGCATCTGTCGTGTAGTTCGAGTTTCCGAACCTAATCTGGTAGCCAGGGGCGACGCTATCGATCTACTCCAACTGGCCAAGCGAATTAGCCCGCAGTGCCAAGCTGCCGAACACGAAGGTCTGTCCGGGGAAATAAGTCTCACCCTGGACCGTGTTGTTGATGATTAAAGACGCCATCAAGCCTTGAAGCGACGACACAGAGGAACTCTCAATGAAAGCACCAATGTCGGTGTCAAAACCGGCGGATCTTAGGTAGGGTGTCCCAATCTATGCGTCTTAGGCTGATGGTAACAGGAAGCAAGGGACACAATGTTCACCGAGGTTCAGGCCCTCTCGATGGAGGTAAAACCCTACTTCCTGCTTGATTAATATTGAAGATATGTGGAATACAAGAGTAGATCTACCACGAGATCGTAGAGGATAAACCCTAAGAGCTAGCCTATGATGGTATGATTGTAATCGTGGTCGACCTTCTCAGGACCATGCTCTCCGGTTTATATAGACACCGGAGAGCTAGGGTTTACATGGAGTCAGTTACAAGGAAGGAAACATAATATCCAGATCGCCAAGCTTGTCTTCCACGCAAAGGAGAGTCCCATCTGGACACGAGCCAAAGTCTTGAGTCTTGTATCTTGACGCTTCTATAGTCTGGACGATGTATATAGTCCAGCTGTCTGGATACCCCCTTATCTAGGGCTCCCTCAGGCTCTCTTGGCGCGGCAAGCCCGGGAAACCTCACCCCATCCGCGGGTCATGAAGACGTCTCCGGGGAGCACCACCTCGACCTCAGCTCCGATGGCCAAGCTGCAGCACCCGGCGTGCTGCAGCCACATCTCAAGCGGCCCCCTCGGAGGCAGCTCGCTTGCGAAGAACCTCGGGAGCCGGATCCAGGAATCAGGAGGCATCGCCGCGCACACCACGAACTTGCGCGAGCTGCCCACACGGTCGGCAAGGCAATGGCGGCCCGTCCTCCATCGTTGGGGGCGCTCAATGGCGCTCATCTTCACCCCGTGCGCTGGCGTACATGGGAAGGGGGAAGCCAGGCGGAGGCATCGATTGCCAAGGCCTAGTCACCTCTCGCCCCACGCTGGAGTCATGAGGGAGGCAGACTTGCTTCTTCGGTGGGAGAGGATTAGGCCCCTCCGTGGGGGCCTTCCCCTTTTCGGCCGCCAAGAATCTCCTAATCGGCACCATGGAAGCAAGACGAAGAAGGAGCGGAAGCGGGCGGCAGGAAGATGAAGGAGAGATGAGCGGGGGAGGGCTCTGTCCCTCCCCCACATTTATAGCCAGGCAAGGCCAACCACCGGCCAGCACGACCTCGCGCCATGATGATCTTCTTCATGTAGCATCGTTCCGTCAAGTCGAACAGTTGCCGAGGCAGCATGGGGAAGTGGAGATGCCCACGTCCCATCAATTGCCATGCGTCATCAAGGCCGCAGGCAGTTAGGGCCCGCGGTGCTCTGCACTTGCCCTTTGGCTTCGCCTGGAAGCCAAGTCCGAGCGCTCCTTGGGCCCGAGGGGCTATTGTCGGTGTTCTGGACATGGGGGTATCCAGACTTGCCTGCCTGCGGCCCACCACGTGGCTCCATCGACAGCCTGGTATGGCCTAGCTTCAACATCAACAACTCAAGACCCTCGCGAGGGGCCAAGCCTTGCGAGGTGGACGACGCCAAGACCCCCGAGTGGATCGGCCTCTTCAGGCTGGCTCCTGAGGGGAGGAGAGTTCTATGCAAGGTGCACCTCGTGAGGCTCAGTTGATGTGAGCCGTGATGACCAAGGCCAGGCGGGCGCTAGGCGGGCGCAGAGCGGTAGTTTCCTCTTCGGTGCAAGGGAGGCAAGCCACAGGCACGGAGTCTCTAGGAATCGTCCAAAGGTTTCCATTCTGGTGCAACAAGCCCAAGACCACCAGGACGGCAGGACGGAGGTCATCACCGAGCCCACCGCAGTGTTACAACCAGGAGATTTTTGCAGGCGAGGACCACTTTTGTCAGGATAAGTTGTACTACTTGTCCTCTTCCAAATCCGGTCGTTGTGAGGTCCCTTCCCGCCAACATTTGGGAAGATGACCAAGGACACTATAAATAGGACTTAGCCACCACCAAAGAAGGGGATCGGATCCATTCTCACCCGACCATCTCACCAACTCTCTTGAGCTCAAGAACACCTCACCTCCTGAGGCCAGTTCATCCACTATACTAGTTCATCCTCAGCCCTTCGAGGCAATCCACCAAAACGCTGGAGTAGGGTATTACACCAAAAGGTGGCCTGAACCAGGATAAAATGCCATGTCTCTTTGTCTCATCGAGCTTGACGCGCTAGGCTTAGGAGAATCGCGAGTAGGCAGGCTGGGTAGGTTGAGATCTTTGCACGCACTCTAGAGTTTGAACCGTTCAAGGGTTTGCGGAACCCGTAATTCGACACCCCTGTCCCCATATATAAAGGAGGGAGGGAGGAGGCCGGCATCCAGGAGGTGCACGCCTCTAGGGGGAGTCCAACTAGGATACCCAATCATAGTTGGAGTCCCCTTCCTTTTTCCAAGAGGGGGAGAGAGGGAAGGAGTAGGAGAGGGAGAAGAAAAGAGGGGGGCGCCACCCCCTCCCTAGTCCAATTTGGACCTGCCATGGGGGCGCGGCCACCCTGCGAGCCTCCTCTCATTCCACTAAAGCCCATTAAGGCCCACTACTTCCCCCGGGGGGTTCCGGTAACCTCCCGGTACTCCAAAAATGTCTGAACTCTTCTGAAACATTTTTGGTGTCCGAACATAACCTTCCAATATATCAATCTTTATGTCTCGACCATTTCGAGACTCCTCGTCATGTCCATGATCTCATCTGGGACTCTTAACAAACTTCGGTCAACAAAAACACAAAACTCTTAATATAAATCGTCATCGAACATTAAGCGTGCAGACTCTACGGGTTCGAGAACTATGTAGACATGATCGAGACACATCTCCAATAAATAACCAATAGTGGAACCTGGATGCTCATATTGGCTCCTACATATTCGAAGATCTTTATCGGTCAAACCACACAACAACATACGTTGTTCCCTTTGTCATCGGTATGTTACTTGCCCGAGATTCGATCGTCGGTATCATCATACACTACAAAAAATAAACTTCCATGATGATACGTGTTTGTCACAGTAGGTCACGTTTTCTGTCATGCATGTACATCCATGACGATTTTATGACAGAATCAAGATAGTCATACATGTGCTATCGTAGAAGTGTTCCATGACATTACCAAAATGATCATCACGAAAGTGTCCAATTCCATGAGAATAAATCGCGCATCATAGAAGTGCTTTTGTCAAGGGTGACCGACACATGGCATCCACCGTAACAGAACGCCGTTAAGCATTGGGTCCAGTTTTGGATCCGATAACCCATTATAGCCCCAACCAATGGGGATTTTCCACGTGTAAAATCATCATTGGCTGGAGGAAACACGTGTCGGCTCTCCGTCGGGACAAATGTCATCCACTCATCGGACCGAAGGCGCCTATGATACGTCGACACATGGCATGGCCCAACAGAGGCCCATTCCTATGAAATGGCCAGCCCGTTTGACTTGGTCAAAAGGTGGTGGGCCGGCCCACTGAAAGCATGTTAACGGCATGTTCGCATATAGCCCATTTACAACCCGCTAACCCAGGGCCCGTTACGACCTATCCGAATTAGGCCCAGTAGCGTCATATGGGCCGTCCAATATGATTCCAGCCCTTTTTAACTTCCGGCCCATGTATGGCCCATGACGTCTTTCAGACCATATGAGGCCCTTTGTAACTCTTGGCCCATTAACGGCCCGTGGTGAAACTGGCCCTTAATGAACAGTGTACCACTTTATACCCATTAACGGCCCATTATTCCAGTGGGCCGTTTCCAGCCCATGTTATCTTTCGGCCTTCTCACGGTCCATTTATTCTTGGGCTCATTTCTAGCATTCGGTTACTTATGGCCCATTACTGTCATTTTCTGCTTGTGGGCCAAATTCAGCCCGTTGTTATAGTCGGCCCATTTGTGGCCCGTTAATACCTTGGGCCATTTTCATAGCATCATCAAATACGGCCTATTAACGACTACCCATTAAGGTCGGCCCATGAACGGACGATTCCAACTCTAGCCTGTTTACGACAATAATGCGGTCTTTTATTGGCCCATGTTTGGCCAATCGATCATATGGCCCATATAAAGCCTATTGATGATACGGCCCGTAGAAGGCCCATTGTGTCTACGGCCCGTAGAAGGCCCATTTTTCTACGGCTGGTAGGAGGCCCCATGTCACTACAGTAAATATGTAGCCCATGGTTATTGTGGCCTAGTTTTAAAAAATAAGTTATTGCGGCCACTAGCAAACCGCGGAAAAAGAACTGCACTGACTATAAGCAAACAAATAAACAAGACAACAAGGAAATAAATAAGCAAGCAACTTACGCTAGGCTATCATGGCTATTACACATATTACATCCACTGGGCATCAAAGTTTGCCACCAATGCAAATATAGGGAACAAAGCAGCATATCATATACACTGGTTGTCAAAGTTGGCAACCAGTGTAAATAAACGCCGCAGCAGAACAAGTCCATAACTGAAACAAGATGCTTAGCAATATCCAGGGTACCCATAATGCTGGCAAGATGCTCAGCAACCTTATTAACTTTCTCTTGTATGGCGCTTAAATCCTCCAGCGCTTGTTGTTGCACCAGAAAGTATGCATCTGAATGATGCAGGGACTTCCTCAGTCCTTCAGCTTCCTATCGCAGCACATCTGATCGATGTCTTTCAACTTGAAGTTGGGACTCAAGAAGATGAACTGATTCAGGCAGCGAGTTCAAAGAGTTTGTGCCAGGAGTAGTGGCCAGTAACTCGAACACTACATCAAGACAAGAATTTTGGGTTCTCTACTGTTGTCAAGATAGTTTTTATCAGCTTTCTTGGAGACCAACAGAGATGTCTCACTATCTTGAACCTTATCTACATTACCTCCTTAATCATTGCATAACGGGGTACTGTTCTCCAATATTTTGTCCACATTCTAAAAGAGAAACAAGCAGACACATCACAGGCTTACCATGTTCTATATGAAACTCATTTTGGTAAATGAGTTCAGTAGTAAAGTGGATAGGATAACAACATGAAACAAACATATATCTATGTACCATGGTCACTTTATGATCTATATCATTCTGGTTTTTGTTGCCAAATCAAGATAGAGACACAGTTCAAATAATATTTGTTCAAGACAAAGCAGAATAGACAAAATATAAGTGTGTGAAACTATAGAGCAATAACAACACTTGTAATGTGCATGACATGAGAACATAACTGTTTATTCAATTGAAACTAAAATCAACATAGAGCAGGTTACAACAGCAAACCAGTTAAAGAAACAGGTTTAAAACATACCTATTGCGCCATTGGAGTTTCTATTCCACCCTTCAAATTCCATCCTCGTGCTTTGGGCACTACATTTCCCTTACTAACTGCTCGTGTTTGGGTGCTCTGTGGTGGAGACGGTGTTGTGTCAATTGGATCTGGGTTACTATCTGGCGGGGTTGGGGTTAGAAGGGGTGTAGCTGGTTCTTTGTCCAACTGGGTAGGGGTACAATCTGCGAGAGTCTGGGTTATGTGTGGTGGAGCTGTTTCTTAGGCAAGTACAACCGTGATTCTATCTGCATCAACAGGTAGCACTATCTTTTCTGAAGACCGTGTTGTTACTCCCTTAGATACTGCCATCACCCTTTTCAATTCAAATGGCTGATAAATAATAAAAGTAATTGAAAGTACATACATTGTATGATAGACAGGTGTAATGGATAGTGGGGAATAAAAGAGGGCATGAAATAATTCACATTTATGTTGTCTAACCAAATAGGATAGCATGACACATTTTCACATATATGATGGCTAACTAAACAGGATAGCATGACACAATTTCACATTATGATGGCTAACTAAAAAAAGATGAAAAGATACAGTTCAAAATATGATGACTATGTAAACAGGACGACATGATATAACTATATAATGTGTTTATTAAATAGGTTGGCATGCCATAATTCACATACATTCATGAATAGAATGCCATAATTCGAAATATGATGACTATAAACACTAAACAGGATGAGATGATATAACTATATGATGTCTTTACTAAATGGGTTGCCATGCCATAATTCAGATAAATGTTGTGTATGTATTATGTAAACATGATGGCATGATATAATTCAAATATATAATTATATAGTAAGCAAGTAAATAGATGGCAATCCATATATGATGTAAAAACTAACCAATGCAAGACAACATGCATGACATGGGTAATATAACCCTGCCAAGTTTGAACATAGACCTCAGGGGGAAATAGGACTGGTCATCAGTCTCTGAATCCTCCTCTGAGGAGCTCTCTGTAACCAGCAAGATGTTTGCTTCAACAGGTAGCATTGTCTGCTCTGAATACCTTGTTTTCACTTCAGATACTTCCATCACCGCTTCAATTGGTTGATGCACAGGAAGAGTAGTTGAGTATACAAACATTGTCGACAAATGGAACATGTAATACAAAAAAATGATAGCATGATATAATTCACATACATGATGATTGGCTAAACAGCATGACATTGCATAATTCACATATATAATGCCTTTGCAACAAGATAGCATTGCATAATTCACATATATAATGTCTTGCAACAAGATGGCCATGCATAATTCACATATATGGTAATTAGACATTGAACAGGTGGCATTCACACAAAGCATGTCTAAACTAATCAAATGACATAGCAATGTAAAACACCATACGCACGGTATGAGCAACATAACCTTGCCAAGTTAGAGCATACACCTCGGGGGGGATAGGACTGGTCATCTATCTCTGAATCTTCCTCTGAGGAGCTATCCGTAACCAATGAGATATGCGCTTCGTCAGATAGCATAGTCTGCTCTCCTTGTTTTCACTCCAGAATTTTCCATCACCATGTCAAATGGCTGATGCACAAGAAGAGCAGTTGAATGTACTAAAATTGTTGACAAATGTAATACGTAATGAAAAAAAAGGATGTCCTGATATAATTTACATATAAGATGACTGGCTAAGCAGGATGACATTGCAAAATTCACATATATGATGCCTGGCTAAGCAGGATGGCATTGGAAAATTCACATATATGATGCTTGGCTAAACAAGATGGTGTTGCATAATTCACATAAACGATGAATAAACTAAGCAAATGGCATTCGCACAAAGGATTTCTAAACTAAGCAGATGACATATTTGATGTATAAAGTAAGCAATGCAAGGCACCATATGCATGATATGACCAACATCAGCATGCCAAGTTAGAGCAAAGACCTCGGGGGGTAAATAGGAGTGGTCTTATCCTTCTGAATCCCCCTCAGAATAGATACCTTCCTCTCGATTACAATCTGAAATGGGTGGAGGGGGGCTGCCTTTGCACCTACCATGGAGCGACGTCTGCATGAAATTTTAGTGCCACGCAAGGCTTGTCTCTTTTGCTCTACATGTTCAGTTCCATTGTTTACCATAACTATCATGCATAGGAATAAAACATAGTGAGATTATGTAAGGAGTGCATGTAAAAATCTAGAGTGATGGTAGCAACCTGTGGATAGACCCAAAACTAATAATAGCAGGCAGATAATGGCTTCAGTTAAGAAATACATATAATGGCTTCTTTACTGTTTGTTTCCCACCCAACATGAAACTCATAGTAGACACCGGAGATTAACCAGATAGTAGATAGATACTATTAATTGCGGCCCCGATATGTACCCCACAACCATTTAAAAACTCAAGTTTGACCATTAATTTGGTGCTGACTCAGAGTCTAATCAGCGAACAGGACGATAAAGTAGCATGTAATATTAAACGATGCATAACGTAAGCAGACACGAAAGAGTGCGACCTCTCTTTCTGACCCGTGTATTCCTCGAGGTCATCTGCTTGGTTGATGATGGTAATGCAGTTTTCATGGCTGCCGGCAGCGGGGAAGAAGATCTGAGGCGGCAAAAGACAGTCTGGAGGCCGGATCCCTGCTGTGGTGGACCCTTCTGTTGTTGGAGCAGCTGAGCTGGGGTGGACAACGACGCAGCAGGAGCGGGACAAACCACGCAAGGTTTTCTTTGACAACTATCTGTAAGAGAAGTAATTCTGTAAGGGCTCGTTTGAATTTGAGGATTCCAACACTGCAGGGATAGGAAATAGATAGGAATAGGATAGGAATGCACGTGCAAAACAGAGAATTTAAAAACACAGGATTTCTGCCAATCTGGGTGTTTGATTCACAAGAATTGGAAGATCACAAGATGCAAAGAAGCATGGTGAGATTAAGTCAAACCACAAGAAAATGTACAGTTATAATGCTATTATGCTACTACCTCTTAGTCTTGTGCTACACGAATAGGAATTTGAAAAGGAGGACAAGTGAAAATTAAAATTCGTACGGTTTTTCTTTCAAGGAGACACTAAAGGAACAAATCCTACAGTTTTCCTTTGCTCCATTCCTTTCAACCAAATTCATGAATAGTAGTACCATAGGAAACTTTCCAATTCCTATGTTTTTAATTGACTTTTCCTTTCAAGCACTGGCGATTCTAGTAGGCAGGCTTGAGCAAGGAAAAGCCTACACTAAAAAATGCTTTTGTGCTACTTTTATTACTTTGGACCCAGGGCACTGCCCTAGTAGCTAAACTTCCAGGGCCATCGACAAATGCACAACTCAAACACGCAGAGATAAATAATGATGGCATTCAAGAGAGTCCATCATGGATAGCTAAGTTGCCTGGTACCTCACTGCTTGTCATATAGTAGGATAAAATAATCATATTTCCTGTTACTTCGTGTGCTCAGTGGACAATATATTTAACATGTAGAGTAAAAAAGAGATGCAATAAGTGTACAACCTCTTTGGCGAAGCCATGTCGATCTCAGCATGATTGGGTTGGCCGGTGAGGATGCTCCAGCTGACTTGGCTGTCGGAGGAGGGGAAGAAGATCTTAGGCGTCTGGAGATGGAGCCCGAGGTACTGCTCCGCTGTGATGGAGGGTTTCGTCGTTGGAGCAGCTTCAATGAGTTGTACGACGCCGAGGCTGAAGCAGGACAAGAGAGAAAACATTAACCTGAGTGGAATTCTAATAGCATATCCAATAGATGACGTAAAATACATAACCACAAAGTGCTAGATGTAAAATACATCAGCCGCCATCTCTGAACTTAACTGTCAGAACTGAATTTAACTGTTGAAACTGAACTTAACTGTCAAAACCGAATTTTGCTGTCGAAACTGAATTTTACTTTCGAAACTGAATGCACTAGAGGTGAGGCTACACGTCAGTCGACTGACTTTTTTATCTCAGATCGGTCGATTTTGCAGGCATTGGATACGAAATCAACGGCCTTCAGTTCATCTTCAACCTCCACCCCCTGAGTCGCCAGCCCCCACCGGCCAAACAGCCACCCCCGCCGCCAGCGGCCGGCAGTGCACCGTCCCGCCCGCCCCAAAAAAACTCCCCACCGCTGGTCCACCGCCGCCCCGACCATCCCTCTAGTGCCCCCCGTGCCGAGTGTTTTCTCCGGCGATCCCCACGCCACCGCCCCACCACCGCCGACGACCCTTGCCCCCACCCTGAACCCTAATATAGATAGTGGGATACCTCTCCGGTGAGCCCCCCTGCCCGCTGCGGCTGGTTCTTCCTTAACTCCGGCGAGCCCCCCACCCCCTGAAAATCAACTGACCCAAAAGTCGATTCAGTCGACTGAAGTGTAGATAAACTAGAGCAGCATCGCAAGCAAGAGAAAGAGAGAGAGAGAGAGCAGCAGCAGCAGCGCGAGCAAGAGCAATAGCAAGAGCAGACTAGGCAGGGGACCGAGAGCAAGAGCAGAGCAGCAGCGCGAGCGAGAGCTAAAGTAGCAGCAGCTCCTACTGATGTGGACGTTGCCGCCGAGGGAACGACACCGTATAGGAAGTGGCCGGCGATGCCGCCGTGGATGGAATCGCGCCGTGTCGGCTCGGGACCGAGTGCCGGCAGCACCGTCAGATCGAATCAAGAAGATAATGCGGCGATTAGTGTACAACCTCTTTGGTCACACCGATTAGGCCGCAGCTTGATCCAAGGAAACGATGATGATGATGCTCTTTCGGTCATGCAGGTGAAGACGGCGATGTGGGAATGGAGGTGGCGCGAAAGACAAAGGGAACATCGGGGAAGCTCCTTGGAGGTGGAGGACGGGGTGGCTGAACCGGCGAGTCGACCAGATCAACGACGGATCCTCATCCAGTATGGTGGATGAGGGACGCCGAGGTGTTGCTGTGGATGGCGTCGTCAGGGAAGAGGCTCCGGCTGGGTGGCAGACGGAGGAGGGTGTGGGCTTCACGAGTTTTCGCGGCCTCGGTTTACAAATGGGTGGGCGGATGGGATGGGAGTGGGGAACCATGGCTTAGGGACACGCTTGTCCGAAATGTGGGCTAATTTACGAAAGTACCCCCACCGATTTGAGGCAGTTCGGAGTTTTCACGCGCGTTGTAATTTTGGAATAGCAAGGCGCGGGTTGAGATGGAGCGTGTTGTCAGAGCACAACGAGACAAAGATATATCTTAAATATTTCGGGCTAACAAGGCGCGGGTTGAAATTTCTGGACAAGCCTAACGTGTACTGTACCAAATCAATTCGCACTACAAATGACATTCAAAACTTTGAATTCATGTTATGTTCAATTAAAATATTTCGCTATGTGTATAATGCATGCAACCTACTACTCAAATGAGTGTTTTAGTGCATTCCAAACGTATATACTACCGCTTCAATATGAACTAAATTTGAATTCGTGTCTCTATTTGAATAAGATCTACAATAATGATTGTTGTGAAGTCAAATCATTTGAATTCATTTCTCTGTTTTAATAAGATCTACAATCATCATTATTGTCAAGTTAAACCATCGTTTGTGTATTATCTACACAGCACACCACATGATTAGTCTCGAGTTACATATGAACTATGTGTACTATATGAACTCGAACTCGATTTTTTGAATCCACTTTATGTTGATTTCAAATCACAGTACATTTCAAGCTCTAGCTAGATCTTCATAATCTAAACCATGTCTCATATATATAATGTGTTTATCACATTATGTATGGTGCCCCGCGCCCTACGCCTACAAGTATTTAGATGTGAGTTGCAAACACCACACATTACCACAAATTCAAATAAAATGTGAGAATGTTCGATATATAGTATTGTTTAGATTGTTCGATATTTAGTTGTAAGCTGGAAATGCCACACATTATCACAAATTCAAATAAAATGTGAGATTGTTCGATGTATAGTATGGTTTAGATTGTTTGACACTTAGCTGTGAGTTGCACACGACATGCATTATCACATTATGGTATAACATGTGCAAAACCACAACACACGTATCACAGCTATATTCATGCATGCATATGTTTAAAACACTATGATCTCCTATTCAAATACATGAATCCACTTTCATATCAAATTATGATCTTTGTTACTCTCTTACACCCACAGAATCCTCTAACCTTTGTAGCTACCACTAACTTTCTCTCGTGGATGCACACGCCCTCCTCACCCTCCCCCTCACTCAGCATTCTATCCATCGCACACATTCATTTTTTAGGTCGTTCTCCCACAGTCTCCACAACTCCTTTCCGACACACACTGATCAATAAACCTCTCCAGTGATGTCTGCCTACAACATACACACGCACCTTCAATCTCCTCCTTTATGTGTCCTTGCCTCATGACTCTCATATGGTCCCACACACGTGTAAACTCTCGCCCCTCTTTTCATCGATCTCAGAACCGCACACTCATCTCCCTCTCTAGCTAGTAGCTGGGCCTCTGGCACCACCTCCTAGCTCCATTCTCTCTGTCTATCCGTCTCGCTGGGCCTTATTTGTCTCTAACAAATGGACATACACCGACCGATCTCCTGTTATACATATATCTAGCTAGGTCCTTATAACTCATTTTTCCCCACGCTTCGACCGATCTACCACATTAGTTATGTCTCTTCCTTCCTTCGACAAACAACAATTGATCTACCGATCTAGTTAGGTTTGCTTACCAAACACATGGTTCCCCTTCATCATCCATGGATGCGTCCCGACCGATCTATCACGCACAGGCACACACAGAAACACATCCCCACACTTATTGATAATATTGCATTTCCACCCTCAGTTTGTCTAGTAGGCCTCTCCCACCATCTTCGAGAAGCAACTCCATCACCCATCCAGCACTCTACCCCTCTCCCTCCCTCCCTCTCTCTCCTCTCTCTCTCTGTCCCATCCTATTTCCCGTCCTTCAGTTATGTATGGATGACGGCCGATCTCCCTCAAGACATAGCTGGGTCTCTCCTTCTCAACACATATACGAGTCGTTCTACCTCTATAGTTAGGCCTCTGCCTACCCCTCCCCCCACCCCTCACACACACACACACACTGATACATTGAGCGCTCTAGTCATGTCTCCCCGACACACACACACTTTAAATGTGCCCTCTGACGTTCTGGTAGGTCAGTCACCCTATATCTTTGACTTGCACACACATACAATTCCGATGGCTCTCTTCATCGATGTCGCACCCACCCACTTGATCCTCTCTTCGAATCTATAGATATCTATGACCCCTCCCTCTCTTCTATTGTATCAGCCGGCCTTCCATATATGATATGGATAGGCCTCCATTTACACACATTGCCTGGAAAATTTTGTTTGAGATGTCATAGACACATATTCCCACAAATACATTAACGAAATCACTCACGAACGCACACACCATCTGTCTAGGTTTGTATCTCTCTCACACACCCACGTAGGTGGGGGACGTGCATGAAGAGAAGAGGTGCATGCATGGCCCACAAACTCCCATCTCTTTCCCAACCACACCCGCGCGGGTACACGGTGGAGCTCATTTCTGTACGAAAAGGCAGCCCACGTGGTAATTTTACACGTGTACTCGTTGTCCACATGATGGAGGGAGGATCATCTACCAAGGGTGAACAAACAAATTGCGACTTGACGCGTTATGTTAAAAAAGAGGCAAACCATGTGGGGCCTACCTTAGAGGCAAGGCTCTATACACTGGAGTACTTTTGATGTGTCTCGTCAACTCGCCGAACAAGGAAGCTTGCTTAGTACGCCATCTCCCCCGCCCACGGGCGCGGTGGCTCGCAGGATGAGGTTAAGATTGCTTACTAGTTGTAGTACTACGGTACGCCTTACGCCCGCTCCCTCGCCCACGCGCGCGGTGGCTCGCAGGACGAGGAGAAATTTTTACTACTCCCTCCGTTTACTCATCGTCCCTACTACCTTGGTT
Organism: Triticum aestivum; assembly: GCF_018294505.1. Lineage (NCBI taxonomy): Eukaryota > Viridiplantae > Streptophyta > Magnoliopsida > Poales > Poaceae > Triticum > Triticum aestivum. Next base: position 492,333,526 of record NC_057804.1, read on the forward strand.
AGAGAGATTACCATATTTTTTGGAATATATATGTCCTTTAGTAGATTTCAATTTGAACTACTAGTACATACTCCAAACACTGATGTATATAGACGTATTTTAGAGTGTAGATTCACTCATTTTGCTCCGTATGTAGTCCATATTGAGGCCCTGTTTGGTTCATAAGTCCTAGGACTTTTTCTAGTCCCAACTAAAAGTCCTTACTCCTTAAAAAGTCCCTCCCTGTTTGTTTTCAGGGACTAAAAAGTCCCTAGTCCCTCCCTAGAGGTTATTGAATGACCATGTTACCCCTAGTATACAGAAAAATAACAACCAAACAACACCATGGGGCGGCGGGGCAATGGGTGCAGGGAGGGGCATTGTTGTAAAAGTCCCAAAAAAGACTCTCCTTGAGAGTCTTCTTCATTAAGTCCCAAAAAGAAAGTTTTAGTCCCTAGTAGTCCCTCCTTTTTGGTTAAAAAGTCTCTAAGAGGGACTTTTTCTAGTCCCTACACTAAAAAGTCCCTGGAAACAAACACCCCTGAAACGGACGTAATAGTACGCACTCTCCCTCGCCCCTCGACCCTCACCCACGTGGTGGACGTGCAGCAATTCATTCGGTCTCATATAGCCAGAACGATATATACTGCAGTACCATTATTGCTCGACTTCCCGAAGAGGCGAAGAGCCAATCGCAAGGTTAATATTTTGGGGATGCCAAGCGCAAGGTTTATAGGAGAATGAGAAGTAGGTGCCGCGTCATTTATAAATAAAGTTTTTTTTCTTCAGTGGCATGTATGCAATATGATAGGTTCATATTGAGAGAAAAGGAAGCCGCTCCACTATATACATAGTCAGGACGGGCCAGCCTACACGGTTGCTTGCTGGCGTTGCTCTCTTCACACTCTCTCACACAAAACGACTGTGGCCACATCTCTAACATCCCGGCGGATGGGAAGGGGTGGATGCTTAGTGTAGATGCGGTCGCCGTCGCTGCCGGCGAAAACCCAATGTCGGCACATCCCGATCAGGGATCCCCGCCGTTCTCTCTCACAAAGCCGGTGAGGTTGCCTTCGTCCCTTGCTCACTGCCGCGACGTGGGTAGTTGCCGCCTCCAGACGCCCTTCTCAAGGTTGAGCTATGTCCCAACATCCCTCAGGTACAACTCCCTTTACAACCAGCTTGCACAACTGCTCCAGCTGCCCACATCACTCCATGTGGATATTTCTCTACTTCTTTGCCCCGCACATACCTCTACTGGCTTCTACATACTGTATTTGGGATGACTTTATGTCTCATCAACTAGTCCCAGTAATCTTATTCTAATCACGCTTCTTCAATTTCTTTGCCACAGGGCTGCTCATCTCGATTTTGGTGAAACTACACAAAATGATCCGATGGTCAAAAGGTTGAAACTTCATTTCTTAGGAAGCTTGAAAATTGCTAGTAAATTAAATCCTAGTTAGGGTTTACGGTTCAAGGGCTAGGGACTACATGGATTGTTTTTTTCTTTAGCTGCCTCTGTTCCAAAATAAGTGTCAACTTTAGTAGTAGTACAACTTTGTACTAAACTTTGCATAAAGTTGAAACACTTATTCTGGAACGTAGGGAGTATATATTTCCTATGATCTGTCAATCTTTGAGATACAATAGCATGCATGTTAGTCTCCTTTGTATTTTTTGAAATGTTGCAATGGGCAACCTTGGATGAAGATACATGTAACAGAAACTGGAAGCTTCATAGCATTGTACTATCTCGCTGATAAGTTACAGTACGTACTATACTAGTACTTCCTCCATTCCTAAATATAAGTCTTTGTAGAGATTTCACTATGAACCTCATACGGATGTATATAGATGCATTTTAAGTGTAGATTCATCCATTTTGTTCCGTATTTAGTCCACCTAGTGGAATCTCTACAAAGACTTATATTTAGGGACGGAGGGAGTACTATGTAAAGAGTTAGGTGTCGCATGGTGTCCAAAAAATATGGTGATAGTGTGAGGTGGGCCATGTAATCATTGAGCCTGTGTGTTTTCAGTGCTCTTGCACTCCTCCGCTGTAAGAATGGAGAAAATTGTAATCTAGTAGTACCTCCTTTCGCCGAAAGCGTGGGACATCCAGCAGTCCTACCACCTCAGTAATAATGACCAATGAGCCATCAAATCACCTAGACCTAGCAGTAAGTTGGACGGACGAAGGAACCATCACTCTTGAATCCGCTTCTCCCTTCAACGCAGGCGCCAGTGAGAGGTCGCGTCCGCTCTGCCCGGGCATAAAGGCGACACCGATTCTTTGGAGCGGTGCTAACCATTTCGGGCGGGAAGAGCGCGCGGGCGATGGAGGGGCTTTGGGTGGGCCAGGCTGGTTAGGAGCCAGCATGGCAGCTGTCCGTCTGTCTCTACCGGACGCCCGGAAACAAGAGGATGCACCGCTTCTCGCGGCTAAAATCGTACACTACAAATTGCCACGCCTAAGTTGAGGTGCTAGCCACAATATGGCACGCCACAGAAAGTGTGGCGGGCTAAACGAATGCCACACATTTGGCGAGAATCTCTGCAGCAGAAGCTCTTTTGCGCTGTGGCGAGCCAAACCTGCATGCAAAACCAAACACCTGCATAGCGAAGTGTGGCCTGCCACAACTTTGGCGTGGTGATGTATGGCTGAGAACCAAATGGCCCCTACACACCATCTCTCTGTAGGAGTAGGTCGATCTGTCACTCTCTCTAACACACACATGTTGTTAAGCACACACACAAACACACACACACACACACACACAGGTTCATAGAATAGGAAAATCATGCGAGTGCGAAGCCACAGGAAGTGAGATACAAATGGAGTACGTACAAGAAGAGAAGAGGTGACGAATATTCCATCAAACCTGGACTTAGGAGTAGTACTCCCTCCATCTAGGTGTTAAGTCATCTTACGGAAAACAGATATTCCCAAAATGTTTAGGCGTCGTCCATTAACTTCGCATCTCAATCCCCTCCTGGCCTCGTTGCTAGCGAGCGTTGTTACTTAGGGAGCGTTTGGATCCTTAGCAAGAACAGCTTATAGCATAGCCAGGCAAGGTTAGTAGTTTGGAACTGTTAAAATATGTTAGCTTTTGTGGCCCGGCTAGCTTGGGTGGGATAGAAGAACCTTGCTAGCTCAGGGGTGCCAGATCGTCTCGCTTCCGACGGCAAACTTCGCGTAGTAGTGACATAGACCAGTAACATATGCATGTTACTAGTCCAAGTTACTCACCACTATGACCAGCCTAAGCAATGTAACCAAACGCTCCTTACTCTGCCTTGTTATCTCCCCCGGAAACCCAATGCATGGAGCGCAACTACACGTTGATCAGACAAGAAATCAAAGTCGGCTTGCATGCGAGTTAATACGTGGCCCTGCATGGTAGCTAAAATGGCATTCTTAGTTGTTTGGATTAATTGTTGCATTTAGAGACAGAAATCAGGGCTTTGATTGGAGGAATGACCGGTCAAGTTTCTCCTTCTCCTCCAATCTGCTTGCACCTTGGTCCCGCTGACCTTCTAACGTGACTTATTACACATAGACGGAGGGAGTAGTACGTTATATGATGGCACACTGAATTAGGTCGAATACAAGTGCCAAAATTGTGTGCATGTTATTATAAGGATTCACTTAAAATAGTACGTTAGCAAATAGAGGGATCAATTGGATAGTGTTCCCGAGCAGTAACGAGATGTGTGAGGTAAGATACACCACTGGCGCTTTTAATTGTTCTTATTAATTTGTTTGTTTCACCCTCTGACTGGTGGAACCCAACGTACTACATGGAGAGATGTAAGGTGACTAAGGTTGCATTATTTCTGCACCACTGTGGATACTCTTACCACCAAAACCACGTGACAAGATTATGATTTAAATCCCAATGACTCCCACACAAAAAAACACGGCATGCTTGTCACACGAATGCAGGAATGTATAAAAGGTTATTTCCCTCTCGTTGAACATAACGGGAGGGTTGTGTAGATGGTTAGCATGTTCGCTCATCAAACTTGAGGTCTCGGCTTCGATAACTACACTTGAGCATAATTCATGCCAGGAGGATTCTTTGACTGTTCAAAATAGATGTATACGGAGCTATACGACCTCGTAGTGACCGTATAATCACCTCATCATGTATAAGCTGCAGCCTCGGCACTTGTTTTCTAGGGTTTGCACTCTTCACACACACTCTCTAGTATATATATACACGCTGGAGCCTCAGCGCTTGTAGTTGCTCTCTTCACACTCTCTCACCCTCTCCAGATGTAAACAAGACTTTGTTGGCCTCTCTCTCTCTCCCCTCACTGTTGGTCCAAGAGCCGACAGGATCCATCCGCCGGGAAGGGAAGGAGGCTTAACAATGTCGCCGTCAGCGAGGGAGGGAATCCACTACCGGCGCAGCTATTCACTTTCACCCATCGACGGCGCGAGAGGGCCTCCGACCCCTTCTTCTTCGCTGTCGTACATAGTGTGGGACGAACGGCCTCCGGTCGCCCACTGAACCACACCCCAAGAACCTTACGGTATAATTTACTTATTCCACATGCATTGCTCTAGCTGCATGTGGGCTTTTTCCGCTTCTGTACTCGAATCTAGGTGTTGGATCAAACAGGAAAGTAGTGGGGAAAGTTGTATACCATGAATCTAGGACGTGGTTCAAAGAGGAAAGGAATGGGGGAAAGTAGTTGGAAAAGTTGTATAGCATGAATCTAGGACGTGGTTCAAAAAGGAAAGGAAGGGGGAAAGTAGTGGGGAAAGTTGTATCGCATGAATCTAAGATGTGGTTCAAAGAGGAAAGGAATGGGGGAAAGTAGTGGGGAAAGTTGTATAGCGTAAATCTAGGACGTGGTTCAAAGAGGAAAGGGAGGGGGGAAGTACTAGTATAGACTGGCTATCCAGCGCCTACATTGGTCTAAAAGGGAAAACAATGACAAACGCAGTACACACATCTGTAACGAACTGATCTTTTGTTTTGGGGGACAAGGCTATAGAGTTTGAGGAGGACTAGATTTGCTGCGCTCACATAGGGAAAGGTGTCTAAAGATAACAAAACTGGGACCAACACAAATATGCTCCTTGGTTGTTTGTTCTTTGTTGCATCATACTGTGCATCACCCCAGTACATCGGTAGATAAACATGGTGTTGGTACGTCCACTGTCCTAGGCAACTCTGTAGCTGTTGTTAATCTAAGGCCCTGTTTGGTTCAAAACTCCCTAGTCCCTACCTGCTTGGTTCCAGGGACTAAACATGGACTAGAGGTTATTAAATGACATGCTAAAAGACCATGTTACCCCTAGTAATGAACTAATAGAGATAAGGTGCGATGCATGGCAGGGGCAACTGTTGGAAAAAGTCCCAAAAAGACTCTCCCTCAGGGCCTTCTTTCTTTAGTCCCAAATGCCCACTTTTAGTCCCTAAAAGTCCCTCCTATTTGGTTTAGATGGGACTGACACTGAGTTTTTTTAGTCCCAACACCAAAATGTCCCTGTAAACAAACACCCTCTAATAATGCCGCGGGAAAATTGATGCAATGCCATAGTTAAAAGAAAATTACATGTTTACCAAATTTTATTGTTAATATAATCTCTCTGTTAATATTAATCAGTGCCACTGTTTGAGAAATGTTGTTGTGTTGCTTTCTTTCCCATTTAGATAAGGTAGATGCTTCTTTTTGTTGGCTTCTATGTCATCCACCGTTATTGACCACTAGTTGTTTCCTTTGCACCTCTGTGTAAACAGGGTTATCTACTTCACCTCGTTGCCATTGTAACCTTTTGTTGCACTGCACAAAACACTTTTTTTAAGAGTGTTTTGTGTAGTTCAACCAAAATGTCACACTGACAATGTTGCTTGATTGCTTGATGAACTGTACAGGAGGAGATCTTACTTCCTATCCGTGTTGGCAAATTTGGTTCAGATCTTCTTCTTGTGAGTTGTTTGAATTCCACGTCATGAGAGGTCAGTACTAACCTTCTTTCACATGATTCTGCAGTGTGCTTTCATATGTTGTGCTACTTGTACGGTAATGTTGCTTGATTTTAGTGAACTGCACAAATGGAGACAAGACTTCCAATCTGTATGTCCACCGTAATATCCCATTGAGGTAAGATAAGGATATTTCACAACTGTTGGCCTGTATTTTGCCACTTTCATCAGAAAATTAATGTCATTGTTTAGTGCTATACTTGTGCTCCCTAATTGACATGCCATATCTTACATTGAAGGCGAAGCTTATCTGTTATTGAACCAAGTGATAAAGGGGGAGAACAAGCGGAAGAAAAACAAAAATCAACTCCCGGTGCTATAATGAAGCACTGGAACTGTGATGACACAAGTAATGATATAGTTTTGCATCTTAATTTATTGCTATTGCTGGAACGAGCAATTGTTTTGCCACTGATTTGATGCCACTCTTAATGTAATACGTAATTATCTCTACTTGTGCAAACAGGGATCTTCTTTGAAGATACCATATATTTTAGTGGAACTGCACAAGAAGATGTTGGAAACATTAAATTAATCGAGGAGTATATAGTAAGCATAGCCACCACAGTAGACAGCAACAGATGGTTCCAGAGAAGTGCTTCATCTATATGCTCTACACAATAAGCCTCCTGACAAAGGTTGGTACTCGCCCACTGATTTCATCCATATGATTGAGCTTTGTCATCTCTATTGGTGTTGTGCTACTGTTTAGATACTATCATGAAAAAGTGGTATTGTCCTTGAGAAATGCTTCATCTATGCTGTTTTAAATATTTCCTTTCCTTTTTTGAGCAAACAGGTATTCTAGCATTTAGTTGTCCTCTTTTCTTTGCACAACATGATCATCCTCCTCTGAAGAAGAATATGGAGTACGTGAAGTGACTAGTTCCGATTATGCCAGGATGAAGAAGCCTTGTCTATCTTCTCATCAGAAGGAGCAGTTGAAGGATCGTTACATTACTCCCCACAAGACCAAACTAACTTCAGCTCAGAAGGACTGACAAATCTCCATTTTCTTGCTGTGATGCGCGAGTACAATGTTGTTCTAGGATTCTTTCCAGTGAGTTCCATTTTTCTAAAAGTGTGCTCTACATGGACCATGTAGGTGCCTGTTTAAACTGTCAATTCATAGTAAAGTTTGCTTTATACTAATCACTTTTTTGTATTTGTGCAAACATGAGTGCTCAGCTTGATTTCAATGGGAACTACACAAAATGTTCATGAATACATCGAATCATTCATTTCCACCACAAGAAAGGAGGTGCCAATAAGTTCAAGGCGATACAACATATACGAGCGAAATCATACAAGCTACGCGCGAATTTGGTTGATTTTGGTGGAACTGCACAAAAAGAACAACTGGTTTATTCAGCAGGAGGTGCCATGTCAATGTCCGAACTGATGGCAAACCCTGCCCATTCCAGAATCATAGGCATTTGATATTTAGGAATGGGACAACCTTGTCAAATTTTCCTCATTGATTTTAGCAAGAAGACATGTGTTTGATATTTTCAAATGGGACGCCCTTTGCTGTCAGCAGCGTCGATCAATTTTTTCTTTATTCTTTAGTTGTAAAGTAAATATTGGCTCTGACATGTGAATCACTGAGATGCATAATCCTCGATTGTTTTGAATGTTCTCTATGAATTGTCAGGCCTGTGTGTTTGATTGCAATGTACATGAACGCTAAAATCTTCTCAAACTCTTTGTACTCCTTCTATACCTTTTTACTTCGCACATTGTGAAAGTGCATACTTTTTTCTATAAGATTCGTCAAAGTAGAGATACTTTGACTATAGACAAAACTTGTATGCAAACTAGAAAGGACCGGAGGGAGTACATGTGAAACTACTGCAAACAAGGCGATCACTCTGGGAATAATGCTAGTACGTATTGTTTTGCATGTTCATAAAATGCCAGTGATACAAGAATTCGAACTAATCGAAATAAATTCATTCATACACGGTCGGATTTCGTATAAACATGTAAGATTTCATTACATTTCATACATTCTTCAACTAAAAAGGGGTGCGCTGGAGGTATAATTAATTAACCGAAGCTACCCACCTGTGTCCAGCTGAGCCGAACAGAAGCTTCAGTGACTTAATTGCAGGTGCAGTTGCGTAACTGACATGTGGCCCAGATGCCTATCGGGCCCACGTGTCAGTCAACCAACTGCACCAGTAGTTAAGTAGAAGCAGTGTCCTTCTCCAACATAGTTCTCGGACTCCATGTCGCCGCCAAGAAGCTAACCGACCATCAATGGTCAACCCACCTAACTTGTCTTCAACCGGAGGGTAGCAGTGGTGGCCTTACTTGGACCCGAGCGGCGGCGACCTATCGTGTTCTACTCTTCCTCGTTTTCTGTGTGGCGCACCCTTGTTGGCAGCGAGGCGGGGCCTTGATGGAGTAGGGCCTCCGCCTCGGTGCTGGCGGGGCGGGGCCTCGGCAGAGCCGGCGATGTCCTCTGTCTCATTGCCGGCGGGCGGCGCCTCGGTGGAGCGGAGGAAATCCCCCCCCCCCCTCGTTGCCGGCAGGGTGGGGCCTCGACTGAGCCGGCAAAGTCCTCTGCCTCATTGTTGGCGGGGTGGGGCCTCGGCAGAGCCGGTGGTGTCCTCTGCCTCGTTGTTGGCGCCGCGGGGTCTCGACGAAGCAGGGCCTTGTCGACGCCAGCGGAGCGGGGACTCGTCGGAGCTGGCATTGTCCTCTGCCTCGTCCTCAGTCTCGCCAAACAGTGCCTCGCCCGCTTCATCGCCCTCTTTGTAGGCGGCCGCAGCCTCCGCCACCCGCATGCGGTACCGCTAGTGCTCGAGGCGGCCCTCACGGGCGGAGCGGTACGAGTCGAGCAGCGCCTCCTGCTCCGCTCGCTCCGCGGTGATCTGCTCCTCCGCTTGCAGGTGCTCCTGGAGGAGATGGTGGTTGTAGGTGGCGTCGACCTGCGCCTCCCGGAACTGCTCCTCGCGCTTCTTCCTCACCGTGTCCAGATATTGGGCACGGGCCTCGCCGATGGTCATAGTGCAATGCACTGGAGAGGATGGCGTGGAGGAGGGGTTGGCGCCGGATCATCGACTACACTACAAAAAAAAGACACATCCGTGACATTTTGGGCCAAACGAAATTTTTTGTTGTCTACATATGACACTTCTATGACGATAATTGTGACAAAACCCGGTATCATCATAGATGTGGTGGGCTCCTACTTCTATGACAAAAAATCATGACAGAAAATGGGCTTTTCGTCCTGGGCGGGCTGGAGACGCACCTGCATGACATTCTTTGGACCGTCCATGACGGAAAAAAACGTGGTAGAAGTGAGGGGGAGGAAAATTTTGGGGAGTTGCCGGTTACGGTGGGAGGTCAGGGGCCGGGCGATGCGCGTTTCTCTCGTACACGTACGCGCATGTGTGTGAGGCGTTGGCTCTAATTGAACCCGAGCGAGGCGTTGGGCTCTAACTGAACCCGAGCGATTGCACTGCAGGCTACGCATTACTGAACCCGAGCGATCGATTGATGGCTGTTAACTGAACCCGATGGAGCAATTCCTTCGCTACTGCTGCTAACTAAAGCCGATCAATTGGATGAACAGTGAGCGTTGCGGGGGGGGGGGGGGGGGTTGGATGAATAGTGAGCGGTGGTGTTGCCTTTGGATGAACATGACCCCGTGGTGTGGAGGGCTGGAAGAACAGTAGACGGTGGAGGGGTGGCCGTGGAGGGGTGGTTGAACAGGACCCCGTGGTGTGGAGGGCTGGATGAACAGTAGACGGTGGAGGGCTGGATGAACAGTAGATGGTGGAGGGGTGGTTGAACAGTAGCCGGTGGAGTAGCGCGCGGTGGAGGCTGGATGAACATGAGCCCCTGGAGGCTGGAGGAGGTCGACGGTAGCCCGTGGAGGCTGGAGGAGGTCGATGGTGGAGATGAACTGTATCCCGTGGAGTCCCGTTTTGCGGTACGCCACACCCCTCCTGATGAACAGGACCCTCGTTTCGACCGTAGGAGGTCCGTTTCCTCCGTTTTGCGGTACGCCACACCCCTCCCGATCAACAGGACCCCCATTTCGACCGTAGGAGGTCCGTTTCATCCGTTTTGCGGTACGCCACACCCCTCCCGATCAATAGGACCCCCGTTTCGACCGTAGGAGGTCCGTTTCCTCCGTTTTGTGGTACGCCACACCCCTCCCGATCAACAAGACCCCATTCAGAACATAGGAGATCTGTTTCCTTCGTTGTGCGGTACGCCAGGCCTCGTTTCCATCGCATGTTCATTCCAAGCCGGTTGGCTCCCACGCGTTCCGTTGCCTCCCGATGAACACGATGCATTCCATTGCCTCCCCATGAACAGGATGCATTCCGTTGCCTCCCCTTGAACACGACGACGACGCTGTTTTTCCGTTCCGACCCAGCCATGTATGTATGCACGAGTAGGCATTCGAGACCCTGCCTGTATGTACATATGTGGCCGTATTTTCTTTCTTGCACCCTTGCTGTTGTACGTACGTATACATGCTACGTGCGCGCCTCTACTACGACAGGTGTGCGCCTCTACAACGACTAGTATGTACATATACATTCGCGACCAGAATGACAACGCTACGTACGCTTCGACCAGGTGGGTCTCAACTGTCATGCACTTCCTTGCCTGCGAAGATGTAGCTGGTGGGTCCCAACAGTCAGGGGGGCGAATCATTTTTTTTGCCCCGACGTACTTCCTTGCATGCTAAGATGTAGCTGGTGGGTCCCAGCAGTCAGGGGGGCAAATCGTTTTTTTTGCCCGGACACACTTCCTTGCGTGCGAAGTTGTCGCTGGTGGGTCCCAGCGGTCAGGGGGGCGAATCGTTTTGTTTTTTTGCCCGGACACACTTCCTTGCGTGCGAAGATGTAGCTGGTGGGTCCCAGCAGTCAGGAGGAAACATTTTTTTCGCGAAATACAGTGGCCCGTCCAGTGGGTCCCAACTGTCAGGTGGAGGAATCATTATTTTCCGCGTAATAAGGAGGCACTTCCTTGCTGCGGCCGTGGTCCCAGCTGTCAGCCTCTCCACGTACAGTCCACGTCCGATGGAAGTCGGTCCTTGACCACGTTGACCACGCCGCGCTGAGAGGACCAGGGCTGTGGACGACGGTGAGGCCTAGGAAGGGGACGACGGGGAGCCGGGGAAGACGCGGCAGTGGAAGCCCGCGCGGAGATTAGTACGAAGGTTCACTGGTTCGGCTACGGTGTGAGGTTGCCATCGCCGCAGGGCCTGGCCAGTGGTGGGAATAGTAGGGGCGATGAGGCCTCCGCGGCAGCACAGCCGTCCACGGGAGGCAGGAGCATGCGGCATGACCGGCGCTGCTTTGGGCGGCTGGAGCAAGAAGACCAGAGGTTGAAGAAGCACTACGGCCGTTGGATGGACAACGTATGGTCACTGGAGCTAGAATCGTTCATATTGACTAAAGTTGACAAAGGCCCCCGTCCCAGTCAACTTAGTAGGCCCACAAGTCAGCCTCCCACCATGGTGTGTCCTAGCTAGCAAGGGGAGTATTCATTTTTTTGTGCGTAATAAGGAGGCACTTCCGGTGGGTCCGAGCTAACAGCGCGGGAAAGTTTTTTTCACGAAATACGCTGGCCCGTCCGGTGGGTCCCAGTAGTCAAGTGGAAAACGTTTTTTTCGCACAATAAGGTGGCCCGTCCGGTGGGTCCCTGCTGTCAGGTGGAGGAATAATTATTTTGCGCGTAATAAGGAGGCACTTCCTTACGGCCGCCTGGACCCAGCTGTCAGCCTCTCCACGTATAGTACTCTTCCGATGGAAGTCGGTCATCGACCATGTTGACCACGCCGTGCCGAGAGCACCAGGGCAGTGGTCTGGACGACGGCCAGGCCTAGGAAGGGGACGACGTGGAGCCATGGAAGACGCAGCAGTGGTAGCCTGCACGGAGAGGAGTACGAGGGTTCACTGGTTTGGCTACGGCGTGAGGTTGCCGTCGCCGCAGAATAACAGGGGGTGTGGGTGAGTAGAGGGATACCCTGGGCCAGCGGTGGGAGTAGTAGGGGGCGGTGAGGCCTCCGCGGCATCACAGCCGACAACGAGAGGCAGGAGCACTTGACACGACCGGCGCTGCTTTGGGCGGCTGGAGCAAGAAGACCAGAGGTTGAAGAAGCACTATGGTCATTGGATGGACATCGTATGGTCATTGGAGCTAGAATTGTTCATATTGACTAAGTTGACGAAGCCCTTCGTGCCAGTCAACTTAGTTGGCCCACAAGTCATCCTCCCACTATGGTGGGTCCCATCTAGCAGGGTGGGTATTCATTTTTTTGTGCGCAATAAGGAGGCACTTCCTTGCATGCGAAGATATAGCTGGTGGGTCTGACATGTCAGCGGGGGAACATTTTTTCGCAAAATACAGAGGCCCTTCCGGTGGGTCCCAGCTGTCAGGTGGAGGAATCATTATTTTGCGCGTACAGTCCACGGCCGATGGATGTAGTTCGTTGACCATGTTGACCAGGCCGCGCCGAGAGCACCATGGCGGTGGACGACGGGGAGGCCTAGGAAGGGCACGACACGGAGCCGGGGAAAACTCGGCAATGGTTGCCCATGCGATGGGGAGTATGAGGGTTTACTGGTCTGGCTGTCGTCGCCGGAAAATAACAGGAGGTGTGGGTGAGTAGAGGAATGGCCTGGCCGGCAATGAAGTAGGGTGGGGCGGTGCGGCCTATGCGGCAGCATAGCCGGCCACGGGAGGCGGGAGCAGGCAGTCCTACCGGAGCTGGTTTGGGCGGCTGGAGCAAGAAGATCAGATATTGAAGAAGCAGCACGGCCGTTGGATTAACATCCAACGATCACTGCTGCTAGAATCGTTTGTGGACTAAGTTGACAAAGCCAAAGTACACGTCAACCTAGTAGACCCATAAGTCAGCCTCCAAATCTGTCCCAAACAGCATACAACCCGAAATTTCTAGCCAGATTCAAATTAATTTTAAATCTAAATATACCGTAATTTAAAACCAATGAAATTTTACCCGCACAAAAACAATGAAATTTAAAATATCAAAATCCGAAAGAAAATAGTATTTGGGAACTAATTACCTGTTTGCTGTATTTTTTTCATTTTACAGCCCATTTATTATTACTTATAGCCCATCTCTTATTACTTATAGCCCATTTCTTATTACTTATAGCCCATTTTCTGGGCAAAATGCATCCCTCCTTGTCTTGAAAGATTTCCGGCCCAGCAAGGCATAGAAAAGCAAGTAGGCCTATGTTGGTTATTCTGCAAAAAACAAAATAGCTGGCTAGCCATTTTTCAGAAAGGAAAAAAACAAACTGGACTGGTCGTGTGCTAAACATATGAAATAAAAGCCTGGGCTAGACGGGCCACGGGTACCGCACAACCCAGTTGATACCCTTCTCCATCCCGAAAAAACAAAATTACTGCGCGCGCTGCTGGGTCCCTACTGTCATCCTCACCATGTATAGTCATCTCCTTATTCCTCTCGGTTGATGACCATGTTGACAACACCGGAGGGTGGCGCCGCGGCAAGCGAACCAAGGACGATGGTGAGGCCTCGGACGGCAACGAACCGGAGCCGGGGAAGATCACAGCCAACCGTGGGAGGCGGGAGCGGGCGGTCCCATCGGCGCTGGTTTGGCTTTGGCGGCTCGAGGAAGAAGAGACTGAAGAAACGCGACAGACGTTGAATGTCAGTCGAACGGTCAAGGTTGGCACAATCGTTTTTTGACTAAGCGGACACCAGGTAGCATACTTTTTTATATATAGGAAGAAAACTGCGAGGAAAATGCGTTCATCTACCGTCCTCCTCACAGGGAACGTTCGCCACATAAGTGACTAGCACCCTTGGTTTTCAACCGAGAGGTCTTGGGTTCGAGTCCGAGGAACTCTCAATTTTGTCCTCCTTCCTTCTTGCAAAAAAAGGGAAAGAAAATCAAAGACTTCCTAAGGCATACAGAACAAGCTAGTGTACCAGTAAAGAGACGTTGCCGAGTTTTAGAAAAAAGAAAGACGTGCTCCTGTAGCCAGTTCGAATCCAAACCTAGACTATGACTATATATGGTGCTATGCTACTCTGCAAGTAATGAAACTGACATATCCAATGTTCGCTTCTCCTCTTCTCTACTTACCCTGCCTAGCATCAGAATCTCTGGCCGCAGCAACCATGTCCGCTGGCTGCTCGTCCACCTGCTCTTCAGCAGGCAACAACCAGATATGCGCCAAGTCGCCACCCGTACCATCGCTTGTGGGTTTCATCACACCCCCGCCGGCACGCACACCGCAGCCGATTGCTCATCGCAACCCGCTTCCGTTGGTGTGGTGCCATTGCTGTAAATCACGCAGAGCCATCTGTCGCGTCTCAACCACAATCCGCAACCCTGGCTGAGTCTTCTACAAATGCTCGAATCATGGGGTAATAATATGTTTAAGTGTTGTTCTGCTACTTTCAGTTGCTGATTTTTTTAATAGTTTGGTTGATGATCTTCCAATTTGATTCGTGCAGAAAAGGGAAGATTCATGTGATTTGTATTTCTGGGAAGTTGCTGATGTGGGGGAATGCAACTATGCTAATTATTTGGTTAGCCGAGGAATCCCAATACCAGCAGGTTGGGGTGTTGGACAAGTAACTGAAGGAACGACAGAAGAGGAAGATGTAGAGAAGAAGGTTAAAGATGCAGTTCCTCTGATCATGGCCAAGCAATAGCTGCTGAACGGCCTTGACAGCAATGAGGAGATGAAAGAGCTTGTGAAGATAATGGGCAAAATTGATGTGCTCTGTAGGATGATTGTCTCTTTATTTGCAGTGTATGTAGCAGTCGTGATGTATTCAGTGGCTACGACATGAGCACTTTGCTGAAACTAGTAATGAATGAAACCTATGTAGCAGGCTGGGCATAGTGTTGTGAACATCTAATGATTTCTATTAACGGAAATCAAGGGGTATCCCCTTTTGCTCATATAAATAAATAAATAGCAGAGGCCCTGTCGGGTCAGCTTTCGGACCACCGTACTCAACTCTGACAAAGTTCATGAAGTTTTCAACCCCCTCGACATATGCAGCGGAGAATCTTCGAGCAGAAGTTATCCAAGTCATGTCCATCTGTTAGACATACAAATAGTTCTTCTACTAGATATTACAGGAAAAACATATATGATTTTTTATGAAGTCCAGGAAAAAAACCTAGGTCGATGTCTAAAGCTATGGCAAGATATTTGGACGAGCAGATCTAAGTAACGAAATATATGTAAAGCTAATTCAGCAAACAGATTTGAGTGCTAAATTATGGCAGGCTGTTTCAGCAGTCAATGAGGTCGAGCACACAACCATCAAACTATCGAAGGCCATCGTAGCAACAAAGATCGAGTATAAAACGGTGTAGAGCTATTTCACCTAACAGATTGGCTACTAGACTATGCCAATCTACGTCACAATAAATATATGGCAGGATATTTTAGCAACTAATCGGCCTTGGCATGCCATCTCAGCAAACTACTTTGGCAAGGAAGCTTCAGTGCAGAACAGGGCACGGAAGCTTCTTAACCAGAGCATATTGACAGTAAACTACTTCGGCAAGCAGTGAGATTAACTACGTCTATCAGTTACATTCAGCGCTACACCGACATGAACGGGGCCTCAGTCTAGAATACGCGTACTGTGGCAGAAGCTGACCACCGTGCATCTCCACACGAACATTGCCAGCGGTGGCGGCGCTGACCGATGCGCGCCTCCACAAGAACATAGCCAGACGTGGCGGCGCGGCTAGAGGACGGTAGTCTACGAGAGCGTACTGTGGGCGCCGACATATCGGCGCGGCAGGGACGGCGGCTTTGGCGGAGCGAATGGAGTGGAGGGGGGATGGGGGGAGGGGTGTTTGGGGAATATTTGTCGAAGGGCGGTTGAATCGAATTTTGGGGGAATTTTTGTGTGGGGGGGTGAGGATTTTCGCACGGTGGGCGGGGGGAGTTTGGCGCATGGTCGGTTTCTCAAAGTGCAGTCCCACGTGTCAGTGAAGAGGCAAGCCGAAGCGCGTTCCATTTGCGTGAGCCGTGTGCAGGACCAAACGTGTGTGGGGTGCAATGCGACCGTGACACGAGTGCTGTGAGTGTACCACCTTTTTTTCCTTTTAAACTAGGTGCTTTGCCCCCTCAAAAAAAATGTTGCTTCGCGCGATCCATCGATACTACTACTAGTAATCCGGTAATCCTGACTAAAACGGCGCGGCCGGGTCTTTTCCCGCGCGATATGCTGGGAGGTTGGCTTAGTTGGGTTTTTTAGATTTGTCTCGGTTGGTGATGATGGTGTGCATGTCATCCTGCAATATAGGCCGTCCGATCTATATCTAATGGATAGGAAGGAAACTATGACAATTTACCCGCACTCCTCTCCACATTTGCAGATAAGGCTTTCCCTCGTTCATCCTTTTCTCCCACAAGATCTTGTTCTTCTGTGCAACGCACGGGCATCTTTCTAGTACTCCTACAATATGTATATTATTGTGAAAATTCATATACACCAGCCGAGATTGATGCAAACACGGCAGATTTTCATTACATTTCGAACTTTTATAGGACAGACAAATAAAAGAAACCCGACCCTAAACCTATTCTACGGCGGCGACCAATGTCCTCCATTTGTGATCTCTATGTACGGGGGCGGGGTTCAAGACCCGTGAAGTGAAGGTGCGGTCTCCAGCGAGGAAGAGTAGAACACGGGATACGGACCGGCGAGTTGGCACACCATGCCCTGCCGCCTCCCATGCCCTACTCATCCTCGAAGGAGTCCCCGACCTCGGCGGTGCCGGACGTTGGACGGCGGCAAGTAGGATGCGTGGCTTACGGTGCTCCCGTCGTCTGCCGCCAGCGTGGCCACCACTTGTGCGGTCGTGTCCGCGTCTGGCTACGCCGCTATTGCGTCGCGAGAGGCGACTTGAGCGAGGGCAGCGACCTCGAGCTTCATCCCCGAAGACAAGCTCTCCCGCAGAGCATTCGCACTTGCGGTCATGGCGGATGTGGTGCCAGGTAGGAGGACGATGCGCTATGGTGTGGAGGTTAGCTGGGCGTTGCCTCTTTAAGTAGCGCATTCCGGTGAGGCCAAGCATCCGGGTGCGTCATTAAGTCGTCGGAGTTGGTTCCTCAGGCACCGAGCCTCTTAACGACGACATACGAACGGACGGCATGAATGCGGGCAGCTGGCGCCGGTTGGGAACGCACCGAGCGACGGCGCAAGGGACGAGGGCTTTGGTGTGCCAGGGTAGTAAGCTGCGGTCGTGGCAACGTTGGATATGCCCTTTGCTCAAATGCGATCGCCGCATGTCATTGAAAAAGCAAGACGACCCCGCATGGTCTCAGGTCCAGAGGATGCAGTTGGCCACGCTACACCACTCCGCGGATGCGTCGCGGCGCCCCGTGCATCCTCGATGAGCCGGGTGTTGGGGTATGTTTGGATTGTGTCCAAAGTGCACCTTACCAAAATTTTGGTCATGACCCAAAGATTGGTGTTTGTTTGGATGGTTGCCAATTCTTTGGCATGCCAATGAACTCTAGCCAACTCTAGTTTATTTTTCTTGCCAATGTGGGCCAACTCATGGGTAACCAATACCTCAACCAAAATTTTGGCTACCCAATGCTTTGATGGGGCAACCTTGGGCACAAACAAAACATACTGTTGGTCGTGCCACAGCACTAACGCCACCCTCGGCACACTGAAAACGACCATGTCTATCTACGATATGAGCGTGTCGCTCACCACGGTCGCCGTGTCCAGAGGCGGTGCTGGAGCTGTGCCCCATTGTTGGCCCCAACGACCCACATGAACGGTTGTCGGTGGCAAGGAGGTCGTGTGCCAGCTCCTCCATTGGACTAGTCTATGCTACGTCGTCCCGACGGGTGTGCCCCATATGTTGGTTTCCTTGTTTTCCCGTCCATATTCGAGCATCAGTGCTTCGCGTTGCGCATTAGGCCTTTCACTATGTAGGCCAAGCTAGACAACTTATTGTTTATTTGAGCCATTCAAGTGTAATCACGTGGCGTTTGCTTATTTCTCATTCCTCTCCAACCCTCTTCTTCATCGATCATGTCACCCTCTAGTCGAGTCCATCCTCCCGCATGCCTCATTTGAACATTCCGCCGAGTATCATTCGCATGTACCCACCCTAGTCCTCTTTCAATAGATCTCCGGACCCCGAGATGAAATCGAGAGGGAACGAGTGGGGGCACGTGATACCTAAGGCGGATTCAAAATTTTGAACCAGTGATCATAGCATCTGCAAATCATATATAAAGGGTATTCAATGTTCGTTTCGTTTTTGAACATACAATATACTCCCTCCTATCCTTTCTACTTTACATATAAGTTTTATGTGTAGTCAAAGTATCTCTACTATGATAAAAAAGGTATCAACATTCAACAACGCCCAATCAATATTGTTAGATTCGTATGTACTCCTAGATTTGTACTCAAGATGGTTTCCAATTTGACTATTGACAAGATTAATAGTACTCGTTTAACATAGGTGAGTAAGTCATCTTAGGCTGTGCACCGTGACCAAGGAGGAGGGGAAAACGAGAGACATTAATGTTTATTTGCTAATTAATAGTATTGCATGCAATGAACTAACCACTGCATGTCATGTTTGATAGTCTCGGGTCATTAAAAGCATGCACACCCTCATCTCTTATTGGTTGATATGTCAAAAACAAGAAACGAGGTAGAAGTTAATGCACCGCGCCTACTACCTCCGTCCTGGTTTATAGGTCCCCTTTGTAGTTTGTGTCAAATTTTGACTAAAGATTTAACTAACAAAATGTTAATCCATGTCAAGAAAAATTATCTCATTGGATTCATATTTGAACATAGTTTTCAAAAATATAATGTTTCGTGACATGCGTGAACATTTTGTTAGTTTAATCTATGGTCAAAATTTGGCACAAAACACAATGGGGACCAATAAATCCGGACGGAGGTAGTACGTGTTTTGGGATTATTTGGTTTTCGTAAGATGACTTACACATCTAGACAGAGGGAGTACATGAGATGTATAATGTGAAAATTATATCATTGGAAACTCCTTTCAGATACGAAATTGACCGTATGCTTTGTGTAAGTTGCATGTCATATATTATAACTCTAACATTTGGTCAAAGTTAACCTCGAAAAACGCATTAGACCCTGTATGCTTTGTGTAGGTTGCATGTCATATATTATTACTCTAACATTATGTAAGTTTCATGTCATATATTATTACTCTAACATTTGGTCAAAGAAGTATAGTGGAAGTGGATCCTCTGACGTAGGTATCCCTGCCTTACCCTCCCTTTCGATCACTTACTAGCGGACCCCATGCTTGCTAGGCCCCGCATGTTAGTTACTCAATGGTTCGACCACGTCATGGAATCCTCATCCGTAGTATACTCCCTCTGTTTTTATTTACTCCACATAAAATGAAGGGAGTGGTGGTATAATAAATGACGCGGGCGGGGGAGGGGGAGGGACGTCGGTTTGCTCTCAACTGTGGTCCCACAAGCGAGCGAAAACGCAAGACGAAGTGTGTTCCATTCGGTGAGTGACGTGGAGGGTCCAGCGTGCCGGGCTGCAACGCCAACACGACAAGAGCGATGTACAGTCAAAACCGATTGACCGGTCGTCACCGGAACCACTATTCACACCAGAACCTTCGCTGCTCGGCCTACGCCAGCCACTGCCATAAAAGCACACCAAATCTCCAGCCCATTCCCCCACCTTTCGATCCCCTAGCCCGCATCAAGCGTCCCCTAGTTCACCGGAAAGCCATGGT
The DNA here is from genome assembly GCF_018294505.1 of Triticum aestivum. Lineage (NCBI taxonomy): Eukaryota > Viridiplantae > Streptophyta > Magnoliopsida > Poales > Poaceae > Triticum > Triticum aestivum. The sequence goes on from NC_057804.1 coordinate 492,353,291, forward strand.
GCGCCACAAGATCACTTACTACAAGATGCTGACGCCGGAGCGCCGCGCGGAAATCACGGCGGTGGTTGGCGCCAGAGACCTCCATTCCCAAGCTCGCTTTGCAGCAGGCCAATCCCCGAGTTCTCTGGAGCCAAGCTATGAGGAGGAGGAAGCCGATCTAAAGTTCACTGCGGAGGTCGCGGCGCAGAAGGCCCCCGATGGGTATGAGACGATGGGCGTCGACTTCGTGCGGGCGTTCAAGTCCCCCATGGTGCAGGCGGACTAGCGGTTCAACTCAATGCGGAGCGCGCGCATGCCGTTGCCATCTAGGCTCTCTTGCAGGCGGAACCGGATGTCGTGGATGTGAACCGGCCAGCAGAGGCTCAACTTGAGGCGGAGCACGCGGATGCCGCTGCCATCGAGGCCCTCCTGTAGGCGGAACCGGATGTCTTGGACATGAACCGGGCGGCAGAGGCTCGACTCGACGTAGAGCGTGCGGATGCCGCTCTCATCGACACCCTCCTGCAGGCGGAACCGGAAGTCCTGGACATGAACCGAGTGGCGGAGGCTCAACTCAACGCGGAGTGTGCGGATGTCGCTGCCATAGAGGCCCTCCTGCAGGCGGAACCGGACGTCCTCGACTTGAACCGGGCTGTGCTCTCGTCCGTGCAGAGCGCCCGCATGCTCCGCTTGAACGAGTAGCTGGAGGCCGAGGACAACCACTGTGTGGAGACACACGTCGGCAGCGATGGCTGGTTCGCGCCGGCAGTCAAAGACGATGAGGCCGTCTCTTTCCATGAGCAGTGATAGTTTTTTTTATGTTGTTGTTTTTATGGATCTTTTTCTGTGTAAAAACATACTATTTGTTATGCAAGTCGCCTAACTTGGGTCAGTCTACCATTTCAGGCGGTTGGATGAATATCCTACGTCTCCTAACCCTTCTTTCCTTCTTCCTCACCTCTTCTTCTTCCCCAACAGACAACCGCACGGGTCGTACAGATACTCCCCAACATCCGATTGGATGAACATACTCTATGAACGAAAATTATGTGTCAGCGATAGGATGGCTGAGTTTGGTTTGTTCACATGGGACAACACGTGTCAGTGAGGGTGCGTTCCCTTGGTTGGGTTTGCAGCGTGCATGAGCGACTGTGTGAGGGTGCGATGCGACCGTGGCATGCAGGAGCGACCGTGTGATGGTGCGGTGCGACCGCGACAACCGTGCGCAAGTGTACCTCCTTCTCATATTGAAAACTTTAGGCAAGCTTGGCAAAAATGTGTGGCGAAGTTTGGCAATGCAAGGCCTAGACCCAAACAGGATAAGTACGTACGTACTAGGAGTACTAGTGTTAAAAAAGAAAAGGTGGGGTTTTCCTTCGATACAAATCCTCGTTTCACGTGTCAATTAATGCGTATTTTTTTCTTGAAAGAACAAAGAGCTAACCATTTCACTCCTCATCGCTTGATTAATGTAGCGCCATGCAAACGAAACTTCTCACTTCCGCATGCATCCAGGGGATATTAATGTCCTTGGTTGCTAACCCCATCAATTTTGCCTCGATTAGTGTTAGTGGCCCTTTGCAAATTGTAATTTTAATATTACTGGCCTTCTGTACAAAAAAATGGAGGTAGTAACTATATTTGAATTCCTTGCCCATTGCGGTGACGTCGACGATTTTTTTTTGTGGTTTGGCGAAGTGCGTTCGACGAAGAACACCATTGAGGGAGACCACGTTAAGTCGTTCGCAAGTGCCGCCTCCAAGCCGAGACAACCGCCTTATTTGCATCCAGGAAGTCCTTTACTAGTACTACTACTAGGAGTACTAGTGCGGTCAGATGGTTTCTCGAAGGAGACGATGGAGAAGCGGAATCAGCGAAGAGTGAAATGATGGTTGCTTCGTCCGTGCTTTGTGATTTGACGCCTCACTGCTTTGTGATTTGTGATAGAAGGGATAGGGGAGTAGACTCTGTGCTCTATACTGTACTACATGCGTCCAAGCATGGGAGAAAGAGGAGAGACATTGCATTTTTCTGTTCCTTCAATCAATCAATCAGGGAGCTTCGGTTCCATCTTTTTGGCTTTGGCAACACTGTCCACAATGGTTCCCACGATGCCAAAAGCTATTTTCACATTTGGCTACACATTGTGGATGCCCTTAACCGTACCACTTGGTTTTGCTCCTGTGTGCTATCTATACAAATCTCAATTAAATTGATCTAAAAAATTATAGAATCAAAGATTAGTAAAAAGGAGGTGATTTTGCCGCGCGGATGGCGGGGGAGGTTTCTTATTTTCGGAGGACGTTGTCCTGGCGGTTTGCTAACATGCGGTCCCACGTGTAAGTGCTTTACCATGCTAATCCGCGTCCCACATGAGGCAGAACAACGGCAGAGGCAACACGTGGTTAAGTTGAAGAAGATGAGGGAGAAGCGGATTCAGCAACGAGTGAAATGATGGTTGCTTCGTCCCCCCAACTTCTTTTTTTAGCATTATTACTTCGTCCCTCCAACTTAACTGCGGGAAAGGTGCAGTTTTGTGATTTGACGCCTCATTGCTCATTACTATGTCGGCGCCATGACTGGGGTGCTTCACCCCGGCTGCTCTGCACTGTATTCTGGTATGGCACGTGGACCCGGTAGCTTGATGTCCCACATGTCAGCGAAAGGGAGTAGAAGATTTATGAAAGCGAGCGCTCCACTCTTACGATGGAGGAGTAGACGACACGACGGCCCAGTGAACTGTCACTTGTACTGTATAGTACTATAGTTTTGCTGTTTTGCACGATCCATCGATACAAACCCAATTAAACGGGAAAGGGCGGGATTTTTCCCGCGCGGTAGATGATACTGGCCATACATTTCAAAGGCAATTTTAATGTATGCAAACTGGATAATTATAAGTAACAATATGATATCTAGTAAAACTAAAAACACATATGATTTATTGTGTTAGAGTGTAGTAGTAGTGCTGTATTGCATAGTTGTTAGATGTAACATGCGAGAACGTGTAGAGATGTAGTTTTGGAGGGCCTATATAGAGAAAAGTGTAATACTGTCACCGAACTTCAGAATAAGCTGATTACGGTCACTATATACGTTTTGCGGTGATTATCCGGTCACTTGCTCACAGCTCATCATTGGATTGCACTCTGTTGACCGGCCAAATAGTATGTGTGGCGCCATGTTGACTAGTTAAATTGACCACGTTCCTTGTGGGTCCCACCTGTTAGTTCGCATAGGGAAAAGGTCAGATAAACACAAATTTACGCAGGAGCGACAAGGCTCCAACCCATGCACGGGAATCACCTGGTTGTGTATGTGTCTGTGAGGGCCTGATGTGTGCGCATGCACGTGTAGGTTGAGCACTTGAACGTGAGAGTGGGTGTTGGTCGTGTGGTGTACTGGTGTGTGCATGCATGCGTGCGTGTGAGTGTTGCGTGCGTGCGTGGTTGCGTGTGTACGTGTGAGTGTTGCGTGCGTGCATGGGTGCATGTGTTTGTGTGAGTGTTGCGTGGATGGACTTCGTGTGCATGCGTGCGTGTGTGTATAATCACCACACCAGCTCCTGTGTGTTAAAACAGATGGCTTAGCATACCAATACAAGTCCACCTTGTCCGTTGTGCCCGCGGTCATGACTTCGAACCACCGTCAAAATATATTTTTATCGTTTGTTTTCATTCTTACTAGCAAGATGCCCGTGCGTTGCTCGTAACATCAAGATGCATTTGTATGACTTGTTTATCTTGTGAGAGAAAAGGATGAATGAGGGAAGGCCTTATTTGCAAATGTGGAGAGGTGTGTGGGTTCCTTTTTGCAAAATTGCCATAGTTTCTTTCCAATCCGTCAAATATAAATTGGACGGCCTATATTGCAGGATGGCAGGCACACCATCATCACCAACTCTGTTTTTTATAAGAGTGTATTTTATATTTTATGTATTTTATAATAGTGTAGATGTAGAGTAGATACAAGTCGACAGGTGGGCACGATGGTAGTGAGATAATGTGATGCAACACTAGAGGTGCCACGTGGAGCGTTTAACTGGTTAACTAGTCATGTCATGAGCAAATACAAAGTTGTACGGTGACCGTAATGAGTGGATTATGAATTCCAACGTATGTATTGTGCTTTCGCTTCAAATACAATGATCGTCATTGCATATATCGCGAGAGAAAGATGAAACACGAGTGAATTTTTTGGGGGCTTACTTTTAGAGGACCTAGAGATAGTTTTGTGTGCATACGTGAAAGGGGCGTACAGAGGGGGTATGCGATGGAGAGAGAGATGCTCTTCATTTCTCTTTATTATGACTAACTTTGCATATAGTATAAAAATATACAAATTCACAGTGCAGAATAAATATCATTGTGGGCACCATGCAATGCAAATTAGCGTTCGTACTCCTCCATATAACTTTGTAATGTTGTATATATGTAGAAACTCTAAAATAATTTTTTGGCCACACTTTATTCAAAAGGAATGTTGTATGCGAAATAAACGTGAAGAGAGGGCTTTTTAGATCAATGGGGTACGTGATGTAACATGTGTGAATGTGTAGTTGATGCATTTGGCGGGGCCTAGAGAGGTATGTGTGTGTATTACGTATTAGAGAGAGGCATGGATAGAGGGGCCGACGAGGGGGGCGTGGGAGAGATAACACGAGAAATGAGAGTGGTCTAGAGAGAGAGACGAATATGATGTCATGACAAGAGTTTCCATTCCCTTGAGTGTGTATATGCAAGGGGGGAGGGAATAGAGGCACCAGGAGAAATTTTCTGTGTGTCTGGTGTTTGTGTTGGTATGTGTGGGTGTGAGAAGATAATGAGACGTGGGGGCAGAGGGTGTGTCACCGCGTGAGGTCCGGTGGGTCGAGGTGAGGCCCTTCGTTCGGTTCCGTCCTGCGCCACATTGGTCGGCCCATGACACATTTAGGAAGACCCATGGATGACTAGTCGTACAAGACAAAGATAACAGAATTGTGAAGGACTCTGTGTCCACTGACAAAGCCGGCTAGGATTTGTAACCCTAGGTTCTCGGACTAAGGTAACCCCTTTATATCTGATATTACTATTCATCCAACCTAACTTTAAGGGGCATCCTACAGAATGCTCTGCTAGAATCATACTCGTCGACTAGGAAGAGAGGTGTAAGATAATGCGTGAGAGACAGGCGTAAAGATAATGTGCGTACATGAGACACGTAGGCAGGTCCATGTATATAGAAAGGGTCGATGAGGATTGTGCGTGTGTATGTTTGCGAGAGGAAGAGTGCTTGTGATAAAGGTTAGTGAAAACAGTTGTAAATGGTTACGAGAGGGAGGGAGGGTTATATCTATAGCATGTGTGCGAGAAAGACACCTCGGGAGAGAGTGTGTGAGCATGTGTGAGAGACCACCATTGGAGAGTGAAACTACACGTAAAAGACTACTCTAACATTGATTAAAGATATAAATTGTATCCAAATATTAGGATGGGATCATGATATTTGCAATTCGCGTAAGGAGCGGTCATTGATCCATCAGACATCTAGATTCTATCAAATTTGAGCATGTCTATGTTATTATTCGACACAATTGATCCACATAGTTAGTATTTTGAACTCCACACAATGCATCGCTTTAGCAATCGAATATAAACGTGAGTATAGTTCATGTTGTGTGTGTAAAGCACATTATACATACGAAAGTTACACAATGGACATTTATAAATAGCTACCTATGAACTAGCATACATTTGAATTCAACCTAAGGTGGTTTAAAAAAATTGAATTCAACATGAAGTCCATTCAATTATTTGAATTTGATATCATGGCATTTGTAAACCATACCTAAACTATGGGGGTACCAATCTTTGCTCTGATTTTGTACATAATAGCATATGTAGTCGTGTACAAAATAGATTCAAATTTCGCTCCTCCATTCCAAAAAAATCATAGTTATAGGATTTTCAAGTGTCAAAATTTCAAAAGGAAGCGGATAATTGAATGAGGTTTTCAAACATACAAGGTCAAATATAACATTGTCTATTTAGGTCAATCCTCATAGTTCAAGAGTACTCTAAACGTGAATGCTTGTGTTTCAAAATTTCGAACGAAGCGCCAAAAGAGCCTCTACTCGCCCGAAACCGCGTGAGACCAATGTTTGGTAGTACATGGAAATTACTTTTCTAATAACTCCAACCCGTGAAACCAGCCGGCCCGACGTCCAAAGGTCTAAACCGGGGTAGGTTTGTAGCTTTATCTAGACGCCACGCAACCGCCTCCGAAAAACATTCATACACAATGGCCGCCTAAGCACACATGCGCGCGGACGAAATCGCTCCCGCCCAACTATTTGGGACACCTGGGATTACCATCCTACCCCCGACCCGCAGTATGTCCGAAATTGAAGAGGGGGCAAAATTTGTACTTTCCTCAAATTTCAAACAAGCGCGTCCCATCTTCAATTCAAAAAATCCAAAAACAAGCGCGTACTAGACCGAAACATGGTTCCCCCCACCCGTCCGATTCCCCATTCATACTCCATGGGCGCCAAAACTACCTCTGCACCAGCCGCGAAACCCCGGCATCCTCCGTCCGCCATCCTATCCCACGCATCAACCGCCACCCTCCTCCATCACGCCGGAGCCGATACCCCGACATCGTCGTCCGCTGCAACGCCCTCCACGGCTAGTAGTTGAAGCCGAGGCCGAGCCGTCCATACCCGAGCCAGTTCAACCACGCCTTCCTGTGCCTCACCGCTGCCGCTCCAACTTCGCCACCCTCCACCGCACTAGAGCTGTTCCTGCTACGCCGTCCTTCGCCGCCTCGGATCTTCTACCCCTCCGCCGACATATGGCCACGGCAACACAGTCAACAATTTGGCCATGGGTTCGTCCAAGCCTGCACCCTCCAGAACATCGGTTTCCCCGGTAAAAAGAAGAAGATCGGCGCGACATGTGGAGGTGACCACACCGACAACCGAAGAAGGTACTCCTCTTCCCTTATTCGTGCAAATCTTACGTCTCTGCTTGCATGGTATTCATCCCACAGAAGACACTACTTGACCGCTTCTTCTTGATACTAGATGTTCCTAGTAACTCGCGATGCACAAGGTTTCTCCTGATATACTATTTCACCTTAGCTAGAGGTCCGTCGCCCCCCTGAATTTTAATTTCTGGCCAGTTGATTCCCAATTAACAGAAGCATTCCCTGGCGTAACAGGCGCTAGTACGACTATTACGCCGGGAAAGCAGTGCCTTGGTGTTTATCTTAGGGGAGTGTGCGGCCTAGAGCTACTGGCGCCCGATATGGAGGTCGGCCGGGATTAAAGGGATGGCTTGGGGGCGCTGCTAAGCACGACGGTGGTGTCAGGTCGATGGGAGGGCGGGGCGGCGGAGGCACGGGCCTGGGCCGGTGGTCGCTGGCGGTTCGAGAAAGATCATAAACAGTGACTGGCGGGAGGTAGACGAAGGCCATCTGCCCGTTCCTTATAGATCGGATGGTTCATTAAAAAAATCGACTACCTATTTATTTTCAGTCGACTGTTATCTTAGGTATGACCACATGTGGTGGTGTGCTGGAGGAGTGCATTTCCTGTGCTCATATATTACAAAATCATACAGAGTAGAATCTAATTTTGTTTGCCATGCAATGTTGTAGAGCTATCATATGTCTCCTGTCATTTATTTTTTAGCCATCTGCTATCTGCTACTTTTACAGTGCACTAGTTCTGCACACACTTCATCCATACTCTCACTATTGTGTTTTTATGCAAGGGTATTTCAGAGTCTGCCGAAAGCGAAGCAAAAAAGCAAAGAGACAAGCCGTGCCAGCTTTCTATGCGGCTAGGCGCGGCACGTTACAGCGCTTTAAAGGGTGCAGTGTCAGCAGATGGAGACGGTAAATGTTGCTCTGGAGTTGATGACCTCGCTCGCAATGAACCACCATCCCAGGTGCTTGCTTTAGCTTCGGGTGTGTTGCATGTTCCATATGGTGTCTAGCTTGTATTCGAAAGGCCGAAGTCGGTCTTTATTAAGATAAGGAAAGATATTTTTTACATGAACCACCATCCCGTGAGCACCAGAAGACAAATAGCTAGTCAGGGCACTGGCCGAGCCAGTGACAAGCCCAGCAAAGACATGCATCACCTGGAAGCCAACTAAAAAGCCGTGATGGTGGCGAAGCAGCCCGACTCCCACCAGGCTCTCGGGTCCTAAATGATCATGTTCACCACTCCAGCCGGATGTCTAGCTTGTATTGCTTCCAATTTGGTTAAATTGCATCTCCTTAGCTTACACATTATACCTTTGAATATGACATGCCTTTCTGTTTTTAGTACATACTAGTACATCTGTGTATTAACCATGTTCTTACATCACACTAATGTTCTTGTGTATCCCTCATCAATCACTTATGATGAGGCAGGCGGGCAAGGGGACTACTCCTCATTTAAAGAATGCAACGTCAGCCTCCCGACATGATTCTCAAGAAACAGAAATGCTAGATGAAGATAGTGAACGTAGCTCTGTAGTTGTTTACAACATTTCCCCTACACTAGCATCGCAGGTGCTTGCTCTAACTTGGCAGCGTGATATGTGGTTGCATGTTGCATATGGTGTCTAGATTGTAATTCTTCCAATCTGGTTAAACTGCATGTGCTAGTCTGCTTAGCTTATACTCCTGTAAATGTGACATTATACCTGTTAATGTGACATGCCTTCCTGTATTTAGTACATATTACATCTGTCTATTAAGCATGTCCTTACATAAAACTATTGTTTTATTTTGTATCCCGCATCAATCAATATGACGAGACACCTTTAGTTTATGCAGTGCGATATTAGTTGCATCTTTCATATGATTTATAGCATGCGCTGCTTCTAATTTGTTGAAATTCCATTTATGATGGGACGCTTTTAACTTGGCAGAGTCATATTGGTTGCATCTTTCATGTGGTGTCTAGCTTGCATTGCTTCTTATTTGCTGGAATGGTTTCTGCTTAGTTTACACAAACAGTTGTGAACATGCCATGCCGTCCTGTTTTTCGTACATATTCCATCCTGGTATCATGTGTTTGACTTACATCAAAGTAGTGATTGTCAGTATCATGCATGAATGAGTTCTGAAGAGAGAATTTTATTGCTTTTTTCTTGTCGATTTTACTTGACAATTCAAAATCAATAAAGCGGAAGGAAGTTAGCAAGGCAGCGGTAAAGGCGCTCCTTCCAAACGGAGGGCCTCTACAGTTTCTACTCCTCCACACCCCCAAGATGATTTCCAAGACAACACATGCATAGACACTCAACAAAGTTGTGTTTATGATGAGCATGTCTCCCCTAGTGCAGCATCACTGGTGCTCCCTCTAACTTGGCACTGTTATATGTGGTTGCATGTTATGTGTGATGTCTAGCTTGTATTGCTTCTAATTTTGTTGAATTCCATCTGCTTACTTTACACATTATACTTGAATAAGACACGTGTTCCTGTTTCTAGAACATACAATATCTGTCTATCACACTATGTTCTTACATCAAATTACTACTGTTGTGTAACCTACAACAATCACTTATCATAAGACATGTTTGACTTTGGAGTGTGATATAGGTTCACATTCTTTTCTAGCTTGTACTATTAATTTGTTGAAATGGCACTTATGACGAGACAATTTTAACTTGGTAGAGTGATATTCGTTGCATCTTTCATATGGTGTCTAGCTTTCATTGCTTCTAATTTGTTGAAATGCCTTTTCCTTAGTTTACACATCATAAGATGTGAATATGCAATGGCTCTAATGACGAGAGACCTCTAACATGGTAGTGTGATGTTGTTTACATCTTGCATATGATTTATGTTGTTGTACTGCTTCACATTTGTTTAAATGCCATTTATGTTGAGACACAGTTAACTTGGCAGAGTGATATTTGTAGCATCTTTCATATGGTGTCTACCTTCCATTGCAATTGCTTCTAATTTGGTGAAATGTCTTCTTCTTAGTTTACACATCATAGTTCTGGTTATCTCTTCTGTCCTGTTTTTCATACATATTACATCCTCCTATCATGTGGTTGTCTAACATCAAAGTTCAGTTCGTCTGCATCATGCATCAATTTTTTCTGAAGAACTAAATTGTTATTCGTTTTTCTTGTCGGCTTGACTTAACATGGCATAGAGAAAGAGGAAGAAACACAGAATGGCATGGAATGAGAAGCGGATGAATCCTGCATATTCTGCTGGTATTGATGGTGCAATAGAAGGTGAAAGTCCAGCGGAAAATTCTACAAACACGACATCCCATGCTACATGGGCTGCAAAAAAAGCCAAACAGAAGCAAATAGCTGCCACCAAACAAGCACAGACATCCCTAGTTCTTGCAACACCTACCACAGTACTACCAGCTGCACGACATACTCGTGCGTCAACTAAGCTAGTAGCACGTTCCCAAGCTCCCTTGCCACCTGACACTACTTCCCAAGCACTCTTGACACAAGACGAGTTGGCAATATTAGATGAACCTTGTGAGCTTCAACAGCAAGAAGGTAGTTGCTGGAGTCAAGTTACAATTGCATGCTTCTTTATATGTAGTCTCAAAGTTTGATGTACACTAACACTTCTTGTGTTCGTTGTTGGACTACCACCTAGGTGCAAGAGGAAACAAACATCAGGGATAATGCTCAATAGGTTAACTAAATCTAGAGGAGGAAGAATGAGATCTGTTTTGAGGCAGGTTTAAAAAGGCCATGTGATGCTACAGAGTCAGCCAAGTTAGTATCAGAGGCAGCGGTTGCCGTTAGGTGTCATGTACGTACCCTCCCAACATGGATTCAGTACAGGAATGACAAAGACGAAACCCAGTTCAACACCTTCCTCGACCATTTATCTGTAAGTATGGTTATGTATGGAAACTAGTAATATCGTCTTGCACTGTCCCATACTTTCTAGGTTGCTGATAATGAGACTCCCATAATTTTCAACAGATAGGTTCAAGTTGGATAGCCAAGATGATGCAACTAGACAAGCTTGTACCCATGTTTTCAAGTCTGCTCTGCGACAATATCGGTATAACTTGAGGAAAACTCACTTTGAATGCAAGGCTAACAGTGAACTTTCCCAAACATCTCCAGTGGAAAATATATCGGATGAAGACTGGAGGGGCCTTGTTAAACACTGGTCTGATCCAAAGTATCAGGTACATTATATATGTGATTAGATCACATGTTGAAGTCCTATTGACGCATGTGCCACACAAATCTATCTTCTTGTAGGTGAACTGTTCAAAGAACAAGGCCAACCGTACGAAAGTGAAATTCCAACAGACGTCAGGATCTCGTAGCTATATTGCACACTACAAGGCTCTTGTAATTAGCTGTTGTTTCACTCTTTTCGCTGTACCATATTATCAGATCTATATTAGCTGTTGTTTCACTCTTTTCGTTGTACCATATTATCAGATCTATAAGGACCAAAAAGTACCTGAACCACATGATGTGGAAATCTTCAAGGAATGTCACACCTGCAAGAAGAAGGGCATGACTACACCAGTCAAAGCCGTTGTTGTAAGTCCTTAATCCTCATGCCTTTTAACTACTACTTACTCTGACTTGTGCCTTGAACTGCATGGTTTGCAGCCAATGTCTATTACTCTTTCCAATTTTATACACAATTGTCTTAACGTATCATTGCACCTTACAAGGTTTAAAAGGGAGCAGTGATGCTCCTTTGATCTTGACCCATAGTCTAGTTCTGTGCTGGACTTGCCCACACAACGTTACAATTGCCTGTTTGTCTATTCTCAGTTGTTTTGTGATATGAATGATGTCATACTATGCTTACCGTATTATAAACTTTGTCTCTTTATCCTTAGCCCTCGATACAATGTGAAGAAATAGACAATACATTAGCGATGGTACATGGTCATATATTTGGAACCTGGTTTTATTATGTACTTTGCAATAAAATACAACTAATATTTTACATCGGTTCACCAGAATAAGTTCTGTATATAGACCAAAGCTATTTTGTTTGGTTTTGCTGCCTCCTTAATATATTCTGTTCTGGTACTACTAATGTAAAACCTCAACTTTTCAGCGAGCTATGGAAAACATGGTGGAACCGCCACCTTCTGAAGGTGGCGAGGCAACTATAACCGCCATGTCAGCTCTTGCTGCAGTGGGTCAGTACCTGTCCACTAACAGTGCCAAAAGCACGTTCTTGCGTAATACTAGGTTGGTTGTTAAGGTAATATTGTCCAAACAGCCTCATGATCAAGATATGCAAGCTCAAAGCAATGTTGTATCTGCGCTCCAGACACAAGTCCATTCCCTAACAGAGGCCCTTCGTGAAACAAGGAGAAACATTGCTTAATGTCATCAAGATATGCATGGTTTTGAAACCAAACTATCAGACATTTGCTATGTTGTTCAGAAGCCTAGGGGAAATGAAGGCGAGGGTTATGGTGCTCCATCAGATAATACAGCATGAAAACGTAACAGTCAGGTCAAATGAACCAAGCTTCTGAACTTCTGATGGTGCATTTATCTGCTAGATTGTTAAGTTTTATGCCAACCTTCCTTTTGTTATATAGTTGTAATTTGTTTTGGTTCAATACAAAATTTATTCTTAACGTGCAGCCACCGGTTGAAGAAAACAGCAAGCCATTTTTGTATAGTGTAGGGTGTTCCCTATATTTGCACTGGTGACGATCTTTGATGCCGAGTGGATGTAATATGTGCAATCTCCTTAATAGCCTAGCGTTAGTTTCGGCCTTATTCATTTCCTAGTATTCTTTTTCCCTGGTTTGCTAGTGGCCGCAACTACCCATGGGCCATATACGGGTCGTAGGATCCATGGGTCTCCTATGGGCCGTCAATAAATTGGCCTGTAATCGGTGGGCCCCGGGCCGTTGATAAATGGGCCTGTAATCGGTGTGCCTCGGGCCGTCGGATAAATGGGTCGACATGGGCCGTAATCGGGCGTAATTGGTATCGGCCCAGCACGGTAACGGGCAGTTAACAGGCCGTAGGACTGCAAAAGCTTAATTCTGTCACACGCATAACGAGTCGTTAATGGGCCGGAATATAGGACGGGCTGGCCAGAAACGGGCCGACTCTTGCCATGGCCCGAATTTGGCCCATTAGGGTAACAGGCCAGTAACGGGCCGACTCTTGCCATGGGCCGAATTTGGCCCATTTGTGGAACATGCCAGTAACGGGCCGACTCTGGCCATGGGCCCAATTTGGCCCATTAGGGGAGCAGGCCAGTAACGGGCCGGAAGTAATTGAGCGCCGAAAAGGAGCCCAAGAACGTATGGGCCATCAATAGGCCGAAAGCTAACACGGGCTGGAAACGGCCAATGTAAATCACGGGCCGTTAACGGGTATAAAGAAAATTATTGTTCATTATGGGCCGAAAGATACGAAGGCCTCATATGGGCCAAAAGATACGAAGGCCTCATATGGGCCGAAAGACGTCATGGGCCATACATGGGCCAAAAGTGAAATGGGCTGGTGTTATATTCGACGGCCCACATGACGTTTTGGGCCAATTTCCTTTAGTGCCTAATGGGTCGTGAGTTAACAGGCCGTAAAATGGGCTATTTGCGAAGAGACCGTTAACAGGCTTTTCATGGGCGAGCCCGTTAACTTTTGACCAAGTCAAATGGGCCGGCTTTGTAAGCTAAATGGGATAGTGGTGGGCCGTGGCACGTGTCGACATATAATAGGCGCCTATCTAACCCATTGACGAGATGACACGTGTTTCGTCCGGCCAATAAGAATTTTACACGTGGAAATTTCCCATTGGTCGGGGCTATTAACGGGTTATCAGATCCAAAACCCAACCCGATAGCTTCACGGCGTTCCGTTATGGTGGATGCCACATGTCGGTCACCCTTGACGAAAGCACTTCTGTGACGCGCGATTTACCATCATGGAAGTGGACACTTCCGTGATGATAATTTTGGTAATGTCATGGACACTTTTATGACAGCACAGGTATGACTATCTTGATTCTGTCATAAAATCGTCATGGATGTACATGCATGACAGAAAACGCGACCGACTGTGACAAACATGTATCATCACGGAAGTGTATTTTTTTTGTAGTGCTACCATGTTCTCCATTGGGACGTCGTCATCCTCCGGCTTCCTGCCGGCCAGCCAGTCGGCAGCAATGGCTGCCATCTCCTTGTGGTCTGTCGTCCGCCCGTCCCAAAGAGCGCTGGAGAGCGAGGAAGCCATGGTGGGCAGTAATGGTGTGGATAGGAGAAAGGGAACAAATGCGAATAACTGCGGCTATGGCCGGCGCAACAGTTTATATAGCAATGGTGGGCGGCGAAGGGACGGACGTGTGGCACCGGAGTAGCCGCCTCGGCAACTGCATATCATTAATGTGGGCGGCAGACAGATGGGCGGACGACACTTGTGTCATTTGAAGGCGGAGCAATCGCCTGCACCAGGAAGCGGGGCGGGCGGCACTGATCGTTTCAGGAGGAAAGCATGCGCGGGCGAGGGAGGCGGTCTGGGTGGGCCAGGGCAGTCAGACTCGTGCTTGGCAGCGGGCCGGTCCAGCAGCCGGACATGCTGGCTCGCCAGCGAGCTCGCCGAGCTAAGAGAAGACAATCAGACAATGGACGTAGCTTCCGACAAGGAGCCGACGCCACTGTCCAAGCCGGTTCATGATGTGTTCACCATAGATCAGGTGCAGCCGCACTTCGATGCCCTAATGGCGAAAGAGCTACCAGCACAAGAGGACCTGTGCTGCAACCTTCATCTCCTCAACGAGCACCAGTGAACAAGCGAACGACAATGTCGTTGCGGACATGTGGCCCTATGATCCTGGCTTCCCGAATGAGCAGCGGGCGCTGTATCAGACCATCTGTAGGGCCCGCGAGGCCCTCTCCGTCGTCCATCGAGTTATTGCACTCGTTGTGGCACCGGCGTCTCGTGTTGTCAACATGGTCAACGGACATGAGGATGAGGAGATGTCTTTACTTGGAGAGGATGACAGTGGGAACCCACCAGGGCTATAGCCGCACATACGCAAGTGCCTCCTTATTATATAAAACTATAATTTTTTTGCTTCCTCCCGGTTTCCTGACATCACGGTCCCACACCATTGTCAACCTATGTAGTCAATAAACGAGAGAATTGCACAAGAAGCGGCCGACAGCTGGGACCAACCAGCTCGAGCAGTATTTGTGTTTTTGAGGTGTGAGTACGGCAGAGTTTTTCTTGAGCGATGTTTAGCCCAGATATTATTTTTTCTCCTCTGAACAACAATGAAAACATCACTGCAGGTATTAACTGGGCGGGCTGTGGCCTGTCTAGCCCAGGCCAGATATCCAGCCCAGATATTAATTTTTTTTCAAGCTGAAAATGGCTAGCCTAGCTATAGTTTTTCTTAGGAATACCCAGGCAAGGTCAAGTTGTTATTCTCCGCCCCGCTGGGCTGCAAATCTTTCCTAGGAGGGGTGCATTAGGCTTAACAAGAAAATGGGCTTTAAGAAATAATAAATGGGATGTAGTTATAAAAACTGGGCAGTAACTATAAAAAATGCACCAAACATGTAATTACTTTATAAAATATTATTTTTGGATATTGAAATTTTTAATTTCATTAATTGTTGCGAGCGTAATGTTTTGTTGGATTTTTACGTAATATAAATTTATATTGAAATTGTATTTAATCTGACTAGAAATTTCGGGATAAACATATTTCGGATCCCATCAAAATGTGGGAAATTTTATTGAATTCTGTTTTGAACGGTTGGTTGAAATGGGCTATACTTTTAACAAACTGTAAATGGGCTGTAGTAAATTCCATTAGAATTCAAAAATGGGTTGCACATTCTTACAAATCTCGAATGGGCTATAAGTTCTGTGCCACACACTTGTGGCCTTACTAAGTTGACGCGTCCCCTAAAAAAAGAGAGTTGGCGCATATGCAAGGCTTTGTCAACTTATAGTTAACACATGGTTCTAGCAGCAGTAGCCGTTGGATGTCCATCCAATGGATGCCGTGCTTCTTCTTCAATCTCGGATATTCTAGCTTCACCCGCCCAAAAAATGATTCCTCCCCCTAACATCTTGGGCGCACCGTTTCGGAAGCTGACCTGTGGGCCTACTAAGTTGATGCGTACCAAGGGCTTTGCACACTTAGTCAATATAAACGATTCTAGCTACAGTGACCGTACGATGTCCATCCAATGGGTGTCGTGCTTCTTCAACCTCTGGTCTTCTTGCTCCAGCCGCCCAAAGCAGCGCCGGTCGTGCCGCCTACTCCTGCCTCCCGTGGCCGGCTGTGCTGCCGCGGAGGCCTCACCGCGCCTACTACTCCCACCCCTGGCCAGGCCATCCCTCCACTCACCCACACCCCGTGTTATTCTGCGGCGACGGCAGCCTCACACCGCAGCCGAACCAGTGAACCCTCGTACTCCTCTCCGCGTGGACATCCACTCCCGCATCTTCCCCGGCTCCGCGTCATCCCCTTCCTTGGCCTCGCCATCATCCACTGCCAGGGTGCTCTCGGCGCGGCGTGGTCAATGTGGTCAACGACCGACTTCCATCAGAAGAGTACTGTACATGGAGAGGTTGACAGCTGGGTCCACGGTAGCCGCAAGGAAGTGCCTCCTTATTACACGGAAAATAATTATTCCTCCACCTGACAGCGGGGACGCACCGGACGGGCCACCGTATTTCACAAAAAAAACTTTTCCCCCCTGACAGCTGGGACCCACCAGCTACATCTTCGCACGCAAGAAGGTGGGTCCGGGCAAAAAAATGATTCGCCCCCTGAGTGTTGGGACCCACCAGCTACATCTTTGCACACAAGGAAGTGCTTAACGGTCGGGACCCACCAGGTCGAAGCGTACATAGCATTGTCATTCTGGTCGCAAACATGTACGTACATACTAGTCGATGTACAGGCGTGCACGTGTCGTAGTAGAGGCGCACATGTAGCATGTACACGTACGTACATCGGCCAGTGTGCAAGAAAGAAAATACGGCCACATACGTACATACGGGCAAGGTCTCGAATGCCTACTCGCCCATACGTACGGCTAGGGCTCGTGTACATGGCTGGGTCAGAATGGAGAAACTGCATCGTCGTCGTGTTCATGGGGAGGCAACGGAATGCGTCGTGTTCATCGGGAGGCAACGGAACACGTGGGAGCCAACCGGCTTGGACAGAACAGCCGATGGAAACAAGGTCTGGCGTACCGCAGAACGGAGGAAACAACCTTGTGTTCGACCGGCCACGGTCGAAATGGGATCCTATTCATTGGGAGGGGTCTGGCATACCGCAAAACGGAGGAAACGGACTTGTGTTGGACCTCCTACGGTCGAAACGGGGTCCTGTTGAGAGGGAGGGGTGTGGCGTACCGCAAAACAGAGGAAACGGACTTGTGTTGGAGCGCTACGGTCGAAACAGGGGTCCTGTTCAGCGGGAGGTGTGTGGCGTACCACAAAACGGGACTCCACGGGATATTGTTCATCTCCATCGTCGACCTCCTCCAGCCTCCACGGGCTACTGTTCACCCACCGTCGACCTCCTCCAGCCTCCACCTGCGACTGTTCATCCACGGGTTCCTGTTCATCCAGCCTCCACCGCGTGCTACTCCACCGGCTACTGTTCAACCAGCCCTCTCCATGGGCTCCTGTTCAACCACCTCTCCACGGGCTACTGTTCATCCACCCCACCACCGACTACTATTCTACCAGCCCTCCACGGGGTCGTCCTGTTCATCTAGCCCTCCACGGGGTCCTGTTCATCCAGCCCTAACCGGCTCGATAGATCGGGGTCTTGTTCATTCAGAGGCAACACCGCGGGGTCTTGTTCATCCACCCCCACGGGGAACTGTTCATCCAAACCCCCCAGCAATGCTCACTGTTCATCCATAGGTAGCATCGATCGGCTTCAGTTAGCAACAGTAGTGAAGGAATCGCTCGATCGGGTTCAGTTAACAACCATCGATCGATCGCTCGGGTTTAGTAACGCGTAGCCTGCAGTGCAATCGCTCGGGTTCAGTAGGCGAACGCCTCGCTCGGGTTCAGTTAGAGCCCAACGCCTCGCACCCATGTGCGTGCGTGTATGAGAGAAACACGCAAACCTCCGTGCATCGCTCGGCCCCGACCACCCACCGTAACCGGGAACACCCTGATATTTTCCTCGCCCTTGCTTCTACCACAGTTTTTTCCGTCATGGACGGCCCAAAGAATGTCATGCAGCTGCGTCTCTGGCCCACCCAGGATGAAGAGCCCATTTTCTGTCATGATTTTTTGTCATAGAAGTAGGAGCCCACCACATCTATGATCATACCGGGTTTTGTCACAATTATCGTCATAGAAGTGTCATAAGTATGACAAAAAAAATCGTTCGGCCCAAAATGTCACGGATGTGTCTTTTTTTAGTGATACCTAGTTCAATCTCGTTACCGGCAAGTCTCTTTACTCGTTTCATAATGTTTCATCCCGTAACAAACTCGTTAGTCACATTGCTTGCAAGGCTTATAGTGATGAGCATTACCGAGAGGGCCCAGAGATACCTCTCCGATACACGGAGTGACAAATCCTTATCTCGATCTATGCCAACCCAACAAACACCTTCGGAGACACCTGTAGAGAATCTTTATAATAACCCAATTACGTTGTGACGTTTGATAGCACACAAGGTGTTCCTACGGTATTCGGGAGTTGCATAATCTCATAGTCTGAGGAACATGTATAAGTCCTGAAGAAAGTAGTAGCAATAAAACTGTAGCAATCATAATGCTAAGCTAACGGATGGGTCTTGTCCATCACATCATTCTCTAATGATGTGATCTCGTTCATCAAATGACAACACATGTCTATGGTGAGGAAACATAACCATCTTTGACTAACGAGCTAGTCAAGTATAGGCATACTAGGGACACTATGTTTTGTCTATGAATTCACACGTGTACTAAGTTTCCTGTTAATACAATTCTAGCATGAATAACAAACATTTATCATGATATATGGAAATACAAATAACAACTTTATTATTGCCTCTAGGGCATATTGCCTTCAGTCTCCCACTTGCACTAGAGTCAATAATCTAGATTACAAAGTAATGATTCTAACACCCACGGAGTCTTGGTGCTGATCATGTTTTGCTCATGAAAGAGACATAGTCAACGGGTTTGCAATATTCAAATCTGTATGTATTTTGCAAATCTCTATGTCTCCCTCAATGACTTGATGCCGGATGGAATTGAAGCGTCTCTTGATGTGTTTGGTTCTCTTGTGAAATGTGGATTACTTTGCCAAGGCAATTGCACCAGTATTGTCACATAAGATTTTCATTGGAACCAATGCACTAGGTATTACACCTAGATTGGATATGAACTCCTTCATCCAGACTCCTTCATTTGCTTCTTCCGAAGCAGCTATGTACTCCGCTTCACACATAGATCCCGCCATGACACTCTGCTTGGAACTGCACCAGCTGACAGCTCCACCATTCAATATAAATACGTATCCAGATTGCGACTTGGAGTCGTCCGGATCAGTGTCAAAGCTTGCATTGACGTAACCATTTACGACGAGCTCTTTGTCACCCACATAAACGAGAAACATTTCCTAGCCCTTTTCAGGTATTTCAGGATGTTCTTGACCACTGTCCGGTGCTCCACTCCTGGATTACTTTGGTACCTCCATGCTATACTAATAGCAAGGCACACATCAGGTCTGGTACACATCATTCCATACATGATAGAACCTATGGCTGAAGCATAGGGAATGACTTTCATTTTCTCTCTATCTTCTGCAGTAGTCGGGCATTGAGTCTGACTCAACTTCACACCTTGTAACACAGGCAAGAACCCTTTCTTTGGTTGATCCATTTTGAACTTCTTCAAAACTTTATCAAGGTATGTGCTTTGTGAAAGTCCAATTAAGCGTCTTGATCTATCTCTATAGATCTTGATGCCCAATATGTAAGCAGCTTCACCGAGGTCTTTCATTGAAAAATTCTTATTCAAGTATCCTTTTATGCTATCCAGAAATTTTGTATCATTTCAAATCAACAATATGTCATCCACATATAATATTAGAAATGCTACAGATCTCCCACTCATTTTCTTTTAAATACAGGCTTCTCCAAACATCTATATAAAACCATGTGCTTTGATCACACTATCAAAGCGCATATTCCAACTCCGAGAGGCTTGCACCAGTCCATAAATGGATCACTGGAGCTTCCACACTTTTTTAGCACCTTTTGGATCAACAAAACCTTCTGGTTGCATCATATACAAGTCTTCTTTAAGAAATCCATTAAGGAATGCAGTGTTGACATCCATTTGCCAAATTTCATAATCATAAAATGCAGCAATTGCTAACATGATTCGGACAGACTTAAGCATCGCTATGGGTGAGAAGGTCTCGTTGTAGTCAACTCCTTGAACTTGTCAAAAACCTTTTGCAATAAGTCAAGCTTTGTAGAAAGTAACATGACCGTCAATGTCATTCTTCTTCTTGAAGATCCATTAATTTTCTATGGCTTGCCGATCATCGGGCAAGTCCACCAATGTCCACACTTTGTTCTCATACATGGATCCCATATCAGATTTCATGGCCTCAAGCCATTTCATGGAATCTGGGCTCATCATCGCTTCCTCATAGTTCGTAGGTTCATCATGGTCTAATAACATGAGTTCCAGAACAGGATTACCATACCACTCTAGTGTGGACCGTACTCTGGATGACCTACGAGGTTCGGTAGTAACTTGATCTGAAGTTTCATGATCATCATAATTAGCTTCCTCACTAATTGGTGTAGGAATCACTCGAACTAATTTCTGTGATGAACTACTTTCCAATTCAGGAAAAGGTACTATTACCTCATCAAGTTCTACTTTCCTCCCACTCACTTTTTTCGAGAGAAACTCTTTCTCTAGAAAGGATCCATTCTTAGCAACGAATATCTTGCCTTCGGATCTGTGATAGAAGGTGTACCCAACAGTTTCCTTTGGGTATCCTATGAAGACGTATTTCTCCGATTTGGGTTCGAGCTTATCAGGTTGAAGCTTTTTCACATAAGCATCGCAGTCCCAAACTTTGAGAAACGACAACTTTGGTTTCTTGCCAAACCACAGTTCATATGGCGTCGTCTCAACGGATTTTGATGGTGCCCTATTTAAAGTGAATGCAGCTGTCTCTAAAGCATAATCCCAAAATGATAGCCGTAAATCAGTAAGAGACATCATAGATCGCACCATATCCAATAAAGTATGGTTATGACGTTCGGACACACCATTACACTGTGGTGTTCCAAGTGGCGTAAGTTGCGAAACTATTCCACATTGTTTCAAATGAAGACCAAACTCATAACTCAAATATTCACCTCCACGATCAGATCGTAGAAACTTTATTTTCTTGTTATGATGATTTTCCACTTCATTCTGAAATTCTTTGAACTTTTCAAATGTTTCAGACTTATGTTTCATTAAGTACATATACCCATATCTGCTCAAATCATCTGTGAAGGTAAGAAAATAACGAGACCTTCCACGAGCCTCAACACTCATTGGACCACATACATTAGTATGTATTATTTCCAATAAGTCAGTAGCTCGTTCCATTGTTTCGGAGAACGGATTTTTAGTCATCTTTCCCATGAGGCGTGGTTCGCAAGCACCAAGTGATTCCAAAAGCCCATCAGCATGGAGTTTCTTCATGCGCTTTACACCAATATGACCTAAACGGCAGTGCCACAAATAATTTGCACTATCATTATCAACTTTTCATCTTTTGGCTTCAATATTATGAACATGTGTATCACCAGATTGAGATTCAACAAAAATAGACCACTCAACAAGGGTGCATGACCATAAAAGATATTACTCATATAAATAGAACAACCATTATTCTCTGATTTAAATGAATAACTGTCTCGCATCAAACAAGATTCGGGTATAATGTTCATGCTCAACGCTGACACAAATAACAATTATTCAGGTCTAAAACTAATCCCAAAGGTAGATGTAGAAGTAGCATGCTGACGGCGATCACATCGACCTTGGAACCATTTCTGACGCGCATCGTCACCTCGTCCTTAGCCAATCTTCATTTAATCCATAGCCCCTGTTTCGAGTTGCAAATATGAGCAACATAACTAGTATCAAATACCTAGGCAGTACTACGAGCATTAGTGAGGTACATGTCAATAACATGTATATCAAATATACCTTTCACTTTGCCATCCATCTTATCCGCCAAATACTTGGAGCAGTTCCACTTCTAGTGACCGGTCCCTTTGCAGTAAAATCACTCAGTTTCAGGCTTAGGTCTAGACTTGGGCTTCTTCCAAGGAGTAGCAACTTTGTTGCTATTTTTCTTAAAGTTGTCGTTCTTCCCTTTGCCCTTTTTCTTGAAACTAGTGGTCTTATTGACCATCAACACTTGATGCTCCTTCTTGATTTCTACCTCCGCAGCCTTTAGCATTGCGAAGAGCTCGGGAATCGTTTTCGTCATCCCTTGGATATTATAGTTCATCACGAAGCCTTTATAGCTTGGTGGCAGTGATTGAAGAACTTTGTCAATGACACTATCATTAGGAAGATTAACTCCCAGCCGAGTCAAGTGGTTACGGTACCCAGACATTCTGAGTATGTGTTGACTGACAGAACTATTCTCCTCCATTTTGCAGCTATAGAACTTGTTACAGACTTCATATCTCTCAACTCGGGCATTTTCTTGAAATATTGAATTAAAACTTGGAACATCACATATGCTCCATGATGTTCAAAATGTTTCTGAAGTCCCGATTCTAAGCTGTAAAGCATGGCACACTGAACTATGAAGTAGTCATCAACACGCGTCTGCCGGGCATTCACAATATCTGCAGTTGTTGGCGTAGGTGCTTGCTACGTCTTGAGCTTGCGTTGGTTTTCCTTGAAGAGGAAAGGGTGATGCAGCAATAGTAGCATAAGTATTTTCGTCAGTTTTTGAGAACCAAGGCATCTATCTAGTAAGAGGCTCCTCAAAAGTCCCACGCACCTACACAAACAAACAAAGAACTCATAACCAACGCAATAAAGGTGTTGTCAATCCCTTCAAGGCCACTTGCAAAAGTGAGATCTGATAGAGATAGTATGATAAGATAAATATAGTTTTGGTATTTTATAGTATAGATTGGAAAAGTAAAGATGCAAATAAAAGTAGAATGAAAGCTTATCTGATAAAATATAGACCCGGGGGGCATAGGTTTCACTAGTGGCTTCTCTCAAGATAGCATAAGTATTACGGTGGGTGAACAAATTACTGTCGAGCAATTGATATAAAAGCGAATAATTATGAGATTATCTAGGCATGATCATGTATATAGGCATCACGTCCGTGACTAGTAGACCGACTCCTGCCTGCATCTACTACTATTACTCCACACATCGACCGCTATCCAGCATGCATCTAGAGTATTAAGTTCATAAGAACAGAGTAACGCATTAAGAAAGATGACATGATGTAGAGGGATAAACTCATGCAATATGATATAAACCCCATCTTTTTATCCTCGATGGCAACAATACAATACGTGCCTTGCAACCCCTATTGTCACTGGGTAAGGACACCGCAAGATTGAACCCAAAGCTAAGCATTTCTCCCTCTGCAAGAAAGATCAATCTAGTAGGCCAAACCAAACTGATAATTTGAAGAGACTTGCAAAGATAACTCAATCATACATAAAAGAATTTAGAGGAGATTCAAATATTTCTCATAGATAAACTTGATCATAAACCCACAATTCATCGGATCTCGACAAACACACCGCAAAAAGAGCTACATCGAATAGATCTCCACAAGAGAGGGGGAGAACATGGTATTGAGATCCAAAAAGAGAGAAGAAGCCATCTAGCTAATAACTATGGACCCAAAGGTCTGTGGTAAACTACTCACAACTCATGGGAGGGGCTATGGTGTTGATGTAGAAGCCCTCCATGGTCGATTCCCCCTCCGGTGGAGCACCGACGAAGGCTCCACGATGGGATCTCACGGATACATAAGGTTACGGTGGTGGAAATTGTTTTTCGTTGGCTCCCTCGATGTTTTCGGGGTACGTGGGTATATATAGGAAGAAGAAGTAGGTCGGTGCTAGCCCGAGGGGCCCACGAGATAGGGGGCACGCCCTGTAGGGGTGGGCGTGCCCTCCACCCTCGTGGCCGCCTCATCTGCTTCTTGGTTGCACTCCAGGTCCTCTGGATCACGTTCGTTCCAAAAATCACGCTCCCGAAGGTTTCATTCCGTTTGGAATCCGTTTGATATTCCTTTTCTTTGAAATACTGAAATAGGCAAAAAAATAGCAATACGGGTTGGGCCTCCGGTTAGTAGGTTAGTCCCAAAAATGATATAAATATGTAAAATAAAGCCCATAAAGATCCAAAAGGGGTAATATAATAGCATGGAAGAATAAAAAATTATAGATACGTTGGAGACGTATCAAGCATCCCCAAGCTTAATTCATGCTCGTCCTCGAGTAGGTAAATGATAAAAGTAGAACTTTTGATGTGGAATGCTTCCTAGCATAATTCTCAATGTAATTTTCTTTATTGTGGCATGAATGTTCAGATCCAAATGATTCAAAATAAAAGTTCAAATTAACAAAAGAAATAGTAATACTTCAAGCATACTAATAAAAGCAATCATGCCTTCTCAAAATAACATGGCTAAAGAAAGTTCATCCCTACAAAATCATATAGTTAGGCTATGCTTCATTTTCGTCACACAAAAATGTTCCCAAATTATACACCCCCGATGACAAGCCAAGCAATTGTTTCATACTTAAATAATCTCAAACTTTTTCAACTTTCACGCAATACATGAGCGTGAGCCATGGATATAGCACTATGGGTGGAATAGAATATGATGATGGTGTGGAGAAGACAAAAAAGGAGAAAGTCTCACATTGACGAGGATAATCAACGGGCTATGGAGATGCCCATCAATTGATGTCAACATGAGGAGTAGGGATTTCCATGCAACGGATGCACTTGAGCTATAAATGAATGAAAGCTCAACAAAAGAAAACTAGTGGGTGTGCATCCAACTTGCTTGCTCACGAAGACCTAGGGCATTTTGAGGAAGCCCATCATAGGAATATACAAGCCAAGTTCTATAATGAAAAATTCCCACTAGTATATGAAAGTGATAACATATGAGACTCTCTATATGAATAACATGGTGCTAATTTGAAGCACAATATATGAGACTCGCTATATGAAGGACATGGTGCTACTTTGAAGCACAAGTGTGGAAAAAGAGATAGTAACATTGCCCCCTTTTTTTTCTTTTTTTTCTCTTTTTTTGGGCCTTTCTTTTTTTTGGCCTTTCTTTTTTTTCTTTTTCTTTTTTTCTTTTTGGGGACAATGCTCTAATAATGATGATCATCACACTTTTATTGATTTAGAACACATGAATTACAACTCAAAACTAGAACAAGATATGACTCTATATGAATGCCTCCGACGGTGTACCGGGATGGTGCAATGAATCAAGAGTGACATGTATGAAAAATTATGCATGGTGGCTTAGCCACAAATACGATGTCAACTAGATGATCATGCAATGGCAATATGACAAAAGTAATGCGTGTCATGATTATAAACGGAACGGTGGAAAGTTGCATGGAAATATATCTCGGAATGGCTATGGAAATGCCATAATAGGTAGGTATGGTGGCTGTTTTGAGGAAGATATAAGGAGGTTTATGTGTGATAGAGCGTATCATATCACGGGGTTTGGATGCATCGACGAAGTTTGTACCAACTCTCAAGGTGAGAAAGGGTAATGCACGGTACCGAAGAGGCTAGCAATGATGGAAAGGTAAAAGTGCGTATAATCCATGGACTCAAAATTAGTCAAAAGAACTCATATACTTATTGCAAAAATTTAGAAGTCATCAAAAATCAAGCACTACATGCATGCTCCTAGAGGGATAAATTGGTAGGAAAAGACCATCGCTCGTCCCTGACCGCCACTCATAAGGATGCACAATCCAAGGACACTTCATGTTTCAAATTTGTTACACAACTATAACCATATGTGCATGCTACGGGACATGCTAACTTCAACACAAGAATTCTTTAAATTCATAATCACCCAACTAGCATGACTTCAATATCACTACCTCCATATCTCAAAACAATTATCAAGTATCAAATTGATCATCGCATCCAATTCACTTCCTATGATAGTTTTTATCATACCCAACTTGGATGCTTGCCATTATAGGACCAATTTTATAACCATAGCAAATACCATGCTGTTATAAGAGACTCTCAAAATAATATAAGTGAAGCATGAGAGACTAGCAATTTCTACAAAATTAAGCCACCGCCGTGCTCTAAAAGATATAAGTGAAGCACTAGAGCAAAAACTATCTAGCTCAAAAGATATAAGTGAAGCACATAGAGTATTCTCATAAATTTCAATCAAGTAGGCTTCTCCCAAAAGGTGTGTACAGTAAGGATGATTGTGGAAAACTAAAAAGGAAATACTAATATCATACATGACGCTCCAAGCAAAACACATATCATTTGCTGAATAAAAATATAGCTCCATGTAAAGTTACCAATGAACGAAGATGAAAGAGGGGATGCCTTCCGGGGGCATCCCCAATCTTAGGCTTTTGGCTATTATTGGATATCTTGGGGTGCCATGGGCATCTCCAAGCTTAGGATCTTGCCACTCCTTATTCCATAGTCCATCAAATCTTTACCCAAAACTTGAAAACATCACAACACAAAATTCAACAGGAAATCTCATAAGCTCCGTTAGTGAAAGAAAACAAAACCACCACATAAGGTACTGTAATGAACTCGTTCTTTATTTATATTGGTGTTAAACCTACTGTATTTCAAGTTCTCTATGGTTCATGCCACTTAATACTAGGCATAGATGCATCAAAATAAGCAAACAACCCACAAAAAATAGAATCTGTGAAAAACAGAACAGTCTGTAGCAATCTGTAACTAACACAAACTTCTGGAACTCTAAAAATCCTACCAAAATAGGAAGTCATGTACAATTTTTCTATTGATCTACAGCAAAAATAATAAACGCAAATGTACGTTTATGTGATTTAACAAAACTTATTTCGTGCGTGCAAAGTTTCTGTTTTTTAGCAGAATCAAATTAACTATCATCATAGGTTATCATATAGGTTCTACTTGGCACAAACACTAATTAAAACATAAAACCACATCTAAAAAGAAGGTAGATGCAAAATTTATTACTAAACAGAAACAAAAACAAAAAACACAAATAAAATTGGGTTGCCTCCCAACTAGCGCTATCGTTTAACACCCCTAGCTATGCATAAAAGCGAAGATAGATCTAAGTAGTGCCATCTTTAATTTTCAGTTTTTAGCGGAATCATGCTCAAATCCGGAGGTTCTTTACGTTTCCCTTCATACTCAGAAATTTTTAGATCAAAAGAATCCAACCGCTTATGCAAAGAGTAATAAACATATTCATGCGGTGAAGATTTCCGCTAACACTTTTAAGAGGCTCAAGAGACTTTTGTAAAAAAATTGTTACTTTGCAATTTTTTCCAAATACTTGTGTTTCTTCTTGGGTAGGATGTGATCCCCCTTTTTGAGGTAGTGTTCCCACTATTCCCTCTATAATTTCATGCGCAATACTAGGATCAATTTCAATAAAATTTCCTTTGGCAATGCAATCCAAGAGTTGTCTATGCGACATATTTAGCCCAACATAAAAATTGCGAAGAAGAATTCTAGAATTCACCTCTAGGGTGCAATTACGATAAGATTCCATCATCCTATACCAAGCATCTTTTAAGTTTTCTCCTTGCCTTTGCTTGAAGTGAAGAACTTCAAACTCGGGAGACATAGGAGCGGGCAAGGAACTAGCCATTAGGACAAGGTAAACGATCTAACACACAAGCAAACAAAAAGGCAAGCGAAAAAGAGAGAGGAGATTGGGAATGAGAGGGCGAATAAACGGCAAGGGTGAAGTAGGGGAGAGGAAAACGAGAGGCAAATGGCAAATAAAGTAAGTGCAAGGGAGATGAGTTTGTGATGGGTACTTGATATGTCTTGACTTGAGCGAAGACCTCCCCGGCAACGGCGCGAGAAATCCTTCTTGCTACGTCTTGATCTTGCGTTGGTTTTCCTTGAAGAGGAAAGGGTGATGCGGTAATAGTAGCGTAAGTATTTCCCTCAGTTTTTGAGAACCAAGGTATCAATCCAGTAGGAGGCTCCTCAAAAGTCCCACGCATCTACACAAACAAACAAAGAACTCGCAACCAACACAATAAAGGGGTTGTCAATCCCTTCACGGCCACTTCCGGAAGTGAGATCTGATAGAGATAGTATGATAAGATAATTTTTTTTGGTGTTTTATAATATAGATTGGAAAAGTAAAGATGCAAATAAAAGTAGATTGAAAGCTTATATGATAAAAGATAGACCCGGGGCCCATAGATTTCACTAGGGGATTCTCTCAAGATAGCATAAGTATTACGGTGGGTGAACAAATTACTGTCGAGCAATTGATAGAAAAGTGAATAATTATGAGATTATCTAGGCATGATCATGTATATAGGCATCACGTCCGTGACAAGTAGACCGACTCCTGCCTGCATCTACTACTATTACTCCACACATCAACCGCTATCCAGCATGCATCTAGAGTATTAAGTTCATAAGAACAGAGTAACACATTAAGAAAGATGACATGATGTAGGGGGATAAACTCATGCAATATGATATAAACCCCATCTTTTTATCCTCGATGGCAACAATACAATACGTGCCTTGCAACCCCTATTGTCACTAGTTAAGGACACCGCAAGATTGAACCCAAAGCTAAGCACTTCTCCCGTTGCAAGAAAGATCAATCTAGTAGGCGAAACCAAACTAATAATTTGAAGAGACTTGCAAAGATAACTCAATCATACATAAAAGAATTCAGAGGAGATTCAAATATTTCTCATAGATAAACTTGATCATAAACCCACAATTCATCGGATCTCGACAAACACACCGCAAAAAGAGTTACATCGAATAGATCTCCATAAGAGAGGGCGAGAACATGGTATTGAGATCCAAAAAGAGAGAAGAAGCCATCTAGCTAATAACTATGGACCCGAAGGTCTGTGGTAAACTACTCACAAATCATCGGAGGGGCTATGGTGTTGATGTAGAAGCCCTCCATGGCCGATTCCCCCTCCGGCGGAGCGCCGGTGAAGGCTCCACGATGGGATCTCACGGATACAGAAGGTTACAGCGGTGGAAATTGTTTTTCATTGTCTCCCTCGATGTTTTCGGGGTACGTGGGTATATATAGGAGGAAGAAGTAGGTCGGTGGCCGCCCGAGGGGCCCACGAGATAGGGGCGCGCCCTGTAGGGGTGGGCGCACCCTCCACCCTCATGGCCGCCTCGGCTGCTTCTTGGCTTGCGCTCCAAGTCCTCTGGATCACGTTCGTTGCAAAAATCACGCTCCCGAATGTTTCATTCCGTTTGGACTCCGTTTGATATTCCTTTTCTTCGAAATACTGAAATAGGCAAAAAACAGCAATACGGGCTGGGCCTCCGGTTGGTAGGTTAGTCCAAAAAATGATATAAATGTGTAAAATAAAGCCCAGAAACATCCAAAAGGGGTAATATAATAGCATGGAACAATCAAAAATTATAGATATGTTGGAGACGTATCAGTGCTACACCTAGTGATGCTTCCAGGATGAATTCTTCTGTGCAGCAATGAGGATAATCCTCAAGTTACGGACCCAGTCCATGTAATTGCTACCATCATCTTTTAACTTAGCTTTCTCTAGGAACACATTAAAATTCAATGGAATGGTAGCACGGTCCATTGATCTACAACAACATAGACATGCAAAAACTATCAGGACTAAGTTCATGATAAATTAAAGTTCAATTAAATCATACTACTTAAGAACTCCCACTTAGATATACATCCCTCTAGTATCTAAATTATCACGTGATCCAAATCAACTAAGCCATGTCCTATCATCACGTGAGATGGAGTAGTTTTCAATGGTGAACATCTCTATGTTGATCATATCTACTATATGATTCACGTTCGACCTTTCGGTCTCAGTGTTCCGAGGCCATACCTGCGTATGCTAGGCTTGTCAAGTTTAACCTGAGTATTCTGCATGTGCAAAACTAGCTTGCACCCGTTGTATGTGAACGTAGAGCTTATCACACCCGATCATTATGTGGTGTCTCGGCACGACAAACTGTAGCAACGGTGCATACTCAGGGAGTACACTTATACCTTGAAATTGAGTAGGGGATCATCTTATAATGCTACCGCCATACTAAGCAAAATTAGATGCATAAAAGATAAACATCACATGCAATCAAAATATGTGACATGATATGGCCATCATCATCTTGTGCTCATGATCTCCATCACCGAAGCATCGTCATGATGTCCATCGTCCCCGGCTTGACACCATGATCTCCATTGTAGCATCGTTGTCGTATCACCAACTATTGCTACTACGACTATCGCTACCTCTTAGTGATAAAATAAAGAAATTACATGGCGATTGCATTCCATACAATAAAGCGACAACCATATGGCTCCTGCTAGTTGCCGATAATTCTGTTACAAAACATGATCATCTCATACAACAATTTATATCACATCATGTCTTGACCAAAAACAAGTTAGACTCCTCTACTTTGTTGTTGCAAGTTTTACGTGGCTGCTACGGGCTTCTAGCAAGAACCGTTCTTACCTACGCATCAAAACCACAACGATTTTTCGTCAAGTTTGTTATTTTAACCTTCAACAAGGACCGGCCGAAGTCAAACTCGATTCAACTAAAGTTGGAGAAACAGACACCCGCCAACCACCTATGTGCAAAAGCATGTCGGTAGAACCAGTCTCATGAACGCGGTCTTGTAATGTCACTCCGGGTCGCTTCATCCAACAATACCGCCAAAAAAATGTAAGACGTTGGTGGGAAGCAGTATGACTATTATCACCCAGAACTCTTTGTGTTCTACTCATGCATAAATCATCTACGCATAGATCTGGCTCTGATACCACTGTTGGGGAACGTAGTAATTCAAAAAAAATCCTACGATCACAAAATATTTCTCTACGAGATGCATAGAAATGAGATGGGAGAGTGTGTCCATGTACCCTCATAGACCGAAAGTGGAAGCGTTTAGTAACGCGGTTGATGTAGTAGAACGTCTTCACGATCCAACCGATCCAAGTACCGAACATACGGCACCTCCGTGTTCAGCACACGTTCAGCATGGTGACGTCCCTCAAGCTCTTGATCCAGTAGAGGGTCGAGGGAGAGTTCCGTCAGCATGATGGCATGGTGACGGTGTTGATGAAGTTACCGGCGCAGGGCTTCACCTAAGCACTACGACGATTTGACTGAGGTGTTAAACTCTGGAGGGGGGCACTGCACACGGCTAAGAGATTGTCTGTTGTGCCTTGGGGTGCCCCCCTGCCCCCGTATATAAAGGAGGGAGGGAGAAGGCCAGCGGCCAAGAGGGGCGCGCCTATAGGAGGAGTCTAACTAGGATTCCCAATCCTAGCTGGAGTCCCCTTCCTTTTTCCAAGAGGGGGAGAGAGGGAAGGACTAGGAGAGGGAGAATGAAAGAGGGGGGCGCCGCACCTTCCCTAGTCCAATTTGGACCTGCCATTGGGGGGCACGCGGCCACCCAGCGACCCTCCTCGCCTTTCCACTAAAGCCCATTAAGGCCCACTACTTCCCCGGGGGGGTTCCGGTAACCTCCCGGTACTCCAAAAATGTCCGAACTCTTCCGAAACCTTTCTGGTGTCTGAACATAACCTTCCAATATATCAATCTTTATGTCTCAACCATTTCGAGACTCCTCGTCATGTCCGTGATCTCATCCGGGACTCCGAACAAACTTCGATCATCAAAAACACATAACTCTTTATATAAATCATCATCGAATGTTAAGAGTGCGGACAATACGGGTTCGAGAACTATGTAGACATGATCGAGACATATCTCCGATCAATAACCAATAGCGGAACCTGGATGCTCATATTGGCTCCTACATATTCTACGAAGATCTTTATTGGTCAAACCGCAAAATAACATACGTTGTTCCCTTTGTCATCGGTATGTTACTTGCCCGAGATTCGATCGTCAGTATCATCATACCTACTACAATATCGTTACCGGCAAGTCCCTTTACTCGTTCGGTAATGCTTCATCCCGTAACTAACTCATTAGTCACATTGCTTCCAAGGCTTATAGTGATGACCATTACCGAGAGGGCCCAGAGATACCTCTCTGATACACGGAGTGACAAATCCTAATATTGATCTATGCTAACCCAACAAAGACCTTCATAAACACCTATAGAGCATCTTTATAATCACCCAGTTACATTGTGACGTTTCATAGCACACAAGGTGTTCCT
Organism: Triticum aestivum; assembly: GCF_018294505.1. Classification (NCBI taxonomy): domain Eukaryota; kingdom Viridiplantae; phylum Streptophyta; class Magnoliopsida; order Poales; family Poaceae; genus Triticum; species Triticum aestivum. The sequence goes on from NC_057804.1 coordinate 492,385,680, forward strand.
CCGGTATTCTGGAGTTGCATAATCTCATAGTCTGAGGAACATGTATAAGTCATGAAGAAAGTAGTAGCAATAAAACTGTAACGATCGTAATGCTAAGCTAACAGATGGGTCTTGTCCATCACATCATTCTCTAATGATGTGATCCCATTCATCAAATGACAACACCTGTCTATTGTTAGGAAACATAACCATCTTTGATTAACGAACTAGTCAAGTAGAGGCATACTAGGGACACTTTGTTTTGTCTATGTATTCACACATGTACTATGTTTCCGGTTAATACAATTCTAGCATGAATAATAAACATTTATCATGATATAAGGAAATATAAATAACAACTTTGTTATTGCCTCTAGGGCATATTTCCTTTAGAACTCACATACTTATTGCAAAAATCTATTAGTTACCGAAATGAAGTACTGCCCGCATGCTCCTAGCGGGATAGATTAGTAGGAAAAGACCATCGCTCGTCCCCGACCTCCACTCATATGGAAGAAAATCAATAAATAAATCATGCTCCAACTTCATCCCATAACGGTTCACCATACATGCATGCTACGGGAATCATAAAATTTAACACAAGTATCTCTCAAATTGACAACTACTCTACTAGCATGACTCTAATATCACCATCTTCATATATCAAAATAATCATAAAGAATCAAACTACTCATAGTATTCAATGCACTTTATATGAAAGTTTTGTTTATATCCATCTTGTATGCCCATCATATTAGGACTAGTTTTATAACCAAAGCAAATTACCATGCTGTTCTAAAATACTCTCAAAACAATATAAGTGAAGCATGAGAGTTCAACAATTTCTATAAAATAAAACCACCGTCGTGCTCTAAAAATATATAAGTGAAGAACTAGAGCAATATTGTCTAGCTCAAAAGATATAAGTGAAGCACATAGAGTATTCTGATAAATCACGATTCATGCGTTTCTCTTCCAAAAAGTGTGTACAACAAGGATGATTGTGGTAAACTAAAAAACAAATACTCAAATCATACAAGACGCCCCAAGCAAAATACATATCATGTGGTGAATAAAAATATAGCCTCAAGTAAAGTTACTGATAGACGAAGACGAAAGGGGGAATGCCTTCCAGGGCATCCCCAAGCTTAGGATTTTGGTTGTACTTGAATTTTACCTTCGGGTGCCTTGTTCATCCCCAAGCTTAAGCTCTTGCCACTCCTTATTCCATAGTCCATCAAATCCTTACCCAAAACTTGAAAACTTCACAACACAAAACTCAACAGAAAATCTCATGAGCTCCATTAGTAAAAGAAAATAAATTGCCACTTTAAGGTACTGTTGTGAACTTGTTCTTTATTTATATTGGTGTAATATCTACTGTATTCCAACTTCTCCATGGTTCATACCCCCTGATACTACTCATAGATTCGTCAAAATAAGAAAACAACACGGGAAAAACAGAATCTGTCAAAAACAGAACTGTCTGTAGTAATTTGTAACTCTCGAGTACTTCTTTAACTCTAAAAATCCTACAAAAATAGGAAATCCTGAGATTTTGTGTACCATTCCAGAGCAAGAAGAATCAGATCAAAATCTATTTTCTATGAATTTTCAAAACTAATTTACTAAGCGCAAAAGGTTCTGATTTTCAACAAGATCAACACAACTATCACTGTAAGCTATCCTAAAGGTTTGACTTGGCACAAAAACATAAAACCACATCTAACAAGATCTAGATGGATTATTTATTACTAAACAGGAGCAAAAAGGAAAGAACAAAAATAAAATTGGGTTGCCTCCCAACAAGTGATGTCGTTTAACGCCCCTAGCTAGGTATAAAAACACGAATAGATCTAGGTATTACCATCTTTGGTAGGCAATCCATAAGTGGCTCTCATAATAGATTCATATGACAATTTAATTTCCTTCCTAGGAAAGTGTTCCATGCCTTTCCTTAACGGAAATTGGAATCTAACATTTCCTTCTTTCATATCAATAATAGCACCAATCATTCTAAGGAAAGGTCTACCAAGAATAATATGACATGTAGAATTGCAATCTAAATCAAGAACAATGAAATCTAAGGGCACATAATTACTATTAGAAACAATAATAACATCATTAATCCTACCCATAGGTTTCTTAATGGTGGAATCCACAAGATGCAAATTTAAAGAACAATCATCAAATTCACGAAAACCTAGCACATCACACAAAGTTTTTGTAATCGTGGAAACACTAACAACCAAATCACACAAAGCATAGCATTCATAATATTTAATCCTAATCTTAATAGTAGGTTCCCACTCATCATAAAGTTTTCAAGGGATAGAAACTTCTAGTTCAAGCTTTTCTTCAAAAGATTGCATCATAGCATCAACGATATGTTTAGTAAAAGCTTTGTTTTGATAATAAGCATGAGGGGAATTTAACACGGATTGCAACAAGGAAATACAATCTATTAAATAACAATTATCATAATTAAATTCCTTGAAGTCCAAAACAGTGAGTTCATTGCTACTTAAAGTCTTGACCTCTCCAATCCCACTTTTATCAATTTTTGTATCTCTATCTAAAAACTCCAAATCATTGGGACGCCTTTTAACTAAAGTTGACTCTTCTCCAGTCCCATCTTTATAGGGATTCATATTGGAAAACAAAGATTTAAAAGTATTCACATCAAGCACTTTTGGATCTTCGTCATTATAATTTAGAGCCTCGGGTTTAGAGGCCATCTTATTAACTAGGGTGCCTTGTTTATCAGAAATTTCGCCTACTAAGTTTTGAAGATGAGCAAACTGAGATTTCAAACCATAGAATCCTTTAGACATATCATCGACCTCTTTATTCATATACTCCATAAAACTTTTTTGTTCTTTAAGCTCGTTTCTAAAGAAATTATTATGCTCAAATTGCAAATACATAAAGCTTCTAACATTATTTTCAATTTCTCCCAACCTCCTAAGGTGAAGATCAATGCTTTTTGGCTGCGCCATCAAAGCAAAACACACAAGAACAAAAGAAGCAAGTGAAAAGAGATGAACGGAAGAGGGGCAAACAAAAGGCAAAGGTTTTCGAAAATCATTTTAGAAGTGGGGGAGAGGAAAACGAGAGGCAAATGGCGAATAATGTAATGCAAGGGAGAAGAGTTTATGATGGGTACTTGGTATGGCTTGACTTGGCGTAGATCTTCCCAGCAACGGTGCTAGAAATCCTTCTTGCTACCTCTTGAGCTTGCGTTGGTTTTTCCTTGAAAAGGAAAGGGTGATGCAGCAAAGTAGCGTAAGTATTTCCCTTAGTTTTGAGAACCAAGGTATCAATCAAGTAGGAGACAACGCACAAGTCACCGAATACCAGCACAAACAATCAATAACTTGCACCCAACGCGATAAAGGGGTTGTCAATCCCTTCATGGTCACTTCCTAAAGTGAGATCTATTAGAGATAGATAAACGGTAAAGTAAATATTTTTTGTATTTTTGGTTTATAGATTGGAAAGTAAAGCTTGCAAAATAGTAGATCGGAAACTAGCAAGATGTAAACAAGATTCAATGTAATGCAAAAGAGACCCGGGGGCCATAGGTTTCACTAGTGGCTTCTCTCAAGATAACAAATATTACGGTGGGTAAACAAATTACTGCCGAGCAATTGATAGAAAAGCGCATAGTTATGACGATATCTAAGGTAATGATCATGAATATGGGCATCACGTCCTTGTCAAGTAGACCGACTCATGCGTGCATCTACTACTATTACTCCAGACATCGACCGCTATCCAGCATGCATCTAGAGTATTAAGTTCATAAAGAATGGAGTAACACATTAAGTAAGATAACATGATGTAGACAAATTAACTCAAGCAGTATGATGAAAACCCCATCTTTTTATCCTTGATGACAACAATACAATACATGCCTTGATGCCCCTACTGTCACTGGGAAAGGACACCACAAGATTGAACCCAAAGCTAAACACTTTTCCCATTGCAAGAAAGATTAATCTAGTAGGCCAAACTAAACCGATAATTCGAAGAGACTTGCAAAGATATCAAATCATGCATATAAGAATTTAGAGAAGAACCAAATAATATTTATAGATAATCTTGATCATATATCCACAATTCATCGGATCTCGGAAAACACACCGCAAAAGATTATTACATCAACTAGATCTTCAAGAACATCGAGGAGAACATGGTATTGAGAATCAAAGAGAGATAAGAAGTCATCTAGCTAATAACTATGGACCCGAAGGTCTATGGTAAACTACTCACGCTTCATCGGAGAGGTAATGGTGTTGATGTAGAAACCCTCCATGATCAAATCCCCCTCCGGCAAGATGCCGGAAAAGGTCCCTAGATGGGATCTCACGGGTACAGAACTTTGTGGCAGTGGAAAAGTGGTTTCGTGGCTCTCCTGGATGTTTTAAGGGTATAAGCGTATATATAGGCGAAGGAACTAGGTCAGGGGAGCTACGAGGGTCCCACGAGGGTGGGGGGCGCAGCCTCCTGCCTCATGGCCGCCTTGTTGCGTCCCCGACTTCATCTCCAAGTCTTCTGGTTTCCTTTCGGTCCAAGAAAGATCATCGTGAAGGTTTCACTCCATTTGGTATTCCTTTTCTGAGAAACTCTAAAATAGGCAAAAAACAGAAACTGGCACTGGGCCCTCGGTTAGGTTAGTCCCAAAAATAATATAAATAGCATATAAATGCCTATTAAACATCCAAAATAGATAATATAATAGCATGGAACAATAAAAAATTATAGATACATTGGAGATGTATCATTAATTGTTACCCGTTACGAATTATCTTATCACCAAACTATCTGTTACCGGTAATTTCAGTGCTTGCAGAGAATACCTTGCTGAAAACCTCTTGTCATTTCCTTCTGCTCCCTGTTGGGTTCGACAATCTTACTTATCGAAAGGACTAAGATAGATCTACTATACTTGTGGGTCACCAAGACTCTTTTCTGGCGCCATTGCTGGGGAGTGAAGCGCCTTTGGTAAGGAAAATTTTATATTGTGTGCTGAAATTTACTGTCACTTGTCACTATGGAAAATCATCATTAGAGGGGCTTGTTCGGGGTATCTTCACCCGACCGAAAGAACAAAGAGTTGCTCCTCAACCTACCGAACCTACTGAAAATATTTATTATGAAATTCCTTCGGGAATGATAGAGAAACTGCTAGCTAATCCTTATGCAGGAGATGGAACATTACATCTTGATATGCATCTAATCTATGTGGATGAAGATTTTGGATTATTTGAGCTTGTAGGTTTGCCCGATGATGAAGTCAAGAAGAAGGTCTTCCCTTTATCTTTGAAGGAGAAGGCATTGACATGGTATAGGCTATGCCATGATATTGGGACTTGGAACTACAACCGATTGAAATTGGAATTTCATCAGAAGTTTTATCCTATGCATGCATCTTCACCGTGATCAGAATTATATATATAATTTTTGGCCTCGTGAAGGATAAAGTACCACTCAAGCCTGGGGGAGGCTTAAGTCAATGTTATATTCATGCCCCAATCATGAGCTCTCAAGAGAAATTACTATTCAGAATTTTTACGCTTGGCTTTCTCGTAATGATGAATCCATCTTGATACTTCTTGTACTGATTCTTTTATGAACAAGATGGTTGAATTCAAATGGGATTTATTGGAAATAATTAAATGCAGCACTGGAGATTGGGAACTCGACGAAGCTAAGGAGTCAGGTATAAACCTCAAGTTTGATTGTGTTAAATCTTTTATGGATACCGATGCTTTTCATGAATTTAGCACTAAATATGGACTTGACTCTGAGACAGTGGCTTCTTTATGTGAATCATTTGCTACTCATGTTGATCTCCCTAAGGAGAAGTGGTTTAAATATCATCCTCCCATTGAAGTGAAAGTTGTAGAACCCACTAAAGTTGAAGAAGAAACTATTACTTACAATGTTGATCCTGTTATTCCTACTACTTATATTGAGAAACCACTTTTCCCTGTTAGGATAAAGGATCATGCTAAAGCTTCAATTGTGGTTCGTAAGGGTCATGCTAAAAAACCTACACCCCCTGAGAAAATTAAAGTTGTACCTAGTATTGCTATGGTTAAATATATCTTGGTCGATAATATTCATGGGCATGTTATTTATTTCTGTGATGAAGCTGCTAGAATTGCAAGACTCGATACTAAAGATAAACATCGAACTATTGTTGGCACTCCTGTTGTTTCTGTTAAAATAGGATCGTTGTTATCATGGCTTAAGTGATGTGGGTGCTAGTGTGAGTGTAATTCCCTTTACCTTGTATCAAAAAATTATGAATGATATTGCACCTGCTAAAATAGAAGAAATTGATGTTACTATTAAGCTTGTCAATAGAGATACTATTTCACCAATTGGGATTGTTATAGATGTTGATGTCTTGTGTGGGAAAATAAAATACCCTACTGATTTTCTAGTTCTTGGTTCCCCACAAGATGATTTTTGTCCCATTATATTTGGTAGACCTTTCTTGAACACTGTAAATGCTAAAATAGACCGTGAGAAAGAAACTGTTAGTGTAAGTTTTGGGGATGTGTCTCATGAGTTTAATTTTTCCAAATTTCATAGACAACCCCATGACAAAGAATTACCTAATAGAGTGAAATTGTTGGTCTTGCTTCTATTGCTATGCCTCCTATTGATCCTTTAGAACAACATTTGCTAGACCACGAAAAAGATATGTTCATGAATGAAAGGAAGGAATTAGATGAAATATTCCTTAACCAAATGCATGTTTTGAAACACAACTTACCTGTTGAGATTCTTGGGGATCCTCCTCCACCCAAGGGTGGTCTCGTGTTTGAGCTTAAAAAATTACCCGATACTCTGAAATATTCTTATCTTGATGAAAAGAAGATATATCCTGTTATTATTAGTGCTAACCTTTAAGAGCATGAAGAAAAGAAATTATTGAAAACTCTGAAGAAGCACCATGATGCTATTGGATATACTCTTGATGATCTTAAGGGCATTAGTCCAACTCTATGTCAACATAAAATTAATATGGAGCCTGATGCCAAACCAATTGTTGATCATCAACGGCGGTTAAATCCTAAGATGAAAGCAGTGGTAAGAAATGAAATACTAGAGCTTCTAGAGGCAGGTATAATTTATCCTATTGCTGATAGTAGATGGGTAAGTCATGTTCATTGTGTCCCTAAGAAGGGAGGTATTACTGGTGTCCCTAATGATAAGAATGAATTGATTCCACAAAGAATTGTTACAAGTTATAGAATGGTTATTGATTTTTGAAAGTTGAATGAAGCTACTAGGAAAGATCATTATCCTCTACCTTTTATTGATAAAATGCTAGAAAGACTATCAAAACATACACACTTTTGCTTTCTAAATGGTTATTCTGGTTTTTCTCAAATACCTATGTCAAAAGAGGATCAAGAAAAGACTACTTTTACTTGCCCTTTCGGTACCTTTTCTTATAGACGTATGCCTTGTGGTTTATGCAATGCACCTGCCACCTTTCAAAGATGTATGACTACTATATTCTCTGACTTTTGTGAAAAGATTGTTGAGGTTTTCATGGATGATTTCTCCGTTTACGAAACTTCTTTTGATGATTTCTTGAGCAACGTTGATCGAATTTTGCAAAGATGTGAAGAAACTAATCTTGTCTTGAATTGCGAGAAGTGCCACTTTATGGTTAATGAAGGTATTGTCTTGGGGCATAAAATTTCTGAAAGAGGTATTAAGTTGATAAAGCTAAAGGTGATGCTATTGAAAACATGCCGTGTCCTAAAGACATCAAAGGTTTAAGAAGTTTCCTTGGTCATGCTGGTTTCTATAGGAGATTTATTAAAGACTTCTCTAAAATTTCTAGGCCTCTCACTAATCTCTTGCAAAAATATGTTCCATTTATTTTTGATGATGATTGTGTAGAAGCATTTGAAATACTTAAGAAAGCCTTGATTTTTGCTCCTATTATTCAACCACCTGATTGGAACCTACCCTTTGAAATTATGTGTGATGCTAGTGATTATGTTGTTGGTGTTGTTCTAGGGCAAAGAGTTGATAAGAAATTAAATGTTATTCATTATGCTAGAAAAACCCTAGACGGTGCTTAGAGAAGTTATGCTACCACTGAAAAATATTTTTTAGCAGTTGTGTTTGCATGTGATAAGTTCAGATCTTATATTGTTGATTCCAAAGTTACTGTTCACACTGATCATGCTGCTATTAAATACCTTATGGAAAAGAAAGATGCTAAATCTAGACTTATTAGATGGGTCCTCTTGCTACAAGAATTTGATTTGCATATTATTGATAGAAAGGGAGCTAAGAACCCCGTAGCAGCCAGCTTGTCTAGGTCAGAAAATGTTCTCGATGACCCACTACCTATTGATGATAGCTTTCCTGATGAACAACTAGATGTCATAAATGCTTCTCATAATGCTCCTTGGTATGCTAATTATGCTAATTATATCGTTGCTAAATTTATACCACCTAGTTTCACATACCAACAAAAGAAAAAGTTTTTCTATGATTTAAGACATTACTTCTGGGATGACCCAATCTTTACAAGGAAGGAGTAGATGGTGTTATTAGACGTTGTGTGCCTGAGCATGAACAAAAATAGATCCTATGCAAGTGTCACTCCGAGGCTTATGGAGGACGCCATGTTGGCGATAGAACTGCACACAAGGTTTTAGAATCTGGTTTTTATTGGCCTACTCTTTCAAGGATGCTCGTAAGTTTGTCTTGTCTTGTGATAAGTGCCAGAGGATTGGTAATATTAGTAGACGTCAGGAAATGCCTATGAATTATTCACTTGTTATTGAACCATTTGATGTTTGGGGATTTTATTATATGGGGCCTTTTCCTTCCTCTAATGGGTATACACATATTTTAGTTGATGTTGACAATGTTACTATGTGGCTAGAAGCTATTCCAACTAGTAGTGTTGATCATAACACTTCTATTAAAATGCTTAAAGAAGTTATTTTCCCGAGGTTTGGAGTCCCTAGATACTTGATAACTAATGGTGGTTCACACTTTATTCATGGTGCTTTCCGCAAATTGTTTGATTTGATGTCAACCATAGAATTGCATCTCCTTATCACGCTCAGTCTAGTGATCAAGTGGAACTAAGAAATAAAGAAATAAAATTGATCTTGCAAAAGATTGTTAATAGATCCAGGAAGAACTGGTCTAAGAAACTTGATGATGCATTATGGGCTTATAGAACTGCTTATAGAAACCCTATGGGTATGTCTCCATATAAAATGGTATATGGAAAAGCATGTCACTTACCTCTTGAACTAGAACATAAAGCTTATTGGGCAATTAAAGAGCTCAACTATGATTTGAAACTTGCTGGTGAAAAGAGGTTATTTGACATTAGCTCACTTGACGAATGTAGAACCCAAGCCTATGAAAATGCCTAGTTGTTTGAAGAAAAAGTTAAAAGATGGCATGATAAGAGGATACAAAAAGCATGAATTCAGTGTAGGTGACCATGTATTGCTATACAATTCTCGTTTAAGATTTTTTGTAGGAAAACTTCTCTCTAAATGGGAAGGGCCTTACATTATCGAGGAAGTTTATCGTTCCGGTGCCATCAAGATCAACAACGCCGAGGGCACTAACCCGAAGGTGCTAAACAGGCAAAAAATTAAACATTATATCATAGGTACTCCCATAAATGTTGAAACCAATATTATTAATACTATAACACCGGAAGAGTACATAAGGGAAACTTTCCATAATGACCCACAACTCCGAAAAGGAATAGGTATGTGATACAAACCGACTCCAAAACTTTTCCAGAAGCAATTTTACTCCATTTTGGAATATTTAAAAAATTAGAAAAATAGGGAGTAGTCCAGAAAGTGCATGAGGAGGCGATAAGCCGTGGGGGCGCATCCTACCCCCTCGGCGCGCCTCCCAGTCTTGTGACCACCTCGTGTGCCCTCTGGACTCCGTTTTCTTGTAGAATACTCCTTTTGGTCGGTAAAAATTCATTATATAATCTCCCCAAGGTTTTGACTATCGTACCACGGCAAAACCCACCGTTCTTGTTTCATGTTGTTTTCTTGGCAGATCTGAAAGTATGTCGTCACAAGATTCAAAGGATAAGCTTCTTTCATCATCAACAACTCCATCATCACTACTTCCGAAGAACGAGTTGAGTATGTATGGGCACTCCCATTGGCTTGTGCCAGGCTTGGGGGAAGTGCCCCAATATCGTATCACCACCACATCTTTACCTTTTTCGTTTTTCTTAGTTTGATCCTTTTGGTTATATCTTGGTTTAGTAGAACAAAGTTTTGATATGATCTAGCCTTTGAGTTTTGCTTTGTGATCAATCTATGTAATTGAGACCGAGAGTTATATAATAAAGATTAGTTTCTAGTTCAGGGCTTTGCTTTATTGCTATAATCTTGAGTAAAAGAAATAAAGAAAAAAGTATAAAAGAAGTGAAAAGAGTATATAATTATTTTATGGATAGTGATGACTTCACATATAAGAAGTATGTCAATTGGAACCTGTTCTGAGTTGACAAACATAGTGTTGGTCATTGTTGCAATTAAAAGGAAGTAATAAAGAAAGAGAGGTTCACATACAAATATATTATCTTGGACATCTTTTATGATTGTGAGCACTCATTAAAATATTATATGCAAACAAGTTGATGTTGGACAAGGAAGACAACTTAGTGAGTTATGTTTGCTTAATTCCGAATAGAAGTTATATTGTCATGGACCATCTAACATGTGACACTTGCTTCCACCTCATACTAGACAAAACTTCCGCACCAATTAGAGATACTACTTGTGCATCCAAACACCATTAACCTAGTTTTGCCATGAGAGTCCACTATACCTACCTATGGATTGAGTAAGATCCTTCAAGTAAGTCGTCATCAGTGCAAGCAATAAAAATTGCTCTTTAATATGTATTTTCTATTAATCTGAGGAAAATAAGCTTTACACGAACTTGTGATAGGGAAGAAATAAAGCAATGGACTGCATAATAAAGTTCTTTATCACAAGGGGCAATATAAAGTGATGTTCCTTTGCATTAAGATTTTCTGCATCCAGCCAAAAAGTGCATGACAACCTCTACTTCCTCTGCGAAGCAACTACCTTTTACTTTTCAGTACTTATCTTTATGCAAGCCTCATGGTGATCTTCACCACTTCCTATATTTCGCCTTTTTCTCTTGGCAAGTGTCATGTGTTAGGGAAAGACCTAGACACATATATCCACTCGAATGTAGGTGATCATGAGTTATTATTGTTGACATTACCCTTGAGGCAAATAGTTGGGAGGCGAAACTATAAGGCCCTATCTTTCTCTGTGTCCAATTGAAGCTTTCATGTCATAAGTACCTGTGAGTGTTAGCAATTATGAAAGACTAAAAGATGATTGAGTATATGGATTTCCTAAACAAGCTCTTACATTGACTCTTTCCTATGTTATGATAAATTGCAATTTCTTCAATGACTTAGACCATGGTTTGTTGGTTCTCAATAGAGTTCTTGATTCGTACTCTATCTTGTGAATGAATTGTAACTTCGGCATAAGAAATTATACGCCATTATATGTTGTTGTTCTAAAGATAATCATGATGCCTTTATGTCCGTATTTTATTTTATCGACACCTCTATCTCTAAACATGTGGACATGATTATCGACTTCGGCTTTCGCTTGAGGACAAGCGAGGTCTAAGCTTGGGGGAGTTGATACGTCCATTTTGCATCATGCTTTTATATCGATATTTATTGCATTATGGACTGTTATTTCACTGAATGGCACAATACTTATGCCTTTCATCTCTTATTTTGCAAAATTTACATGAAGAGGGAGAATGCCGGCAGCTGGAATTCTGGACCAGAAAGGAGCAAATCTAAGAGACCTATTCCGCACAACTCCAAAAGTCCTGAAAATTTATAGAGAATTAGTATTTTGGAATAAATAAAAAATATACAGGGCGAAGAAAATACCAGAGGGGACCCACCAGGTGGCCACAAGCCTTGGGGCGCGCCCCTAGGGCTTGTGGGGCCCTTGTCATGCCTCAGTGCCTGATACGTCTCCCACATATCTATAATTTTTTATTGTTCCATGCTATTATATTACCCCTTTTGGATGTTTATGGGCTTTATTTTACACATTTATATCATTTTTGGGACTAACCTACTAACCGGAGGCCGAGGCCATATTGCTGTTTTTTTGCCTATTTTAGTATTTCGAAGAAAAGGAATATCAAACGGAGTCCAAACGGAATGAAACCTTCAGGAGCATGATTTTTGGAACGAACGTGATCCGGAGAGCTTGGAGTGCAAGTCAAGAAGCTGCCGAGGAAGCCACGAGATAGGAGCCCCCCCCCCCCGTAGGGCGCGCCCCCCTGTCTCGTGGGCCCCTCGGGCGGCCACCGACGTACTTCTTCCTCCTATATATACCTACGTACCCCGAAAACATCCAGGAGCACCACGAAACACAATTTCCACCGCCGTAACCTTCTGTATCCGCGAGATCCCATCTTGGAGCCTTCGCCGGCACTCTGCCGGAGGAGGAATCGATTGACAGTGTCCTGGACTAGGGGGTTCTCACCACGTCGTCCCCCGATCAGTTAGATTGGGCCGAGGACCCCCATGGTCGTATACTCAAGGGCCAGTTCGGATAGTTGCCGCATACAAGGAAGATTCCACAAGACTTGGTGATCAAGACAAGGACTCCTCCCCCACCGGCGTATTCGGCTAGGACTCTTGTTACCCTAGGCCTATGGTACATTATATAAACCGAGGCTAGGCTAGTCGATAGATGATTATGACATTACTCATCATACCTCTAGGGTTTAGACCACAACATATGATCTCAGGGTAGATCAACTCTTGTAACCCCTATACTCATTATAGTCAATCAAGCAGCATGTAGGTTATTATCTCATCAAGAGAGTCCAAAGCTGGGTAAAATCCCGTGTTCATGTTAACATTGATCCTAAGACGCACAGCTTGGGACCCCCTACTCGAGATCCGCCGGATTTGACACCGACAATGGTGCTTCCATTGAGAGTTCCGCTGTGTGATCGACAAAAGGATCAATGGCTTGACTGTAGGTCAACTGCAACCTTGGCTTCTTCATCACCAGCTCGACTGGTCACCTTGGCTTGACCGAGGACTGCGCCCTACCTCCGACCGTCATGTTCGGATGAGGGCCTTCATCAACATCAACTCTGATCTCTATCAAGATCATGGAGGAGTCATCCATGGAGCTCAGGGGCTCAACGTCAACATCGCCCTCAGGCGACCGTGCTGTTTTTCTGGATAGCAAACTTGTATCCGCTGCCACCGCCTCCTCAAGTGTCGCCTAAACAATTGCTTCAGTGGAGTTATGCGGAATTAAGTCTACAACAACCCTGCAAAAAATTCGTCGAGTTCCGATGGAGGAATCTCCGACAATCTCCGATATACCGGAGCCCTATTGAATCTGGACGAGAATCCGGACGAGTTTGGAGCGGGGTGTCAAGCATCTAGATCGGACGTACTTTGGAAGATCCAACCGTTGATCGGCTGAGGAATTCCCATATCTACCACCTGCCAAAAATTCAGCTCGATCTGACCGTTTGAACTCCGGGAACCTTCTGATTAGTGCATCACTTTTCGAATCTGTTTTCTGCGCGAGAACGAATCCGACCCAAGTTCATCTTCTTTATGAACGGGATTACGGACATCCTTTTTGAAGGACATTTTCATATGAGGTATTGTGTTTTATTCTCAAACACATCTCATTAATATCAAAAGTATTTTTACAATACGATTGTCACCATCGCGCTGGTGTCAAACCGGCCCGACAACATCACTCCACGGCGGCCGACCTGTGCTAGACACGTCGTCGCTTTGTTGAGCCGAGCTCAACTTCTTCGGATCATCATCTCGGCCAGCCGAACAATAGTTCGGCATCACGAAGGATAAATCGTCACCAACATCGCCGCCCACGGATTACACGGAGCGGGCACACCGGCATCGCCGCACGTTCACTTCATCAAGCAAGCATTGATCACGTCACAAGCTACGACCTGCATCGGCATGGCCGAACTGTTGCTTCATCGAGCCGATGTCCATCATGCCGAACTACTTCAACACCTCGGCTGACACATCTCCTCACCGACCTGCTCCGTCTCCTTGCCTGGACTGGGGGCTTCGTCATCCATTCACCAACTTACTCCAGAGACTTCAACGTCACCAGCCGACCAGCTTCATCACATTAGCTGGACCACGGGCTTCGTCATGGCAAGCCAACCTTTGCCAGGATCGCTGTGTCATCGCTTCATCACCCATCAGGCAATGGGTGTGTGGATCGAGTCCCAATTTTGGGAGTAACCTTTCTTCGAACCACTACAACAGATAAACCAGCCAATCGACTCAGACTGAGCCGTGTTGTCGCCTTGGCGCGCCGGCCTGCTCCATTACTGCGGCTGGACTGGGGGCTTCATCTTCTCGGAGTGCCAGACTCTCTGGTCGGCCACCTTGGGACCAGCCTGTGGGCTAGAACCCTGTCCCACATCAAGCTCGGACCGTGTCATCAATGCCGAACATATCAACCAGCTAAGTGGCTTTCATGCTCAAAAACTTTCAGCCTTAAATTTCGTTCGGTTTGAACAAGCATTATACTTTTTTGGCAAAGAGTTGCTTGTGAAAAACTTCCCTGTCCAAACTTTGTTTGTGACACACATATTCAAATACCCAGTTTATTTGGGGGCTCCCTTGATGGAGCTTTTCCTCTTGCATATGATTATACTTGTACGGCTTCATTCCTTGTTCGTGTATTACGCCACAATATGCACCATGTTGACTTAAGCGACTTGCAAGCTGGGTTGCCTGGCTCCTGTGCTTACCCCTACGTTCCCGATTGTTCGGCTAGGGAGTAAAGGGAGCACCTCTGCGATTGTCACGATCGGTTCATCCGAGCCGGACCTCAGACTGGGTGAAGCCGAAAGCTAGCGCTCCTACTGTTTTCAACAATGGTCGGCACACAACGGAATTCATGAGTACAAAAAATCTATGGCACAAGTCTCATAATGACAATGAGCACCGAAGAAAGGTATCGGTGGGGGTACTATTTTCTTCGAAGATCCTTCTTACACTTTGTTAATAATATAGCATAAGTTCCCTGAACGCGCTTTTTCTGTTACAGCCTTATGGCCTGATTGCCTGGTTATCAGA
Organism: Triticum aestivum; assembly: GCF_018294505.1. Classification (NCBI taxonomy): domain Eukaryota; kingdom Viridiplantae; phylum Streptophyta; class Magnoliopsida; order Poales; family Poaceae; genus Triticum; species Triticum aestivum. The sequence goes on from NC_057804.1 coordinate 492,400,876, forward strand.
AACATCGTCCATACTATCGACAGGTGGAGTACATAACACTTTTCGGTCCTCGACCGAAGAGGGAGAAGCTGACGGTCGGTTAAGACGCGTATAAAGTTCGGGTGAACACATATATGATATAAGTACTTCGGTACATAGAATCATTATACATAAAATTCTTTTTACCCAAGTCACTAGGGGGCTCTTAAATTTATATGAGCTGTTTTATAATAAGTGTTCTTCTTCCTAGTCGTTGCAAAGTTTTTTTCTATCACTCCTTTTTTCGACGCAAGTGTGTGGTCAATAACCTGATTTCCCTCTCATCCACCTTCAGGATAGGAGGTTGAAGCCGTAGGCTGACCTGCTTGAAGTCTTGAGATAGGATGTGTCATGTTAAAGCACGACAGAAGCACAATTTTTTCTCTAAAACCAATTTTCTGATTGGCACCGAACAATTCATCTAGTTCGGACGTTGAGTTTTTACTGACGTTTTTTGGTTTTCCAATCCTATGGCACTTTCAACTATTTGTGTGTTTTCCGCATAAGTCTTGCAGTGCACCGCCGGACACCTTTAGAGATTCGGCAAAAATTCTCGAATATTGCTATATATGCATCGGTTTCAAATTGTGTCTTCGGTCGATAGTTGTGTTGCCCAGCTCCTGTGCTTGCCTCCTACATTCCGCTTTGTTCGGTTAGGTGTGCAAAAGGAGAACCACTACGATTGTGCTTCCAACTCGTATGGTTAAGCACCTCGGTGGAGAAAGCCGAAAACTGACTGTCACAATAAAGCATAAATTGGTCAGCGATCCGATGACTATGTTAAATGACGGGCCGTTCATAACATTGGCCGAAGTGTTTAAGGCTTGACCTCGGTTGTCGCCAAACACTAAGAGGGGGGCTACTTGCTGGCCTCCTAACTTTAAGCTCCTATGACTAAGTGAAAGTTATAAAGCCCACATATCTGATTGCCTCGTTTCCGCAAACACAACCGCCTTCGGGCACTGAGACATCGGCTAAGGGTTGTTTTGTTATTCCGGAAACACCCTGCATAGCACCTACAAGGGGGTAGAAGCCGACGATGGGCCACTTTCAGATTATAAACGGTCGCAACGGAAGTGTAACTTTGGGGTCATCTAGACCACAGAGTTCGGAAGCTTTCCCCAAACTAAATCCTCAGTATTTTCCTCCCACATTGATCGAAGCTGAGGTTTCATGATCATGCTTAGCATGATAACCCAAAATAAAGGAACCAATAGCCGGACTATTTTCTTTGGACGATTTTTCTTATGTTAAACAATAATATAACATGTATCTCTGCATACCTTTGTTTATAAAATCGTATGGCTGGATTGCCTTGTTTGCCACAAATCTTTGCCCTCATAAAGGCTTTATAAAGTGGGACAAACACTCCCTAGCTACTGGCCGAGGAGGTTGAAGCCGATGGCTGGTCGACAAAGTTTTGTACAATACGGATGCGAGCATTTATGATGCAAAGTACTTGGATACATAGAATCATTACACATAATTTGTGATTTTACTTTGGATATCAATCCTTAATTTGGCCACCCGTGCCCACATTAAGGCTCGGGGGCTACTGGGCTTCGTGCTTATTATTTACAAATATTAAAGGGGTACATCGATCCCCTGATCTAGTGTCGCCACCTGACCAGTGTCTCGGGGGCTACAGCATTGACAATCCAATGCAGAAAATTTAAATTGCAGTATAGTTTTCGAGGAGATTATTATCCTCAGGATGGTCGGCCGCACCCAACATGAGTCTCGAAGACTTTGCACACCGCGTTTCTATTCCTATGTATGCTGCCGAGCTAGGAATTGATCCTCAGGCCGATTTCGCGCATCGACCTGAGTCTCAGGGGCAACTAGGATCAGTGGTTTCATGTTTTCCTTCAGGTGCATCTCGGGTTTTAGACCGACGCACATACCTTGAGGGCTACTGGCTATATATCTCAGCAAAGAATAAATTGCACCAATAAAAAATCAGCCCGCAATCAGGGGTGGTGCACCACGTTGGAAGAAGTCCATAGAGGGCATTTCCGGCATTAAGCTCGGCTAAACTCCTTCAACTTTTTGAACACGGATGATCTATGACATCTTGGATATAGTCCGGCGTTGGAGCTTGGACACAGTCCGGCGTTAGAGCTTGGATATATTCCGGCGTTGGAGCTTGGAAGCAGTCCGGTGTTGGTGCTTGGCTGCAAAAGATACCTCGAATGCAATCTGGCATTGGAGCTCGGACGCAAGAGGACGCTGCCGCCCGGGAATAACTTCAAACCTGAAGTGCGACATAATAATAACAAGGCATTGATAAAGGCCGAAAACTTAAAGGGGCTCCTCAGATACCCAACATATAAACTCTTCGAATTTACTTTGCGATCCTCAAGATCGAAGATGAGAGGATTTGTTGAACCAGTTTTCAAGATCGACGACCGAAGATGAAGAACAGTTCGGAATAATCGAGGAGCGTCCCCAACTTGAAGACTGGTTCAGGGGGCTACTGACGGTGTCCTTGACTAGGGGGTACTCACCACGTCGTCCCCCGATCAGTTAGATTGGTCCGAGGACCCCCACGGCCGTATACTCATGGGCCAGTTCGGACAGTTGCCGCATACAAGGAAGATTCCACAAGACTTGGTGATCAAGACAAGGACTCCTCCCCCACCGGCGTATTCGGCTAGAACTCTTGTTACCCTAGGCCTATGGTACATTATATAAATCGAGGCTAGGCTAGTCGATAGATGATTATGACATTACTCATCATACCTCTAGGGTTTAGACCACAACATATGATCTCAGGGTAGATCAACTCTTGTAACCCCTATACTCATTATAGTCAATCAAGCAGCATGTAGGGTATTATATCATCAAGAGAGCCCGAAGCTGGGTAAAATCCCGTGTTCATGTTACCATTGATCCTAAGACGCACAGCTTGGGACCCCCTACCCAAGATCCGCCGATTTTGACACCGACATCGACCACGGAGGGCTTCTACATCAACATCCTTGCCCCTCCGATGAGTTGTGAGTAGTTTACCATAGACCTACGGGTCCATAGTTATTAGCTAGATGGCTTCTTCTCTCTTTTTGGATCTCAATACAATGTTCTCCCCCTCTCTTGTGGAGATCTATTCGATGTAATCTCTTTTTGCGGTGTGTTTGTCGAGATCTGACGAATTGTCGGTTTATGATCAGATTTATCTATGGATAATAATTGAATCTTCTCTGAATTCTTTTATGTATGATTGAGTTATCTTTGCAAGTCTCTTCGAATTATCAGTTTGGTTTGGCCTACTAGATTGATCTTTCTTGCCATCGGAGAAGTGCTTAGCTTTGGGTTCAATCTTGCGGTGTTCTTACCTAGTGACAGAAAGGGTTGCAAGACACGTATTGTATTCTTGCCATCGAGGATAACAAGATGGGGTTTATATCATATTGCATGAGTTTATCCCTCTACATCATGTCATCTTGCTTAATGCGTTACTCTATTTTTATGAAATTAATACTCTAGATGCAGGCAGGAGTCGGTCGATGTGCGGAGTAATAGTAGTAGATGCAGGCAGGAGTCGGTCTACTTGTTATGGACGTGATGCCTATATACATGATCATGCCTAGATAATCTCATAATTATGCGCTTTTCTATCAATTGCTCGACAGTAATTTGTTCACCTACCGTAATACTTATGCAATCATGAGAGAAGCCTCTAGTGAAACCTATGGCCCCCGGGTCTATCTCTTATCATATTTTCTTTCAATCTACTTTATTTGCATCTTTACTTTTTGCATTTATATTATAAAATACCAAAAATATATTTATCTTATCTTATTATCTCTATCAGATCTCACTTTCGCAAGTGGCCGTGAAGGGATTGACAACCCCTTTATTGCGTTGGTTGCAAGTTCTCAGTTTGTTTGTGTAGGTGCGTGGGACTTTTGAGGAGCCCCCTACTGGATTGATACCTTGGTTCTCAAAACTGAGGGAAATACTTACGCTATGCTGCATCACCCTCTCCTCTTCGGGGAAAACCAACGCTAGCTCAAGACGTAGCAAGAAGGATTTCTGGCACCGTTGCCGGGGAGGTCTTCGCTCAAGTCAAGACATACCAAGTACCCATCTCCAACCCATCTCCCTCGCATTTACATTATTTGCCATTTGCCTCTCGTTTTCCTCTCCCCCACTTCACCCTTGCTGTTTTATTCGCCCTCTCTTTCCCAATCTCCTCCTTTCTTTTTCGCTTACCATTTTTTTCTGCTTGCTTATGTGTTGGATTACTTGTTGCCATGGCGCAAGATAATACCAAATTGTGTGATTTCTCGAATACCAATAATAATGATTTCCTTAGTACTCCGATTGCTCCTCTTAATGATGTTGAGTCTTGTGAAATAAATGCTGCTTTGCTTAATCTTGTTATGAAAGATCAATTCGCTCGCCTTCCTAGTGAAGATGTCGCTACTCATCTAAACAATGTTGTTGATTTGTGTGATATACAAAAGAAGAAAGATACGGATAACAATATTGTCAAATTGAAGTTATTTCCGTTTTCACTTGGAGATCGTGCTAAAGTTTGGTTTTCGTCTTTGCCTAAAAATAGTATTGATTCGTGGAACAAGTGCAAAGATGCTTTTATCTCTAAGTATTTTCCTCCCACTAAGATTATCACTCTTAGGAACGATATTATGAATTTTAAACAACTTGATCATGAGCATGTTGCCCAATCTTGGGAAAGAATGAAATTGATGCTTCACAATTGCCCTACTCATGGTTTGAATTTATGGATGATAATACAAATTTTTTATGCCGGTTTGAACTTTGGTTCTAGAAATCTCTTAGATTCGGCCGTGGGAGGCACCTTTATGGAAATCACGTTAGGAGATGCTACAAAACTTCTTGATAATATTAGGGCTAATTATTCTCAATGGCACACCGAAAGATCTTCTAGTAAAAAAGTGCATGCTATAGAAGAAATCAATGTTTTGAGTGGAAAGATGGATGAACTTATGAAGATATTTGCTACTAAAAATATTCCTGTTGATCTTAATGATATGCCTTTATCTTCCTTGATTGAGAATAATAATGAATCTATGGATGTGAATTTTGTTGGTAGGAATAGTTTTGTACACAATGCTTATAGAGGAAGTTTTAATGCTAGACCGTTCCCTATTAATTCCTCTAATAATTATGGAAATTCCTACAATAATTCTTATGGTAATTTTAATAAGATGCCCTCTGATTTTGAGAATAGTGTGAAAGAATTTATGATTTCTCAAAAGAATTTTAATGCTTTACTTCAAGAAAAATTGCTCAAAGTTGATGATTTGGCTAGGAATGTTGATAGACTTTCGCTTGATGTTGATTCTCTTAAACTTAGACCTTCTCCTCCTAAGCATGATATCAATGAGTCTCTCAAAGTAATGAGAATTTCCATTGACGAGTGCAAGGAAAGAACCCCTAGATTGCGTGCTAAATAAGAAAGCTTTATAAAAGCGTGTTCTTCTAGTTTTCGTGAAAATAATGATGAGGATCTTAAAGTTATTAATGCATCTGCTATTAGATCTATGTTTTACAATATGAATTTTGATGATTATGGGACTGATGATGAATCAACTTTGCCTAGAAGGCGTCCCAAGAATTCGGAGTCTTTAGATCTTGATGCTAAATTTGGTAAAAGTGAGGTTGGAGAATCCTCAACTTCTAATAACATTCAACATACTATCTCGGATTTCAAGGAATTTGATTATGATAATTGTTCTTTAAAAGGTTGTATTTCCTTGTTGCAATCCGTGGTTAATTCTCCTCATGCTTATAGTCAAAACAAAGCTTTTACCAAACATATTGTTGATGCCTTGATGCAATCTTATGATGAAAAACTTAATTTGGAAGTTTCTATACCTACAAAACTTAATGATGAGTGGGAACCTACTATAAAAATTAGAATTAAATATTATGAGTGTTTTGCTTTGTGTGATTTGGGTGCTAGTGTTTCCACGATTCCGAAAACTTTATGTGATATTCTAGGTTTCCATGATCTTGAAGATTGCTCTTTAAATTTGCACCTTGCCGATTCCACCATTAAAAAGCCTATGGGGAGGATCAATGATGTTCTTATTGTTGCAAATAGAAATTTGGTACCCGTAGATTTTATCGTTCTTGATATAGATTGCAATCTTTCTTGCCCTATTATTCTTGGTAGACCTTTCCTTAGAACGATTGGTGCGATTATTGATATGAAGGAAGGGAACATTAGATTCCAATTTCCCTTAAAGAAAGGCATGGAGCACTTTCCAAGAAATAAAGTCAAATTACCATATGAATCTATTATGCGTGCTACTTATGAATTTAGTGCCAAAGATGGCACTACTTAGATCTATCTTTGCTTTTATGCCTAGCTAGGGGCGTTAAACGATAGCGCTAGATGGGAGGCAACCCAATTTTCTTTATGTTCTTTGTTTTTGTTCCTGTTTAGAGTTAAATTTTGTTTCTACTTTCTGTTTAGATGTGTTTTCATGTTTTATTTAGTGTTTATGCCAAGTAGAACCTATAGGATAAACTATGATGATAGTTGATTTGATTCTGCTGAAAAACAGAAACTTTGAGCTCATGAGAAACAATTCAATAAATCACACAAACGAGATTTTGCGTTGATTCTTTTTGCTGCTGATCAACAAGCAAATTTTCCAGTACTTCCTATTTTGGTAGGATTTTTAGAGTTCCAGAAGTTTGTTGCTACAGACTGTTCTGTTTTTGATAGATTCTGTTTTTTGTGTGTTGTTTGCTTATTTCAATGCATCTATGGCTAGTAAATTATTTTATAAACCATAAGGAAGTTGGAATACAGTAGGTTTAATACCAAAATAAATAAAGAATGAGTTCATTGCAGTACCTTATGTGGTGATTTTGTTTTCTTTCACTAACGGAGCTTATAAGATCTCCTGTTGAGTTTTGTGTTGTGAAGTTTTCAAGTTTTGTGTAAAGCTTTTATGGACTATGGAATAAAGGGTGGCAAGAGCCTAAGCTTGGGGATGCCCAAGGCACCCCAAGATATTCAAGAATACCCAAAAGCTTAAGCTTGGGGATGCCCCGGGAAGGCATCCCCTCTTTCGTCTTCGTTCATTGGTAACTTTACTTGGAGCTATATTTTTATTCGCCACATGATATGTGTTTTGCTTGGAGGGTCGTGTATTATATTAGTCTTTGCTTTTTAGTTTGCCACAATCATACTTGCTGTACACACCTTTTGGGAGAAGCCTATTGGATTAGAATTTGCTAGAATACTCTATGTGCTTCACTTATATCTTTTGAGCTTGATAGTTTTTGCTCTATGTCGGTGTACTAGAGTAGGGGTACCCTAGTATCCCGAACTTGTGCACGGGCAGTTACAGCACCCCGCGGCAGGGCTTGCCGGGCGACCGCCAAGATCCTCCGTGGCTCCTTTGGAGCCACTCAAGAACAAAGTATTCGAGCCAAGAGACAAGACCCCGGCAAGAGGAGCTTGCCGGGAAGGCCAACCAAGGCATCTCAAGGAACTTGCCGCGACGCGCCACGCGTCCCGGCAAGGCCTGGTGAGGGACAAGCTTCCGGGCACGACTAGACAGCAACCGCGGCAAGGCGGTTGCCGCGGCAAGTAACCACCCTGTACCCACGCTCCAGCGCATCCACCAACGTGTCGCCCTGGGGCTTTTCCAGGCGCGCGTGGCGGGAGGCTGCGCAGCCAGTGGTGCGCAGTGGCATGCGACGCTGACAAGATCGCCATCGTGGCGAGCGGTGGCGTCCCTGACGGTCCCTTTCTGCACTGTTTGGGCGACATGGACGGGCATTTAATGCCCCTGTCCCCTGCCGTCGGGGTTAGGTAGGATACACTGTACAGGTAGCTGTACCAACCGCAACTCCTTTTACGTTTTTACCCTCGTCTGCGTTGCCACCTGTCGGTGACCCCTTGAGCATATAAAAGGAGGCCCATGCGCAACGTAGGGGGGTTCGAAGGTTCGGAGGACAGAAAAACACTTAGCTCTCTCGAGCAAGAACAGAATAGAATCAGACAAGCAGCAGTAGGAGTATTATCTCTCCGGAGAGCTCCGAAGCTGGGTAAACTGCTCGTGTGCTTCGCCTCGATCCGCTCTTCGTGCGATCTCCGCCCCCCCGCCGAACCGAAAGGGGCTCGGTCCGCTGGTCCCATAGGTGTTCGTGGATCAGCTTCCCCGACATCTTTGGCGCGCCAGGTAGGGGGCGTCGAGATTGTGTGAACCTGATCCGGCGTTCACACAAGCTAGATCTTCGTCTTCTTCATCGACATGCCACCAAAGAAGAAAACTTCGGCGACAACTGCTCCGTCCATGTCGGGCCCACCACCATCGGAGCAAATGGGTGGTGGGGAAGGCGCTAGCGGAAGAACGGACATCGACGAGGGAGCTCACGGTGCTGCCAGGTCCAAGGACAAGGCTGCGTAGACCTCGGTGTCCGTACATGCACCACGCCCATCTCAGGAGGCGCGGGACCGACAACGTCATGGTATTCGCAGTACCATACGCTTGTTGGACCAAGATCGAGCTGGTGGATCTCGGGGTGCTCAAGACCAGCACGCACGCCAACGTGCTGGCACGAGCGAGGCACGGTCGCCTGGACAGGATACTGCTCCTTCTAACGTAGTTAGAAGTTCGAGCATATCCCGCTCCTCGCACCGTTCGCCACTGCCACCCACCACTCTAGCAGAAGCTTTGGCGCGAGCTCAACTGCTCCTGGATTACCCTCCAGCGGAAGACAAGATCGACCAATGGAGGGCCACCATTCAGAGTCTCATCGGCTTCGCCAACGGCGATACTCCGCGGCAGCCGAGTACATCGCTGCCGTGACAAGACCGCCAGGCACGAGCCGGTGGCGACGAAACCGGTGGGGGTGCAACCACCGTGCACTCTCCGCCTCGAAGGCCAAGATCGCCGACTCACCGGATCCACCTCGACAGCGACTCCACCGCGTCATCGGATCCACGAGCTCGTCGCGATCAGCGCCAAGTTCTTCACGAACGACAACAAGAAGACGCTCGTACTCGCATCGTGCGCCGAAGAGAAGCGCGACGTCAATCCGACAAGCGCACTGGGCCCTCGGTCGACATGCATGCGCCAGAGGAACCAGGCGACTTGCCGTACGCGGTAGGTTGCCCTGCGTTCACTCGTGAGCTACGGCAAGTCCAGTGGCCCAGCACGAAGAATTTCAGACCAGATGTGCCAGAGAAGAATGACGGCAAGACGCATCCGTCGGAGTTCCTCAACATCTACACCATTGTGGTGCAGGTTGCCGGGGGACGGGACGACAAGATCCTTGACAACTACTTCCCGCTGGTACTCAAGCCCAATGTCAGATCCTGGCTCATGCACTTGCCGGACAACTCCATATCCTCCTGGGCTGACTTGTGCCATCAGTTTGTCGACACCTTTACAGGCGGCCACAAGCCTCATGGCCAAGAAAGCGACCTTCCTCTGCTCGCCCAGAAGGAATGAGAGCCCCTGCGTAAGTACATTCAAAGATTTAGTTGCGTACAGCACAACATCCCAGATGTCCACCCTGCCGCGGTAATCAGCGCGTTCCACCAGAACGTGCGAAACCGCAGGATGAGGGAGGAGATGGTGATATGCAAGATCAGAGACGTCAGTGAGCTATATGCCCTGGCCGACAAGTGTGCACGTGCTGAAGAAGGGAGGAAACTCCCCGGAGAGAATACAGGAGCAGGAGGATCTGATAGTGAGGATGCCGCCCCGGCAAGGAAAAACCAGCGGCGGAACAACAGGAAGAAGAAAGGCAAAGATGTACTAGTCGTTGAGCAGTCCGGCAAGCAAGCCAAAGCTGGAAGCTCCGGCAAGGAGGTTGCCGCAGGCACCAACCACCAGGCTGTGGCGGTCGCCGACAAGCAGGACGGCACCAATAGGCAGTACTACAAGATCCACCGCACCAAGGGCCATGACCTCCAGAGCTGCAAAAAGGTCGAGCAGCTTGTCGAGCAGCAGAAGGCTGAATACGAGCGGCGCGACAAGGAGAAGGGCCAGGAAGGTGCTGGAGGACCCGGCAAGAAACGCCCTGGCCGAGGAGGACGCCGCGGCAAGGCTAAGAAGCGACAAGGAGACAGACCTCCCCGCGGCCGCGACAAGGATGAAGATGACGATGACGACGAAGATATGGATGATGACGAGACCGATGATCTGGAGTTCCAGAAAGCCACAGAGGTCCTGTGTGTTGACGGCGGTGCTTCTCTGCATTCTTCACACCGCCAGCTCAAGCAGTGGGTGTGGGAAGTCAATGCAGCAGAGCCACCCGTCGAGTCACGTAGGCCTCTGAAATGGTCCAGCACGCCTATCATCTTTGATATTGAGGACCACCCTGATCGCATAACTGCGGTCGGGTGCTTGCCGATGTTGGTTTCACCAACTATCCGCAACCTCAAGGTCACTAAGATGCTAGTTGACGGCGGGGCCGACTTGAACCTGATCTCCTCCGCGGTACTCCAGAAACTCCAAATCCCTGACAGCGAGCTCGAAGAGACCGGCACATTCCAAGGAATCAATCTGGGAAGGAGCAAGTCGAAGGGAAAGATCACGTTGCCGGTAACATTTGGCAGCGAGTTGAACTTCAAGACTGAGAGGGTTACTTTTGACGTTGCTGATTTTCCATTACATTACAATGGGATACTTGGCCGTCCAGCACTCGCCAAGTTCATGGCAGCCTCTCACTACGCATACAACATGCTGAAGATGCCAGGCCCGATAAGTGCCACCTCTGTCCCTGGCGACAAGAAGGATGCTCTTATCTGCGCCGACAAGATTTACCAGGAAGCAGCAGCCACAATAGATTACAGATCACTTGCCGTTGAAGCTCCCGGGGGAAAGAAGAAGACCAAGTCCGGCAAGAGCTCTGATGCCCACTCTGGCAAGCGCACCTCTTCGGAGTGATGCGCTACCGTCGAGGACACACCATCGAGCTCCACCGGCAAGAGTAAGAAGACAATGGTGGCTCCACCAGAGACCAAGAAGGTGTCCGCCAAGGAGGACAGCACTGGTGGTACCTTCACCATCAGTGCCACTCTCGACGCGCGCTCGTTGCTTTCTTGCGGGCGAACGTCGACGTGTTTGCATGGCAACCGTCTGACATCCCCGGTGTTCCCAAGAAAGTAATTGAGCACCATCTTGCCGTCTATCCTCATGCGCGGCCCGTCAAGCAGAAAGTTAGGAAGCAGGCAGTGGAGCGCCAAGAGTTTATCGCGGAAGAAATGAAGAAGTTGGAAGCAGCAGGCCTTGTCAGAGGAGTGCTCCATCCTACGTGGTTGGCCAATCCTGTAGTCGTGCGCAAGGCAAACGGGAAATGGAGGCTTTGTATTGACTTTACCGATGTTAATAAAGCTTGTCCCAAAGACCCATTTCCCTTGCCGCGCATCGACCAGATTGTTGACTCCACGGCCGGATGTGACTTGCTTTCATTTCTTGATGCATACTCAGGATACCATCAGATCTTCATGGCAGAAGAGGATGAGGAGAAGACCGCATTCATCACCCCATGTGGCACATACTGTTTCGTACGGATGCCTTTTGGTTTGAAGAATGCTGGTTCAACATTTGCAAGAGCAGTACATGATGCTTTTGAGCCACAAATGCACAGAAATGTGGAAGCTTACATGGATGACATAGTGGTCAAGAGCAAGGACAAGGCAACTCTGATCCAAGATTTAGACGAAACCTTTACAAATCTGTGCAAGATCAACCTCAAGCTTAACCCCGAGAAGTGCGTGTTTGGAGTCCCCTCCGGCAAGCTTCTCGGGTTCTTCGTGTCTCAGCGGGGCATTGAAGCCAATCCCGACAAGATCAAGGCCATTGAGCAGATTGAAGCACCAACGTGCGTCAAGGATGTACGAAGACTTGCCAGTTGGGTGGCTGCTCTCAGCAGGTTTATTTCTAGGTCTGCTGAGCACGCCCTGCCATTTTTCAAAATATTGAAAAAGGCAGGTCCAATGAAATGTACTCCGGAAGCGGAGGCTGCGCTGCAGGACTTGAAGAGATACCTGTCCTCCACTCCAATACTTGTCGCACCTAAGCCACAAGAGAAGTTGCTGCTGTATATAGCGGCAACCAATCAAGTGGTTAGTGCTACGTTAGTAGCGGAGAGGGAGGCAAACGATGAGCCAGCGACCACGGCAAGTACATCCAGCGACAAGCAAGGGACTTCACCGGCAAGCTCTGGTCCCGACAAAGATGGATCTGCGCAGACACGTGAAGAGATACAGAAGAGAATGGTGCAGCGCCCAGTTTACTTTGTCAGTTCCCTTCTGCAGGGGGCTAGGTCAAGGTACTCTGGTGTGCAGAAATTGCTTTTCGGCCTTCTCATGTCCTCGAGAAAGCTGCGCCATTACTTCCAAGCACATGAGATCACTGTCGTCACTCGCTTTCCGCTGAAGAGGATACTGCAAAATCCAGAAGCAACAGGCATGATTGTCGAGTGGGCACTGGAACTGTCAAGCTTTGGCCTCAAGTTTGAAAGCACCTCAACTATCCAAAGCAGAGCATTGGCAGAGTTCATAGCAGAGTGGACACCATGAACAGATGAAGAAATTCCAGAAACGAGCATCCCCGTCAAGGAAGCAAGCAAAGAGTGGCTGATGTACTTTGATGGTGCCTTCTCGCTGCAAGGTGCCGGTGCCGGCGTGCTACTTGTTGCACCCACCGGAGAGCACCTCAAGTACGTAGTCCAGATGCACTTTCCCAAGGAGCAGGCAACAAACAATACTGCAGAGTATGAAGGGTTGCTTGCCGGTCTCAAGATCGCTGCAGACCTTGGGATCAAGAAGCTCATTGTCAGGGGTGACTCGCAGCTCGTCGTCCGCCAAGTGAACAAGAGTTATCAGAGTCCGTTGATGGAAGCTTACATTGATGAAGTGAGGAAGCTAGAAGAGCACTTTGACGGCCTGCAGATGGAACATGTTCCAAGAGCTCAGAACGACATTGCCAATGGCCTGTCGAAGTGCGCCGCACTAAAGTTACCTGTGGGACTAGGGATCTTTGTGCTCAAGCTGACTCAACCATCCGTAACACCATCAACTGGGCAGAACAAGAAGAGGAAGTTGATTTCTGGTGACTACTTTCCGGCAGAGCTCCCCGAAGCCGCCGCCAATAAGGTCCCCAAGATCAACACCAAGGATGCTGAGGAGCAGTCTGCTCCGGCAAGCCTTAGGGTTTGTTCCGTTGAAGCAGACGCTCCCGACAAGTTTTGCTCCGGCAAGCTTGCCGGGGAACGTCAAGCTCCGGCTGAGTCGCAGTTTCTCACCGTAGAAGCGGATGTTCCCGTAGCAGCAGATGTGCCTTTAGTCCTTGTTGTCGAGCCACAAGCTCCAACATGGGCACAGCAGATTGTCCGTTTCCTTCAAACAGGAGAACTTCCCAAAGAGCAAGAAGAAGCGGAAAGAGTAGCCCGGCAGTCAAGTATGTACCAGTTTGTCGACAACACACTGTACAGAAGAAGACTCAACGGTGTGAAATTGAAGTGTATTCAACGAGAAGAAGGACAAAAGCTGTTGGTAGAGATACATGGAGGCATATGTGGCCACCACATTGGCGCAAGAGCACTTGCCGGCAAAGCGTTCCGGCAAGGTTTCTTTTGGCCAACAGCCCTCCAGGATGCAACTGCACAAGTAACCAAGTGTGAAGCGTGCCAGTTCCATTCCAAGCAGATACACCAGCCAGCTCAAGCTCTCCAGACGATCCATTTATCCTGGCCATTTTCGGTCTGGGGGCTCGACATCCTCGGCCCCTTTCCCTGAGCTGTCGGGGGCTTTGAGTACTTGTACGTTGCAATCGACAAGTTCACAAAGTGGCCGGAAGTGGAAGCAGTGAGGAAGGTGACAGCACAGTCAGCAGTCAAGTTCTTCAGGTCAATTGTTAGCCGTTTCGGGATCCCTAACATGATCATCACCGACAACGGCACGCAATTCACGAGCCGCACCTTCATGCAGTACGTCCAAGATCTTGGCGCCAAGGTCTGCTTCGCTTCTGTTGCTCATCCGAGAAGCAACGGTCAAGCGGAGAGGGCAAATGCTGAAGTGCTGTGAGGGCTCAAGACCAGGACTTTCGACAGGCTGCACAAGTGCGGAAAGAACTGGATTGAGGAGCTGCCGGTCGTTCTTTGGTCGATCAGAACGACGCCAAATCGAGCCACTGGCCAGACACCTTTCGCTCTAGTCTATGGAGCAGAGGCAGTTCTCCCCACGGAACTCGTATATGGGTCACCTCGAGTGCTCGCTTATGATGAGCTTGAGCAAGAGCAGCTGCGGCAAGATGACGCGCTGCTCCTTGAGGAGGATCGTCTTCAGGCTGCTGTACGAGCTGCTCGATACCAGCAAGCTTTGCGCCGCTACCATAGCCGCAAAGTTAATGCCATAAGTTTCGAGGAAGGCGACCTTGTTCTTCGGCGTGTTCAGTCTGCCAAGAATTCCAACAAGTTGACGCCGAAGTGGGAAGGCCCTTATTGGGTGAAACGAGTCACTAGGCCTGGCGCTGTCCGCCTTGAGACCGAAGATGGCGTTCCGGTGAGCAACTCCTGGAACATTGCGCATCTTCGTAAGTTTTACCCGTAGGGCGCGGTTGTCGGAACCCGTTCCGGCAACCACCTTTTGTACAAGTCTTGCCGATGTTGCATGTAATCCTTTGTACAAAGCCGGGCGCAGACCCCGTGCATAAGTAAAGCTCATGTGCTCCGCACATCTTGTCAATTTCATGCTTTTTACTTTATATTTGCATGCATTATCTGATACTTTGTGCAGCACCTACCCCCGGTAAGCAATAACGAGCCATAAGGCTCCATATCTTTATTTTCTCTTCTTTCTTTTTCTCAAAAAGGAAGGTTCCCTCGCACACAAGTTTGCCGGGGGGAAAGGAGAAGATAATGGTATGGACCAAGCGTCGCTCGAGGAAGTCTTGCCTTGCCGGGACGCAAACGACAGAAAAGCTAAGTTGCCAAAGTTTGAGCTATCAGTTTTTAAATTTTGAAGTTATTCTCCTCGAACGACCGTACTTTGTATGGAAAACCTGTGCGCGGAGGAACCAACTCGTAGCTAGTTGCGCCCTTACTTTGTTTCGAGTCCGCTCAACAATTTAAGTGAGCTGCGACCAGTTGCGACAAGGTTTCTTGTCGGAAGCGGCACCGCCAGCAGGCTGCTGATGTTCCGCACTCAGTGCTCGCGGCTAAGGTGCCTGCGCCGGCAAGTTCCCTAAAAGCGTAGGGCAAAAACATACAAAGGAAGGGATCAAGTAAAGGAAATAACATAGCAATCTCTACCCAAAATAGAGTTATATTACAAGATAGCTTGTCGCAGCTCTAATAGATGTTCTCGTGACATGACCAGCAGCGACAAAGAGAAAGAGAAAACGGGCGGCCTAGTCTACGCGATCGCCCTCAACCCTCTTTATCCCGCTCACCTTGTCCACAATGGGTGCGACAAGGGCCTTGAGCGCTTCCTCGTCAGCATCCAGCGGCAAGGACTTGAGGACGTTGGTGAAGTTGAGGCCTGGGTTGCGGAAGGCCACCTTCATCAGCACCTTCTGGAGAGCCCCCGCGCAGATCCTTTCCCGGAGTTGCTGGAGAGCCGTCACCACGCCTTTGAAGAACAGGCTGAGCTTGGCGCTGGGTTGGAGATGCTCGTCGGAGGGATACCCAAAATCCTCCATCCCCAGCTGTGCCAACTCCCCGTCGATGGCTGCGGCAACATCCACAAGACCCTCAGTCCAATGCTCCACAGTCTCCCTGAAAGCATCATGGGCGGCAGCAGCATTCGTCAGCAGCGCCTCGTCGGCCTTGATCTTCTCCGACAAGGCCACCTCCCATTCCCTGGCGCCATCCAGCATCTGAGTCAAAGTGGCCAGCTTCAACTCGAGATCTGCATTGGAATCCTTGGCGGCGCTGAGCTCCTTGCTCCTCTCAGCGAGAAGACCCTGCAGCTCACCATGAGCGGTAGCATCCTTCTCACGCTCACGCTTGAGCACGGCAAGCTCCTCGCCGCTCCCCCTGAGATCTGCTTCCAGCTGCGCCACCTTTGTCTCCAGCTCCTTCTTGGCGGCCTCGGCCGCTGCGCCAGCATCCTTTGCCTCCTTGAGAGCCCCGCCAATTGCTTGCTCCCGTGCGACAAGCTCCTCCTCGTGGCTGTCAAGGTTCACCTTGCGCTGCGCCAACTCTCCTTCTTGCGTGAATAGATTCTCGGCGACAAGCCATTGTTTCTCTTCAACTTCAGCCTTCTCGAGGAGGAAGGCTTTCCGCTCCTCGAGAAGTCGCTCCCGCTCCTCCGCCAAGGATCAGAGAGCCTCCTGCCTGAGACCCCGGAGCTCCTCTGCGCGCTTCTCAATATCCACCCCCGCCTTCGCGACAAGTGCTTCTCGGGAAGCCAGCTTGGCTTGTCGGGCGCGGTAAAGGGACAGCAGCTTCCGCAGCAGCCGCTCCTCTTCAGGCTCGTCGCTGCTGCTGCTTGGCGTGTCGACCAGCGCCAGCCCAGCAGAGGCGAGCACCTCTTCGTCAAAAGTCTCTCCTTCGACCGGCGCCCTGGAGCTCGACGCCCAGGGGAGCTTGATGAAGACGCCATCGCCGGCATCCAAATAGGCGCCGGGCTGGAGCTCTTCGGAGCCTGGCGCTGCAGCAGCGGCGGAGGGATCGGCGGTCGGTGCAGCGCCTGGCGCTCCTGTGGCCTCGGGGCCGTCAGTGCGATCGCCGGATTCCTTGCCAGCTTCTGCGGCGGCAGCTTTGGCGGTCTCTTCGCCGGCGGGATCATCAGTGCCGGCCTCTTCTTTGGTGGCAGCGGCGTCGTCACTGTTGCCGCGCGCGTCCTCCTCGCCTGTGGCCTCGGTCTCCATTGGATCTGTGGTAGGTGGATCTGACGACCGAAGAAGGGAGAGAAGTCAAGCAAATGCTCAAGAAGAAAATCAGAAGAAGAAGAACCCAAGGGAAGTTTTCAGGCAAAGGGGTTACCTGTGCTAGGATCTGCAGTCCTGGTCTCAACCATCGGAGGATCACTCGCGCTGTCCCTTGCCGGAGAACTGGCCCTTGCCGGAGAACGTTCCCTTGCCGGGGAATCCTCCCTCGGCGGTGTAGTCGAAGAAGATGGCGCTTCGGGAGCGGCCTCCGGGCCCTCCTGGTGAGGCTGCTCTGCTCCTACACAAACCAACAGACAGATATCAGCAAAAGAAGAACACCCATGCGCGCTTGACAGCATGAAGTAGACTATACGCTTACACTGGGGGCTGCGCTGGGGGCTCCTTTGGGGAAGAATTGCCGGGTCCGGCAAGGTGGTCTCAGGCGCGTCCTCTGTTGCCGCGGTGGGTTCATCCTCGATGACAATCACCGGGACCTTGGCTCTCTTCGCCGCCCTCTGGGCCAGAGTCATGAAAAGGGATGGGTCCGGAGTAAAGCAAGTCAGATACAAGACACACATCAAGAATTGAATAATTACAAGTACAGCAAATAAACTTACTCCTCTTCTTCTTCGTCAGAGCTGAGCACAGAGAGATCAAAGTCCGGCTCGCCTCCGGTGCGATGAGGCGGAGGAGAAGGCTCCCTTGTCCGCTTGGCAGGGACAGTGGCGGTGGATTGGAAGGCCCCGCTCCAGTTGCCGCAGCGGCGTGAGGTGCTCCCGCGGCAACAGTGCTTGCCGCGGTCGAGCGCGTCATGCGCTGCGACGGCTGTTGACTCGTCTGCCGCAAAGCCACGTCCCCGGCCCTGCGGAGACGCCTTCTTGGTGGAGCTGGGGGCTCAGCTTGCGGCGAGCTGGTTGAAGGCGGGGAGGAGGAGGAGCCGATCTGCAACGGGTCGCCCGCGCCCTCGGCGGGCTCGCTCGACTCAGATCCAGGCCCGACAAGTTCTTCCTCGCCGACAAGCTCTTCTCGCTCGGCAAGGCTTGCCGCCTCTGCTGCCTCCGCCTCCTCCAACGTGAATCCAAATTGACCCGCGGCAGCTGCTGCCGCCGCCTCCTCCAGCCTAGTGGCGATGCGCTGCATCTCCGCGTCGGTGGTGTCGCGGGTGAGACTCTTCTGCTCGTCAGAGCGGACCGGCACTTCGACCAAGCTGTCGAAGAACTCCTGCACGACGTCGTCTGCGGGCTCTTGCCAAGTTGGGACGATCCCATGCGAGTCGCACAGCGGCATCATTGCACGGATGCGGTCAAGCGAAGAATTGTTGCACAACGGAACGACATTCCACGGCAACATGAATGGGTGTTGGGGATCGCGCTTGAACAGCTCCAGGAGCATCGCGTCGAGCTCCAAGACGGTGAAATTGAAGTTGAGGCATGGGCGCAGCCTCATGATATCCGCCGAGTTCTGGAACTCCCAGGCGGGCCTCCCCCTCTCCCGCAGGGGGCGATGCGACGGCGGAGGAAATCTGCGCCAACAGCGCCTACGGTGAGCCCGGCAAGCCTAAGGCGCAAGATTCGGGTGACGGTAATCTTCAGCCTGTCATCCTCCGGGGCCGCGTTGCTCCAATCGTTGCCGCGTACTATTGGGGTTTGGCGCCGGGCGGTGAATGGCTGCGGGTTCTCCTCGACGATCTAGCACCAATCTGCTCTCCACTCCTCCCACTTGCTGCGGAGCTCTCCCTCCAGATAGGCTTCCTTCTTGCCGACCCTCGAGATCCAGGCAATTCCGCCGGCAAGGGGCTCTCCTCTCTCGACTCGGGGGATAAAGAAGTGGCGGAAGAGGGCGACACTGGGGTGGACTCTGACAAAGTTTTCGCACAGATGTGCGAAAACTGCCATGGTCAGAACGGCGTTGGGGGTGAAATCAAGGAGGCGGAACCCGTAGGTGTTCATGATATCGCAGAAGAATTCAGAGAAGGGCGGGCAGAGCCCGTAGTAGAAGAACAACGCGAAGAATGGGTACCCGTTTGGAGCAAGTCGCGAAGCGGCGGCTGAGAGTACCCTCGTGCGCGGATGCTCGCGCGTCTCCGTCGACCAGAAGAGGTAGTGGTACTCCCTCAGCTCCTTCGCGTCGAGCTGAGGGGGGAAGATGGCCCGCTCCTTTCGCAGCGCCGCGAGCCGCTGCGCCTCGGCTGACTTCACGCCCTTCCCCTTGTCGGCCTTCAGAGCCATGGAGGAGGTGTCGGGGGAGATCGGTGGCGCCGGTGGCGATGGGGGGCGGAGCGCTGCTCTCTTTCGACTTTGGGAAGAAGGGGGGAGCAGCGGAGATTTCCGAAGATTGGAGCAGTAACCGGCGAGGAGGGCGAACTGCCCCTGTTTTCCCTGCTTATAAAGAGGGAGGGGGCGGACGTTTCGCCCTTCCGAATAAAGAAACCACCCACGATCTGTCCCACGACGCCGCATTCGACGCGTGCCGTTGGGGAGGGCGCGGTGGATACGGAGCAAGATTCGGCGTAGCCCAGGCCGCGTGTGCCCGTGCCCTATTTTGGGCCTGGCCCAACAGCGCTCGGCACCGTGTGTGGCCCAGGCCCAGGGGCTCCTGTCGATGTACTAGAGTAGGGGTACCCCAGTATCCCGAACTTGTGCATGGGCAGTTGCAGCACCCCGCGGCAGGGCTTGCCGGGCGACCGCCAAGATCCTCCGTGGCTCCTTTGGAGCCACTCAAGAACAAAGTATTCGAGCCAAGAGACAAGACCCCGGCAAGAGGAGCTTGCCGGGAAGGCCAACCAAGGCATCTCAAGGAACTTGCCGCGACGCGCCACGCGTCCCGGCAAGGCCTGGTGAGCGACAAGCTTCCGGGCGCGACTAGACAGCAACCGCGGCAAGGCGGCTGCCGCGGCAAGTAACCACCCTGTACCCACGCTCCAGCGCATCCACCGACGTGTCGCCCTGGGGCTTTTCCAGGCGCGCATGGCAAGATCGCCATCGTGGCGAGCGGTGGCGTCCCTGACGGTCCCTTTCTGCACTGTTTGGGCGACACGGACGGGCATTTAATGCCCTTGTCCCCTGCCGTCAGGGTTAGGTAGGATACACTGTACAGGTAGCTGTACCAACCGCAACTCCTTTTACATTTTTACACTCGTCTGCGTTGCCACCTGTCGGTGACCCCTTGAGCATATAAAAGGAGGCCCATGCGCAACGTAGGGGGGGTTCGAAGGTTCGGAGGACAGAAAAACACTTAGCTCTCTCGAGCAAGAACAGAATAGAATCAGACAAGCAGTAGTAGGAGTATTATCTCTCCGGAGAGCTCAGAAGCTGGGTAAACTGCTCATGTGCTTCACCTCGATCCGCTCTTCGTGCGATCTCCGCCCCCCGCTGAACCGAAAGGGGCTCGGTCCGCCGGTCCCATAGGTGTTCATGAATCAGCTTCCCCGACAATCTAGTGCTTCACTTATATCTTTTAGAGCATGGTGGTATCTTAATTTTGAAGAAATTGCTAGTCTCTCATGCTTCACTTATATTATTTTGAGAGTCTTTTAGAACAGCATGGTTTTTGCTATTATCACAAAGTTGTTCCTAGAATGATGAGCATCCAAGTTGGGTATAATAAAAACTACCATAGGAAGTGAATTGGATGCTTGATAATTGTTTTGAGATATGGAGGTAGTGATATTAAACTCATGCTAGTTGGGTGACTATGAATTTAAAGAATGCTTGCGTTGAAGTTAGCAAGTCCCGTAGCATGCACGTATGGTTAAAGTTGTGTAACAAATTTGAAACATGAAGTGTACCTGGCTTGTGCATCCTTATGAGTGGCGGTCGGGGACAAGCGATGATCTTTTCCTACCAATCTATCCCCCTAGGAGCATGCGCGTAGTACTTGGTTTTCGATGACTTCTAAATTTTTGCAATAAGTATATGAGTTCTTTTGACTAATTTTGAGTCCATGGATTATAAGCACTTTTACCTTTCCATCATTGCTAGCCTCTTCGGTACCGTGCATTGCCCTTTCTCACCTTGAGAGTTGGTGCAAACTTCACCGGTGCATCCAAACCCCATGATACGATACGCTCTATCACACATAAAGCTCCTTATATCTTCCTCAAAACAGCCACCATACCTACCTATTATGGCATTTCCATAGCCATTCCGAGATATATTGCCATGCAACTTTCCACTGTTCCGTTTATCATCATCATGACATACATTACTTTTGTCATATTGCCATTGCATGATCATGTAGTTGACATCGTATTTGTGGCAAAGCCACCATGCATTATTTTTCATACATGTCACTCTTGATTCATTGCACCATCCCGGTACACCGCCGGAGGCATTCATATATAGTCATATCTTGTTCTAGTTTCGAGTTACAATTCATATGTTGTAATCAATAGAAGTGTGATGATCATCATTTTTAGAGCATTGCCCAAAGAAAAAAGAATAAAGGCCAAAAGAAAAAAAAGGCCCAAGATAAAAAAGAAAAAAATAAGAAAAAGAAATAAAATAAATAAATAAATAAAAAGGGCAATGCTACTATCTCTTTTTCCACACTTGTTCTTCAAAGTAGCACCTTGTTCTTCATGTAGTGAGTCTCATATATTGTGCTTCAAAGTAGCACCATGTTTTTCATATAGTGAGTCTCATAAGTTGTCTTTTTCATACTAGTGGGAATTTTTCATTATAGAACTTGGCTTGTATATTCCTACGATGGGCTTCCTCAAATGCCCTAGGTCTTCGTGAGCAAGCAAGTTGGATGCACACCCACTAGTTTTCTTTTGTTGAGCATTTATTTATAGCTCTAGTGCATCTGTTGCATGGCAATCCCTATTCCTCATGTTGACATCAATTGATGGGCATTTCCATAGCCCGCTGATTATCCTCGTCAATGTGAGACTTTCTCCTTTTTTTTCTTCTCCACACAATTTCCATAATCATATTCTATTCCACCCATAGTGCTATATCCATGGCTCACGCTCATGTATTGCGTGAAGGTTGAAAAAGTTTAAGATTATTTAAAGTATGAAACAATTTCTTGGCTTGTCATCGGGGGTATAGAAGTTGGGAACATCTTTGTGTGACGAAAATGAAGCATAGCCTAACTATATGATTTTGTAGGGATGAACTTTCTTTTGCCATGTTATTTTGAGAAGACAAGATTACTTTGATTAGTATGCTTGAAGTGTTACTATTTCTTTTATCAATATGAACTTTTATTTTGAATCATTTGGATCTGAACATTCATGCCACAATAACGAAAATTACATTATGAATTATGCTAGGTAGCATTCCACATCAAAAATTCTCTCCAACGTATCTATAATTTTTGATTGTTCCATGCTATTATATTACCCCTTTTGGATGTTTATGGGCTTTATTTTACACATTTATATCATTTTTGGGACTAACCTACTAACCGGAGGCCCAGCCCATATTGCTGC
The DNA here is from genome assembly GCF_018294505.1 of Triticum aestivum. Classification (NCBI taxonomy): domain Eukaryota; kingdom Viridiplantae; phylum Streptophyta; class Magnoliopsida; order Poales; family Poaceae; genus Triticum; species Triticum aestivum. The sequence goes on from NC_057804.1 coordinate 492,423,172, forward strand.
TTTTTTTGCCTATTTCAGTATTTCAAAGAAAAGGAATATCAAACGGAGTCCAAACGGAATGAAACCTTAGGGAGCGTGATTTTTGGAATGAACGTGATCCGGAGAGCTTGGAGTCCAAGTCAAGAAGGTGCAACATGAAAACATCCAGGAGCACCACGAAACACAATTTCCTCCGCCATAACCTTCTGTATCCGCGAGATCCCATCTTGGAGCCTTCGCCGGCACTCTGCCGGAGGGGGAATCGACCATGGAGGGCTTCTACATCAACATACTTGCCCCTCTGATGAGTTGTGAGTAGTTTACCACAGACCTACGGGTCCATCGTTATTAGCTAGATGGCTTCTTCTCTCTTTTTTGATCTCAATACTATGTTCTACCCCTCTCTTGTGGAGATCTATTCAATGTAATCTCTTTTTGCGGTGTGTTTGTCGAGATCCGATGAATTGTGGGTTTATGATCATATTTATCTATGGATAATAATTGAATCTTCTTTGAATTCTTTTATGTATGATTGAGTTATCTTTGCAAGTCTCTTCGAATTATCAGTTTGGTTTCGCCTACTAGATTGATCTTTCTTGCCATGGGAGAAGTGCTTAGCTTTGGGTTCAATCTTGCGGTGTTCTTACCCAGTGACAGAAAGGGTTGCAAGACACGTATTGTACTGTTGCCATCGAGGATAACAAGATGGGGTTTATATCATATTGCATGAGTTTATCCCTCTACATCATGTCATCTTGCTTAATGCGTTACTCTGTTCTTATGAACTTAATACTCTAGATGCAGGCAGGAGCGGTCGATGTGTGGAGTAATAGTAGTAGATGCAGGTAGGAGTCGGTCTACTTGTTATGGACGTGATGCCTATATACATGATCATGCCTAGATAATCTCATAACTATGCGATTTTCTATCAATTGCTCGACAGTAATTTGTTCACCCACCGTAATACTTATGCTATCTTGAGAGAAGCCTCTAGTGAAACCTATGCCCCCCGGGTCTATCTCTTATCATATTTGCTTTCAATCTACTTTATTTGCATCTTTACTTTTTGCATCTTTATTGCGAAAATACCAAAAATATATTTATCTTATCTTATTATCTCTATCAGATCTCACTTTCGCAAGTGGCCGTGAAGGGATTGACAACCCCTTTATTGCGTTGGTTGCGAGTTCTCAGTTTGTTTGTGTAGGTGCGTGGGACTTTTGAGGAGCCTCCTACTGGATTGATACCTTGGTTCTCAAAACTGAGGGAAATACTTATGCTACACTTGTTGCATCACCCTCTCCTCTTCGGGGAAAAGCAATGCTAGCTCAAGATGTAGCAGTGCCCCTCTTCTACTATATGGTGTGTTTCAACCTAAAAAAATCATAGAAGAGCTTTCGGGATGAAGTGCTGCCGTCTCGAGGCAAAACTTGGGCGGACCAATCTAGGGATCCGGTGGAGCTGTTCTACCGGGGAAACTTCCCTGCCAAAGGGGGAAATCGAAGCCATCGTCATCACCAACAATCCACTCATCGAGAGGGTTTCAATCTCCATCAACATCTTCACCAGCACCATCTCCTCTCCAAACCCTAGTTCATCTCTTGTATCCGATCTTTGTCTCAAAACCTCAGATTGGTACATGTGGGTTGCTAGTAGTGTTGATTACTCCTTGTAGTTGATGCTAGTTGGTTTATTCGGTGGAAGATCATATGTTCAGATCATTTATGCTATTAAATACTACTCTGATTTGAACATGAATATGCTTTGTCAGTAGTTATGTTCGTTCCTGAGGACATGGGAGAAGTCTTGTCATAAGTAATCATGTGAATTTGGTATTCGTTCGATATTTTGATGAGATGTTTGTTGCCTTTACTCTAGTGGTGTTATGTGAACGTCAACTACATGACACTTCACTATTGTTTGGGCCTAGGGGAAGGCATTGGGAAGTAATAAGTAGATGATGGGTTGCTACAGTGACAAAAGGTTAAACCCTAGTTTATGTGTTGCTTCGTAAGGGGCTGATTTGGATCCACATGTTCCATTCTATGGTTAGATTTATCTTAAGTGTTCTTTTATAGTTGCGGATGCTTGTGAGAGGGGTTAATCATAAATGGGAGGCTTGTCCAAGTAAGGACATCAATCAAGCACCGGTCCACCCATGTATCAAATTGTCAAAGTAACGAGCGTGAATCATATGAGCATGATGGAAACTAGCTTGACAGTAATTCCCATGTGTCCTCGAGAGCGCTTTACTTTGTATAAGAGTTTGTCCAGGTGAGGGAGTCCCGGACTAGGGGGTGTCCAGATAGCTGAACTATCATGATCGGCCGGACTCCAAGACTATGAAGATACAAGATTGAAGACTTCGTCCCGTGTCCGGATCGGACTTTCCTTGGCGTGGAAGGCAAGCTTGGCGATACGGATATGTAGATCTCCTACCTTTGTAACCGACTCTGTGTAACCCTAGCCCTCTCTGGTGTCTATATAAACCAGATGGCCTTAGTCCATAGGACGAACAACAATCATACCATAGGCTAGCTTCTAGGGTTTAGCCTCCTTGATCTCGTGGTAGATCTACTCTTGTAACCCACATCATCAATATTAATCAAGCAGGACGTAGGGTTTTACCTCCATCAAGAGGGCCCGAACCTGGGTAAAAACATCGTGTCCCTCGTCTCCTGTTACCATCCGCCTAGACGCATAGTTCAGGACCCCCTACCCGAGATCCGCCGGTTTTGACACCGACATTGGTGCTTTTATTGAGAGTTCCTCTGTGCCGTCGCAATCAGGAAGGATGCCTTCTCCCGTCTTTAAAGACGGCACCGTTGTCAAGAGAGCTTTGGCCGCAGGCCAAACTGTCCGGCTAGGTGGTTTTCTTATGACCGCCTGTTCGGCCACCGCTCCGATGATGACCTCTCAGGTCATCAAAAGCGATCTTCACGTCAGCCCGGAATTCGCCGAGCAGTTAAATGCGATTGAGCTCTCCTCTGTAAACGAGCTCTTGGATCGCATCGCCGCCTTGGGAGTCGCTACAGACTACGATCAGATTGGGCTTAAACCCGATCTGAGAGAGATTAACTCTCCTCAGGCCACCCACCACGTTGTCGTGGTAGAGGAACAATGCGGCAACCCTTCTTCTACGTTGAAAACCAACTATGTCCGGATTCCCGATCCCTCCAAGCCGGATTCCCATGAAGGGGTGGACGCTAATCAAATACTGAACTTAGAGTCAGGCATCGGACTAGATTCGTTGGAAAGCATCCAGCAAGTCAAGCTTCCAAATCCGGAAACTTCCTGGCCTTTGAGCCTCAGATCGGGCGGGGTTCCGAACTTGATTCCACCCGCCCACCCAAACATAAGCAATCTATCTCGAATACGGCAATAGCCCGATGAAATAGTACATCATTACTGGGCCAGATTCCTCCAGGTTATGAACAGGATAAAGGACTGCTGTGAAGAAAGCGTGATTTCAATTTTCTGTAACAATTGCATGGACAAGGGAATCATGAACGCCATAAGTCGTCGCGAAGTTACACGCTTCATCGACCTAGCGACAATCATACAAAAATACTGTGCGGTAGAGAGTGCCAGGAACACCGAAACTAGGTTTTGGGAGAGTCCGGCCTTAACCACAACCCTAGTCCGAAGTAAAAGGGTGCACCATACTCAAGCACCTGGGTTAAAAACCAAAAAGCAAAGACCCCCTAAAGGGCATGGAACCGTACTGGAGGGCTGGCTCAAAGGACCCTACAAAATCCGTAGTACGGAGGGCGCCACTCCAACACACAGCCTTTGAGCATGTTGGATACTACGGCAGGTGGCCAAAAGTGGCGAAGGCTTTTTAGCCCCGGGCAAACAGCCCAGCAGTACCGGTACGGTATTAACAGTCTTCGAGACTTTCGCATCAAATAACATGCGAAAACGAACAATCCGCGGCCTCTCCGAAGTCTACCAAGTAGCAACAGCAAATCCATGGAGTGACATGGCTATCACCTTCAACGCCAGTGACGAACCTAAATTCCGAACGGCTAGAGCACCAACCGCATTGGTCCTCAGTCCGATAGTGGATGGCTTTCGCCTTACCAAGGTACTCATGGATGGCGGCAGCGGATTAAACCTCATCTACGAGGAAACCCTTCAAAAAATGGATATTGACTAGAGCCGCATCGAGCGAAGCAGCACAACCTTCAGAGGGATAATCCCTAGTCGAGAAGTACGCTGCACAGGAAAAATCACACTAGATGTAGTGTTCGGCTCACCGGACAATTACAGGTCCGAGGAGGTCACGTTCCAAGTGGCCCCATTCGGCAGCGGATATCACACTTTGTTAGGGCGAGAGGCATTCACAATCTTCCAAGCTATACCCCACTACGGGTACATGAAGCTCAAAATGCCCGGACCCAATGG